>NW_026054647.1:383588-783525 GCF_022830035.1 Ophidiomyces ophidiicola
GTGTTTTTTTTTTTTTTGTTGTTGTTTTTTTTTTTTTTTTTTTTTTTTTTTTTTTTTTTTTTTTCCCCCCCCCCCCCGGGGGGGGGGCCCCCCCCCCCCCCCCCCCCCCCCAGGGAATTGTCAAGGAGGGTAGCACTGCTGACCTGGTTTCCCTGCGCAGACAGCTCGAGGGGCGATTCTGCTTTTCCTTCTGCTCTTGCTGACGCACGCGAGTCAAGACTGCCCAGACGAAGTCAAAAGCCACGTAGGCCTCTCCAACCCATGGACTGGCTACCTGCAGTTTCTGCCCGAGGTGTACCCGCTGCCTACGTTCTACTCGGATGGCGAGCTGGAGATCCTGCGAGCGACGTCGCTGCAGGCGGCCTTGGAGGCCAAACTAGATTCTCTCGAGCGAGAGTTCGAGCAGCTCCGGCAGTCGACAGGCGACATTCCGTGGTGCAGGGCAAACTGGTGGGATGGAGAGAGTGGGAAACTCACCTTCCATGATTGGAAAGTCGTTGACGCCATGTATCGCTCGCGCGCGCTGGATCTGCCCGAGTATGGGCATGCGATGGTGCCGTGCTTGGACATGGCAAACCATGCCTCTGGCGCTGAGACAAGGGCCTTGTATGAGATGGACGAGGAGCGCAACATTGTGCTCCAAGTGCGGTACGGGCAAAGTTTAAGGGCGGGCGACGAGGTCACCATTACGTGGGTGATAGTTTTCTTCTTACCACGCCTAGGCTTCAAGAAATGGAACAGAGGTAAACTAACGAAATTAATGCGCTCAGGTATGGAGACGAGAAGGGCGCGGCGGAAATGATCTTTTCGTACGGGATTCTCGAAGGCACGGTCACGAATGCACGGCAGTTGTTTCTGGAGCTTCAGATCCCGGATGATGATCCCTTGAAACCGGCGAAGATGATGGCGTGTAACGATCCACCCGGAGTTCGGGTGTTTACGAGGATGGATCCGCACGATCGGCCTAAGATGGATTGGGAAAGTGCCTTTGTGTGGTGGGTGTGCGTTAACGAGGAAGATGGGCTTGGGTTTGAGGTGCTACAGTCCAACGACGGCGGGCGCGAGGTCCAGGCAGCGTGGAAGGGCTCGGTGCTGAGGTCGTCGGCGCAGCTCCGGGCGCAGCTGGAGGAGGACCCGTTGTGGGATGTGTATCGCCTTCGGGCGGTGGTGACGATCCAGGAGCGGCTGCTGGACCAGCAGCGGCAGCTGGCGGACAGCCATGACGCGGTCGCGGAATGGGGCGAGCGAGTGGACGAAGTCACGATCCGGCAGTCAGTGTGGGACACGACGATGCGACTGCGAGGGCTGGAAGAGCAGTTTCTGGGCCAGGCAATCGATGACCTGGAGACAGAGGTAGGCAGCCAGGGTTCTTTTTTTTTTTTTAGCATTTGGCAGCAGTGGCGAAGGGAGAGAGAGAGAGAGAGAAAAGCATGCTGACTTTGGAGGCTAGAAACACGAGCTGGCGCAGCTGGCCACGGTGCAGCAATATCTGGGACGGTACGTGATTGGCGCGGATGTGACAGAGGACTTTTCCTGAAGCATACATGGCGCTGGGCGGCGGCAACTCTGATTCGGTTGCGGATAGACTTCGATTTTGACTCTCTGGAGTGACCTGAAGAGGGAGGTTATGACGCCGCGGTGTCTGGACGGGCTTCTTTTTTGTTTTTTTTTTTTGGCTTTTAGGGCAGGCGAGCAAGAGAAGCAGGGGGAGCAGGGCGCGCGGCTGCCGGCCAATGGGTGCGGGCGGGGGCGCGACTGGCGCGCATAGTTGCTGCGGAAATGGGAGAGGAAGGGTGGCTGGCTGGCGAGGGGGCGAGTGGTGGGTGGTGGGAAGCAGCCGCCAGACAGGGCTGGGCTGGCCAATGGACGGGCGGGCTGGGCGCGCGACGGTTGCGGGCGCGAGTCGTGGGCGTCATGATCGCCGTGGATAGATGACGGCTGGGCGGGGCGATCGGAGGTGGTGAGAGTGCGGAACTACATAGTTACGGAGTAGCTACGGTGGTGGTGGGCAGGCCGTGAGATGGCCATTGCTCACGACGACTGCGTAGCTGGCAGCGAGGTAGCTCTAGGTAACCTGTGTACGGAGTACCGTGATTCCCTAAGCTAGTTAACGAGTTACTCGGCACGTGCCTCCGCTGGCCCGGCGCTTCCCCTCACGGCGGCGGCCGCCCCACGCTGGGCGCTCGGCTGCGACGGCGAGCCCAGCGCGGTCGAGACTGGCGCGCACGTAAATACGGCGCCGTCCCCCGCCGGGCGGTTACTACGACAGAGTGCTGCTGTTCTTTGTGCCTAGCTGCGCACCGTCCCGCGACCCGCCCGCGCCCGCCTCTGCCGACTGCGCCCGCCCCCCGCGGCCCCCGCCGGCCGGCGCTGCCACCTCTCTGTCTCTGCCTCGCTCCTCTCCTCTCCTCTCCTCTCCTCTCCTCCCTCGACGCCCGCCCGCCATGCCCGGCATCCTGCCCATGAAGGTCATCAAGGTCGGCAACAGCGCACAGAGCCGCGTGGCCCAGGCCTGCGACCGCTGCCGCAGCAAGAAGATCCGCTGCGACGGCATCCGCCCGTGCTGCTCGCAGTGCGCCAACGTGGGCTTCGAGTGCCGCACCAGCGACAAGCTCAGCCGCCGCGCCTTTCCACGCGGCTACACCGAGTCGCTCGAGGAGCGCGTGCGCGCGCTCGAGGCCGACGTGCGCGACCTGCGCGCCCTCGTCGACGAGAAGGACGCCAGGATCGACCTGCTCTCCCGCCTGCCGCCCGCCAGTACTGCTCTCTCCAGCACTGCTGCTGCGACGCTCCCCCGCCCGCTGCCCGCCCATGACAGTCCCCGCCCCCCGCCGCCCGCCCCCGATGACCTCGTTGCCGTGCAGTACGCCGCGCCCCTGCGCCGCCCGGCCCCCAACGCGCCCTTCATGGGGCCCTCCAGCACCCGCGCCTTCGTCGGTACGTCGATACTTTTTTGGCCCCGTCCCTTGCATGTCAGCCTGCTAACCACCCTGCTGTTATTCTAGACGCCTTTGGCTCGCGGCTCGAGCGCAGCGGCCGGCCGTCCGTACACGCCGCCATCGACGCCGCGCTCGCGCCCGCCGCCTGGCACCTCTGGGCCGCGCCCGACCACGGCAAGCCCAAGATGCCGCCGCGCCTCGTGTGCGACCAGCTGCTCAACATCTTCTTCCAGGAGTGGGCGCCGCTGTACCCCGTCATCCACCGCCCCACCGTGCTCAAGGCCTACACCCGCTGCGCGACCGCCACCGATCCCCTCGAGCACGTCGACCCGCATCTGCTCGCCCAGCTGAACCTCATCTTTGGCATCGCCGCCATCTCGTCGACGGTACGTCGGCCATAATCAATTACCCTGCCTTGGACTGATCGTCTCCTAATCTCTGTCTTTTCACCAGCAGGCCCGCCTCCCGCAGGATCCCGTGTACTTCGAGCGCAACTGGACGCCGCAGCTGGAAGCCCTGGTCGACGACATCTCGCTGTCCACCCTGCAGTGCTACGTGCTCGCCCAGATCTACTACTCCATCAAATCGGACTACAAAAACCTGCTGCGCTACCGCTCCCTGGCCGTGTCGATATGTCTGCAGCTGGGCCTCCACCAGAGTCAAGCGCGGTTCTTGTTCAACCCGCTCGTGAGCGAGACCCGCAAAAGAGTCTTCTGGTGCCAGTACTCTCTCGATCGGTACGTTATATATAGAAATACCCAACATATGACCTGGAAACTGACAGCCATAGATTCACGGCCGCGCTCACCGGTCTCCCCGTGCTGATGGCCGAATCCGACATCTGCACCGAGTACCCCGCTGATATCGACGACGAGCACATGACAGATCCAAATTTCGTCCCCAACCCTTCGACCGATGCCACCGACATGTCCAGCGCTCTCGCCCTTTTCTCCGTATCGCATATCCTGGGCAAGGTCCTCGACGAGCTATACGCTTCGCCCGCCGGATGCGAGATCTCGTTGTCGACCATGCACGCGCTGGCCGAGGAATTGGATGACTGGCTGAAGAAGCTGCCTCCCCACCTGCGGCTGGAGTTTGTTCAGGATAAACCGAGTCCTGCGCCGACGAACAGCCGTTCTCCTATTTTGGTTTGTATTTCAGTCCGTGTTGACGTCGCAGGAGCTAACGATTCATTCCCAGTCTATAATATACTACTTTATCCGCACCTTGATACGCCGGCCTGTGGCTTGCTATGGAAAACCCGAGAACGCTTCGCCTTCCATGCTGTCACTTGTCGACTCCGCCAAACACACCATTCAACTACTCAAACTGCTTGACGAACGACGATTAAGCCTCTCCGTCACGATCAACCGACGCGAACTTATATTCCTGTCCGGCCTCGGGCTTTTGTGGCAGAGCATGGACTTGAGCCCGGATAGCAAGCTGGTCAAGGAAAGCCAGCGGCTGCTGAATGTAGCCGCGACGCTCCTTGAAAGCGAAACGGGCGACGCTGCCGCCACGTTTACGACGGTTGTCGAGACCCTGTCGCCGGGCATGCTTCAACGACGGCTCAGCAGCGAAAACCTGACGTCGACCGCCGGCAGCCCATCCTGCTCACCTAAGCAGCGGACGCCGTCCAAGCAGATGATCCAACCGTATGACTCACGGCTGTCCTTCTCCTCGGAATCCGACTTGTCGACGTACTCCAAAGGCAGCTCGCGGCTGAACTTCATGGCAGCGTCGCCCGAGCTGTCCCGCAGCGTGCGGTCATCCAGCTCGAACAGCGGCTGCTCCGACCCGGCGGTGGGCGTGCACGCCACCGAGCACGCCGCGGCGGCCGACGCGCTGGACAACTGCCTCCCGCTGGGCGACGAGAAGAAGCTGGCCTGCGCGGCGCCGTTCGGGGAGACCACGGCCGGCATGTCGGACTGGGAGCACGTGCTGAGCAACATGGACAGCGGCCACGCCAACATCTACAACGGCATCTACGGCGGCAGCGAGTGCGGCGAGACCCCCGCCGCCTTCGCCGCGCTGGCCCCCGCGTACCACCCACAACACCAGCAGCAGCAGCAGCAGCAGCAGCAGCAGCAACGGCCACCGCCCGCATCCATGCCGCCGTGCTCGTCGCCGTCGGCGGTGATGGCCGGCGTGCCGGCACCGCACCACGCGTGGCCGCACGGCAGTTGGCCACCCAGCGCGCCCGCCGCCGCCGCCGGTGGGGGTGGTGGTGGTGCTGGCAGTTCTGGACCGATGGCGGGCAAGGCCAGCGAGGCAGCGGCGGTGCCGACGTCGATGGGCCACCCGTACGAGGCGATGATGATCGGCCACCACCACCAGCTGGACGGCCTGGACGTGGCGGGCGCCGACCTGGCGATGACAGATCCGTGGATGCGGCAATGCGCCATGTGATTCTGGTCTAGTTGGTTTTTTTTTTTTTTTTTTTTTTTTTTTTCTACTACTACGCTTTTTATTTCTAATTATTTTGGTTTCGGAGGGAGCGGGGGAAAAAGAACATAAGAGAAAGAGACACAGAGTTTAGGGTACAAAATTGTGGAGTTTGAAGGATCTGCCACACCTGCATTATTATTATCACACGCATCATCGTCATGGCTTTGCATTTGTTTTTGCCTGGCAGGCCGGTATTGTTGGGGCTTTAGAGGGAGGGAGGGGGGTTTTGTTCGGGGCTGGCGCTTTTCTTCCGGCCGAGTTGACGTTTCCGCACTGCGGCACCACACCCACTGCTACCGTCTGGGGGTTCGGGCGGGAGCTTGGACGTGTTGCTAGCAAGACCCGGAGATGTCCAAGTCCGACGACGGCTTGGCTTTTTTTGTTCACACGTTTCGCCTTTTTCTTTTTGGTCTTCATCGCAAGGGGACAGGAATCCGCCCTTTGGGAAGCAGCAGACAAGTCCGTCTACGCATATATATTGCATTTTGCTAATACTACCTACCTACCTACCACGTAGTTAACTACTTCATGTACGCTAGCTTTTTGACCGATATAGATCTTTAATACATTACTCTACATATATCCTTCCAAGCATTCTTCCAGCCCTCGCCCAGCGCGTCGATCACGCCCCCGCCCGGCCTTCGTCCCCCCCGCGCCCGCCGCTTGGGGCCTAGCGCGGCTTACATCAGCGCTGCTCAAACCGCCAAGCCGCGCCCCTCCCCTCTCGCTGCCCTTCAAAAGCCGCCGCCCGTGACCCTCCCCCTCGCCCTGCTGCACGTTCTCTTGCTTGCCGCGTATTCCGTCGAAGCTGTCAGCAACAGACCTCCTCTCTCCATTGTATTGTGCTCTGCTTCTCCAACTGCCCTCTTCTTCTTCTTCTTCTTCTGCTGCTGCTGCTTCTTTGTCTCCTCCGTGTCGTCATTTGAACAAGTTTTTTTTCTAGCTTACCCCTCCCCCACCTGTGAGTGAGCTCGCCCGATCTCGGACTAAGCAACCATGGGCTCCTATTCGGATCTCGATCAATTAGCCATCAACACCATCCGCGTGCTGGCCGTAAGCTTCTCTCCCCTCAATTGCAATTGCTGTGTTTTCCGTCTTTTCTGCCATGCTGCTCGCTGTCGGCGTCGGGCGGTGACGGTGTGCGGGGAAGGAAGGGGGATCCTGGAACCCGCCCCCCCCCCCCCAGCTCTCTCCCAACCTCCAATTGCCTGATACTCGACGCTTTCTATCGGGATGCAGCTCATCCATACTCCCCCTTTTGCTACGCTGGTGTCGTATCTTGCTTTTTTTTGTTGCTAAGTTCCTTGTGCCTAGATCGATGCGACGTCGAAAGCCAACTCCGGCCACCCTGGTGCGCCCATGGGCCTGGCGCCCGCCGCCCATGTTCTCTTCAACAAGATGACCTTCAACCCTAAGAACCCCCAGTGGGTCAATAGAGATCGATTCGTTCTTTCGTACGTGTCATGTTAAGCTCTGCACAAAGCTTGTCTCCAAAAAAAGAATTTTTCTGCCGTGACATCCACTTCGGGGGCCGGATACACAGCTCCCATTTGGAGTTCTACGTTTTGCTGACGCGCAACGACGCCACCGCGTGTAGGAACGGCCATGGCTGCATGCTCCAATATGCTCTCTTGCATCTGTTCGGCTATGCCGTCTCGCTCGACGACTTGAAAAACTTCAGAGTCAGTATAGGTTTTTTTTTTTTTTTAAGGTTTAGCTTGAAAATTTTGCTTTTTTGGTTGCTGACCATCGGATTAGCAAATTGATAGCATCACCCCTGGCCATCCCGAAGCCCACGATACGCCCGGAATTGAAGTGACAACTGGCCCCCTGGGTCAAGGCATCGCGAATGCCGTTGGCCTCGCCATTGCCCAGAAGCACACGGCCGCCGTGTTCAACAAGCCTGGCTATGACCTCATCGACAACTTCACCTACTGCATCTTCGGCGATGGATGTGCTATGGAAGGTGTTGCCAGTGAGGCCGCCAGTCAAGCTGGGCATCTGCAATTGGGAAACCTGATCTGTTTATACGATGATAACCATATCTCGATCGGTTAGTCACGGGCCTTGGGTTTGCTTGGACTTGGAAATTAGCTGACCGCGGGTATAGATGGTGATATTAATATTGCTTTCACTGAGGATGTGTTGAAGAGATTTGAAGCATATGGATGGCACACTTTGCACGTCAAGGATGGTAACCATGATCTTGCAGGGATCGCGGCAGCTATTGAGGAGGCCAAGAAAGTCACCGACAAACCCACTGTCATCAAGGTTACAACCACCATCGGCTTCGGTTCAAAACTCCAGGGAACAGGGGGTGTTCACGGAAACCCGCTGAAGGCCGACGACGCCCAGAATGTCAAGAAGATGTTTGGCTTCGATCCTGAACAGACCTTCGCGGTCCCCCAGCAAGTTTATGATCTCTATAACAAGCACGCTGCTGAAGGTGCTGCGAAAGAGCAAGAGTGGAATGCCCTCTTCGATAAATATAAGTCTGAGTATCCTGCAGAGCATGCTGACCTTTTGCGTCGCCTCACTGGCAAGCTTCCCGAAGGCTGGGAGAAGCACTTGCCTACGTACAAACCCACTGATCCACCGATCGCCTCGCGGAAACTTTCTGAAGCTGTCATTGAAAAGATCCATAGCATTATTCCCGAGTTTGTTTCTGGTTCGGCCGATTTGACAGGCTCCAATAACACCATCTGGAAGGGTGCTGTGGATTTCCAGCCCCCTAGCCTTGGCATTGGCGACTGGTCTGGCCGCTATTTCCGCTATGGTGTCCGCGAACACGGCATGGCTGCTATCATGAATGGCATGGCTGCGTATGGCACTCTAATTCCAGCTTCTGGCACGTTTTTGAACTTCGTCTCATACGCTGCGGGAGCTGTTCGCCTTTCCGCACTGTCTCAAGTGCGTGTTCTTTACGTCGCGACCCACGACTCCATCGGTCTGGGAGAGGACGGACCGACCCACCAGCCTATTGAGACCCTGGCACACTTCCGTGCCCTGCCCAATATTATGGTCTGGCGCCCGGCTGACGGCAACGAGACAAGCGCTGCTTACTACTCCGCCTTGACTTCCAAGTCCACCCCCAGCATTCTTGCCCTGACTCGCCAGAATCTTCCCCACCTCGAAGGCTCCAGCGTGGAAAAGGCGCTCAAGGGTGGATACATGGCGCTTGAGGCCGAGAATGCAGACATCACCCTTGTCAGCACGGGCTCTGAAGTCAGTCTTTGCCTCGACGCGGCCACCTACTTGAAGCAGAATCACAACATCACCGCCCGCGTCGTGTCCATTCCTTGCTTCGAGATCTTTGACGCTCAGCCCAAGGAATACCGCCTGCAGATCCTGCCCGATGGCATCCCATCGCTCAGCGTCGAGGTCATGACCACGATGGGCTGGGAGCGATATGCCCATGAGCAATTTGGCTTGAACCGCTTCGGCGCTTCTGGCCCATACAAGGACGTATATAAGGTATGTGCATCATCACCCAAGTCCTCTCTCTCCTCTTGTTTCCTCTTCTTTTCCCCCCTGGAAGCTGACCGCGTTTCAGAAATTCGAATTCACCCCCGAAGGAATCACCAAGCGTGCTCTCGCCACCATCGACTTCTACAAGGGCCACAAGGTTCGCTCGCCAATAAACCGTGCGTTCCAGCAGATCATCTAGACTTGAGGACTCCCAAGAGTATAGACGAGTTTGGTTTGAGGGGTAGTTAGTCTATTTTCCAAGATTCTGAGCGCTGTGTCGGTTTTCTTTTTCTGTTACATGCCTTGAGATGATATTATTCCTTTTTTGTTATTATTTCCTATGACGAGAGAGCTCTTTGCCAATGAATAATAAGACACTGATAATTGAAGTTTTATTCGTTTACTTGTAGTTCTCATTAAAGAGAAACATGATCATTACCTGCTATTATATTCCACGCTAGCCTACGGGTTCATTTACAGGGCTCGATCATATCAAGAACAGATTCATTGAAAGTGGGACGAAGAGCCAAAAAAAAGTTCCTTTTTTTTTAAATCGCTATTTGAATCCCATGGCATCTGAGCATGTTTGACCTCATTATTCCAAGGACATGTCTAACATACCATCTCTTTGCTTTTTTTTTTTTTCCTTCTTTGCGTGGGGGTGGAAGGGCGGGGGGGGGAATTATTTTTCACATGGGAAGACCACCCCCCTGGGCTACGTAATAGTAATTTCCTACATATACTTCTATGCACGGGGAAAAGCCTGACCACATTAACTATGTATTCACTCGAGCGCCTTCCTGGCAAAGCTTGGCAGCACGAAGCTCGCGCGGTGGATATCCTGGTTGTAGTAGCGGCACAGCTTGTCCTCTTCGTCGCGGGTCCAGGCGCGGGCGGGCTGGCGCACGTCGCGCGAGGCATCCTTGCACGCGACCAGGAAGCCGATCTGGCCGGACGGGTACGTGGGGATGGTGGTGTAGGCGTACTCCACCACGGGGAAGACCTCCTTCATCAGCCGCTTGAGGTCGGTGATGAGCTTGATGTGCAGCCATTGGTTTTCGGCTGGTGTCCCGTAAATTAGCGTGGGCCTTTCACGGATGGGGAGTGAGAGGAAAGGAAAATGGGGGGAGGGGTGTGGTGGGAGGTGGTGGGGAGCAAGAGAGGTTTGGTACGCTGCTTTCGAGAGTCACGCACGTGAGGGGGTGAGTGAGAGGGGGGAGAAGTTGGGGAAGTCGAGGCAGAATAAGCAGAACTGGAGCATTGACGAACAACCTTGAGTACTGATAACGCCGCCCTCTCGGAGCGAGCCGTGCAGTAATTCAAAATAGGGTTTCTGGAACAGAACCTCCGCAGGCCCCTCGGGGTCAGAGCTGTCGGTGATGATGACGTCGAATTCGTTCTTTTTTTCAGCAAGGAACTTGAACCCATCGCCGACGTGGACCTTCACGTTGGGATGTTCGAATCCTATGCTCATATTGGGCAGGTATTTCTTGGAGACGCGGATGACAGCCTAGAAAAGGATATATTTAGAAAAAGAGATATTGCAAGCCGTGATGCATTCACACCTCGTCAATATCGCACAGCACAGCCTCCTCGACGGTTTCGTGCTTGACAACCTCACGCAGAACACCGCCATCGCCGCCACCAATGACAAGCACCTTTTTCGGATTGGGGTGGGAGTTCATAGCCAGATGGGTGATCATCTCTTGGTACCTGGCGGGGTAACAAGTAAGTCAGCTATCTTGTTCTTGCACACAACCACAGCAAAGAAAGGGCCAGAACATACGAAAACTCATCCCGCTCCGTGCACTGGATGACATTATCCAACACCAACACCGTGCCATGGTCGCTGCTCTCGAAAACAAGGACGTCTTGGTATTTGGACTTCTCGTGGTGCAGGATCTGGTTGACACGCAGGGTCATAGCCTGGCCAGGCCACATCTCGGAGATCTCGGAGAACCATCCATCTAAAAGCACACACGGTCAGACAGGGCCCATTGGCAGGATTGTGTAGCGTCAACGGGGAGTGGGAGCAGCGGACCTTTGATGGTGGGGTGTGTGATTTCGCTCATTGTTGCGGGGTGAGAATGAAGGAGCCGGCGGGCGGGCGTGCAAGAGGACGACGAGGTTGCGTAAAGACAGTAGCACAGGCGAGGAAGAGAAAGATGTCGTGCGCGGGAGAATATCGGCGAGTGGAAGGGCGGCTGCTGGAAATGCGAAATTTCCCCTCGTCGGCGGGTGGGGGGCGCGGTCGCTGGTTGGCTGGCGAGGGGTCGCTGGCTCGGGATTTTAGCAGGCGCTGATTGGCCAGTTAGGGGAAATTTTTGCCCAATGAGATGCCGCGGTGGGTGTAACCCACGGCACCGCGCGAGAGCAGTGAATGCCATTCTTGAGAAAGAGGAGGATAAAGCGTTGGGTGAAACGATGGCCTTGCAGAAATTGATGCACTACACTCTGGCAGAGAATAACCGTCGGAAACAAAAAAGGTGTTGACAAGGGTGAGATTCGAACTCACGCCCCATTTCTGAGAACAGGACCTTAACCTGTCGCCTTGGACCGCTCGGCCACCTTGCCTGGATTACAGGGTTGAGCCCAGTGCGGAACACAAGTCTGGTTGGTCAAGTTTAAGGGGTTCGGAGATAATGCCGACTCCTGATTGGACCGACGTGGCTGCGTAAGTAGTTTGCTTTGTTTGCACCATGACCTCCTATTCTCGTTCGCTCGACCAGCACGAAGAAACATCCCGAGGCGCTTCTTTGCCGGTGAGCGGTGAGCTAGCCTCCGTCAGCATCAGCAGCAGCAGTGGCTAGCTGTCGAATGACCGGCGGAGAATGGCAGATAAGCCTCAGCACTGATTCTTTCTAACTCCGGCCGTGGGTGCCACCCAGCTCCATACCTTCAATACTCCGAAGTTGTCGCTGTACGGGCTGCTTGGCAGTGTTAGCTATGCAACTGTAAGTCATTTTCTGTGGAAGCAGTCTTGTCTATTTTTAACTTTCCTCTGCTCATGTGGGATGAACTTTGAAGTAGCGGTGCCAGTGATGTTGATAGAACAGATCATTTCCCGCGCTCCCGTTCTGCCTCGTTCGGATGCTTAAGCACGGCTCGGATGGCCCCTCCACGCGACATCGAGACTGCTCTAGATTCTCCGCGGCAAAATGGCCAACCCGCAGCGTAGAGTGACCCTTCTCGGCTGCGTTGCTGAGCGTTTTAGCGCAGCGAGATGACCCTTGGAGGATCGCGCCAGCCATCGAGCATGCGGCGGACAGACGCATAACTAACTAACCGTAAGCACGGCTGGAGACCCTGCAGCACAGGTAAGATTAGGGTTGCAGGCACAGCGCTCCATCGCTCGTCGTGGCAGGCCCAGGGCCACGCGGTGCGCGCGTGCTTTACGCCTGCAAGCTTTGCTCTGCCCAACCTTGCGGCGGTGGCGAAATATCCGAGAGCACAGCACGACGACAAGTCACGAAACCCCTTTGCGGATCTTTTCTTCGCGGATGGATCGATGTGCCGTGTGGATGCGTGCTGGACCTACACACCTAAATAATAATAATCCGTACACAGTCTGGATTGTGCCACCCGCGGGCTGTCTCTCCACCAGCCGTCCGTTCTCCGCCCGTTGCACGTCAGGCACGGAGGGCTCCAGCAACGGCCACGCTGCCGACAGGACGCCTCCGGGGCAGCACGGCAGACATCGCGTGGGCGCCGGAGCAGCGCCATTCCGCTCTGGATGCGGGCCAAGCGAGGCATAGACGCGGGCCGCAACGCTATTCTAGCGAGCCCCGGAGCCGAGCGACCAACGGGCGGCGTGGCCGCTGCAGGCGCCCAGGGCTCAGGCATCGTATTTGAGTTCCACCGCCCGCCAGGGCCCAACCGCGTCGTGTCAGGCGAGGGCCCTGAACGCTGGTATGCGTGCAGACGGGCAGCGGGCATCCCAGCAGGCGGCACCAGACCCGGCATCCTCGCTGCAGGAAGGTTTTTTTTGGCTGGCGTTGTGCATTAGACGCCAGACAATAAGACTAACGGCAACAGACAGACGAGCAGACACACCTCGGGGCAAGATTCCCATCTCGCCTTCGCTAACGGAGAGCTAATGCCGGATACTAGCTGGCCATCCGCTCGGCAGCCCAATCCGCGCCCCAGAAACCTGTGTGCAGGCCGTGTGGACCAGCCCGCGAGGATCTCTAGTCAGCTCCGCCCGCGGGCTTGCTGGAGATCGCACAGCTGTCGCGGCACAGCTCTGGTTCCTGTTTATTAGTATTTATTCTCTGCACCTCCCCTGCTCGCGATGGGACCTCGTGGCTGCCCGTGAACCCCAGCGCGGCCGCAATCGCAACCGAGACAGGCATCCCTGGACCCCCCCGTCGTCGTCGCCGCCCCCCTCGCTACCCCCCCGATCGCTTTGCCAGCGCAAACCCGGCTGGCCGTGCCTGTTGCGCTCGTGGCCGCGCCCAATAATAATTATCCCGCCTCGCAAGCCTAGACATGCAGCAACCCCGTCGTGCAGCGGCCTGACTGACCGAGTCCATTTTTCAGCTCTTTGGGGGGGCTGTTGTTTGCTTTTGCTCCTGTTCCTCCCACGCTCACTCGCTCTGCTGCCGGTACTGTGGCTGCTGCCTGCCGACCTGATAGTGTTGTTATTGTTGTCTGCTCAATCACCAGCAGCGCACTCCAGCTTTCGCTCGTTACTTAAACTATTCCTGCATGATTTGCCCGCAATTCACTTCTATTGTCTGTCCAAACTCTCCCGCGCTCAGCTGGAGCTTGAATCGTACCTACTTCACATTCACGCAACACAGCGCTGCTGGGCTGTTTGATGCTCCTTTCTTTGGCCAATTTCTTGTCTTCTGAGCAAAGACACCATCCTTGTTGGCATCCTGTCTGCTGTGCGCGTGAGTTTTGAGGTATATATTGGTAGGTAGATCTCCCTGGAATAATGTACATACATACATAAATACCTCTTTGATGGCTCTATTAATGAAGTGGCTTAAGCTCAGATACCCGCCACCCTGGGTGTGGTAAGACTAGTTACACCCCTGCCTTCTTTCTTCTTTACTCGTCGCCTCGACTTTACCGCGCTCCGTGTGCTGTTTTGATCTGCGAGACTGAACTTCGCTGGGCTGGAGACGCTGACAGCCACCCCGGACACACGCACCCGCGTTCAATTATGGGCTGTTCCGGATCCAGAGAGCTCAGCCCAGAGGAGCGGCGGGCTGTCAAGCACAATGCGACCCTTGATAGACTGATCCGGATGGATAAGAAGACGTATGATCGTACCGTCAAGATTCTTTTACTTGGTAGGTCTAGCTACTGGCATACCATACATGCTCGTTTCCGTGGTGAGTAGACACTAAGATGTCTCGAATCCAGGTGCTGGTGAATCCGGAAAATCTACGATTATCAAACAAATGCGCATCATTCACGCCGGTGGCTTTCCTGAAGATGAGCGTCGTCAGACTCGTGCCGTGATCTACGCAAACATGATCGTGGCTTTCAAAATACTACTCGATATTATGGAGGCAGAACGAATCAGCTTTGATTCAAAAGAAACAGAGGTAAATCCCTCATGCTGTCCAGCCTGACTATTAAGTGATTGCGACTTTTTGCTAACCAGCAAAGGCCCTTGCACAATTCATAGAGGATGCAGAATCGGACGTCGAGTGTGACGAAGCCTTTACTGATCTGAACATTCGGGAAGCGATGAAGGGAATGTGGTCCGATCTAGGTGTTCAAAAAGCCGTATCAAAAGGTCATGAATTCGCTCTTAACGACAACCTAAACTAGTGAGTCTTCTTCCATAGGATTCATCTTCCGTACATTCACACTGATTTTGGCAAAGCTACTTTAACTCGCTAGATCGCATATTTACCCCTGGCTGGCTCCCTAACAACCAAGATATGCTCCATTCGAGGTTGCGCACAACCGGTATCACCGAGACCCTATTCGAACTGGGGCAAATTAACTTTCGCATGATGGACGTCGGCGGACAGCGCTCAGAGCGCAAAAAGTGGATTCACTGCTTCGAGGGCGTGCAGTGCTTGCTTTTCATGGTGGCCCTGTCGGGGTACGATCAGTGTCTAGTCGAAGATCAAAATGCGGTGCGTGCTCCCTGAACCCCCTCACCTTCACAGGAATTCGGTGCGACCGTGAGGTATCACAAAACTGACCTCGCCTAAGAACCAAATGCACGAAGCCATGATGCTCTTCGAGTCCCTGGTAAACGGCGAATGGTTCAAGCGAAAACCCGTCATTCTCTTCCTCAACAAAATCGATCTCTTCAGAGACAAACTGCCGCACTCGCCCGTTTCGAAGCACTTCCCCGACTTTAAGGGCCCCGAAGGCGACTACGAAGCTGCAGCAAAGTTCTTCGGCATCCGCTTCAAAGGCATGACACGCATGCCGGAGCGCGAAATCTACACCCACTACACTAATGCCACTGACACGACTCTTTTAAAAGCAACCATGGACTCCGTACAAGATATGATTATTCAAAAGAACCTGAACAACCTTGTTTTGTAGGCACTGTGATACCCTGAACGAAAAGAAAAGAAAACAAAAAGAAAGTTAGGCATTTACAGGTCGTTCTTTTGCATTCACATGGTATCTTCTGGCGGCCTGGCTTGTCTCATGATAACCGTTTCATTTTTCATTTTTTATTTTTTTCATTTATTCGAATTTATTCTACCTTGGTATATTCCGGGATCTGTTCTATATGAAGATTGATTGTTATGACTTGAACCCCGCGTTGCATGATGTTCCTTTCCTGTGTTGATATATTTTTTTTTATTTTCTTTTCATTTGAAGCATCATATGCATATGCGTCACTGCCGCTCTTTTTACGCCTATACACTTGTTTCTGCTCCCTTTACTGGGTCTTTTCTCTCGGGGTATGATTTTACACTGAAGACGGCCTCTTCTGCTTTTTCCTTATTGTTGCTGTTGTATTATCAGATTACCTTTGCCAAGCACATGATTGAAAGTACTATCTTCCTTGCTTTGCCTTCCAGATAAGTGCCCAGGGGGGGATATGTATGTATGTGCGTGTATTTATGAGTGTGTCTTCAGGAGGCTAGTTGCTTTTTACGTTTTGGTGGTACCGGCAGGCTTTATTCGGCATTTCTTTGCACAAATAGAAGGCGGAAATAGGGTGTGAGTTGGATGTCTTGTGATTCCATTTTCTTCAACGCTGTGCTACCACAGGCTATTAGGCCGTACTCTTACAAACAATCATGCTCCAGTTTCTGAAACAGCTCGCGGAAAATATCTTGCTCAACTGTTCGTGGATCTCCACATGTGGCGTGTCCGGCAGATAACAACAAGAAGGGGTTTCGAGACGCTCATCCCACCGGCATTTTAAAAAAAAGCTTTGTTTTGCTAGATAAGACAACGGAAGCCGACCGAGGGATTAAGGTGACGACTGGTCCTTGGCCCCCGCTCTAAAGCCTGTAGCGAGAAGGCGGATGTATGACATTACCCGTAGCTTAAGGCCGACAGAAGACAGCAGCGCAAGAATCATTTGTGGCCTCTGGGTTTGGTAGTGATGTATCATTGGATCTCTGTCGTCTAGATGCAACTGTTTGTCCCGAGCAGGTCGTCGCATCACCGAGAGTTCTTTCGCTGTTCAGGAACGGGCGGCTGCACGTGACATGTTTCTTACATAAGCTGAATCGTGCGGTGGAATTCAAGATCTGCTGATCGAAAGAACTCCCTCATCATCTCCAACAGACGCCCGCTGGCACCTCCACCCCCTCTCGCTCCCTTTTGCACTGGAGCTCTTCTTTAGAAAGGCTCCTGCTGCGCGTCGTCATGATCTCTTCTTCGATATGCCGTATGGCACGAACGCCCACGGCCACTCTTCCCGCTGTGACGCCACGCCCATCCGCCATTGTTCTCGCGAATTCCGCGAGTACCCTGTCCGCTCCACGATACCACCAGCGACGATATTCGTCTTCAAAACCCCCCGTACCCCCAAGTGATGGATCAAGAGGCATCGATGCTCCTTCGCACGCGCCCACGAAAAGCGTGAACCCATCGAAGAAGGACGATGCTGAGAAACGGCCGAAGCGCCGTGCGAAGGAAATTAAGTCAAAGATAGAACCCTCTTTAAATCTTCCTAGCGTCCCTTCTACACAGCACTTGAATCCTCAAGGTCCGTATTTTAATCTCCGCTTGTCACTTTCCAGGCGCTTCCTTTATAGCCTGGATCACGTGGCGCTTCAGTTCCTGGTAATCCCGTCTGATACTAATGAAATTTGGCGATCTCAGATATCCACGTCGCTTCGTTCTTTTCAATTTATAGACCCATGTCCGTTACTACTTCAGTACCTCCTTCGTCAAGTCCAGAATCCTTTGCATCCATTTTTTCTCCGAAAAAACAAGCGAAATCTCGACACAACGACGTCATTTATACCATTGCTTCTGCTGTGAAAGTAATCGAGAGTGCATTCCCGAAACCCCAGAATTCCTCGGAAGGAAATGACCTTCGGGCAGCTGTCACTCAGGCTTCCACGAGTAACTCAGACTCTGAAGTGACTCATCTCGACGGCGTGCCGGCGCAGGACTTAAGGCTGTCGGTTCAAGAATTTGCAAAGAGACTTAGACCATTTAATCCTCCCCCTCCGCCCGTTGCGATGGATGAGTCTCAACAGGCAAATACAATGGAGGCTGAAGTCGAAGCTGAAGCCGCAGAGACCGAGCAGAGTTATTCGAGTGTACTCACAATCCGCGAGTCTAACCACGCCGACGGCTCTAAAACCTACGAGGCGTACACTACGCCATTCGTTCGCGTGGATGAGATGGAAGCACCGTCCGCAATCGAGGCCGAAGTCATGGACGAAAAGTACGGCCCCCAGTCCGCCAGATTGCCAAGCCATCTTTCTGAGAGAATGCGAATCCGACGACTGAGATTGGAAGAATATATGGAGAGAAAAAACCGATCCATGTATGCCATCAGCGTCAAGAGGCAGCGAAAGTTGAAGATGAAAAAGCACAAATATAAAAAGCTCATGCGAAAAACGAGAACGTTGAGACGCAAGCTTGAGAAGACGTGATCTACTTGGTTGTTTGATCTTGCAAATTCCAAGGGGCATATCGGCGTGTTCTGCGTTGTTTCGTTTTGTTTTTACGTTTTTCTCTCCCTTGCTGCCTCTGCTGTGGTACTCGGTATTGCTGGTATAATCGATTGATAGCTTTTTCTTGTCTTTACTCCAGCTTCTTTTGCTCGCTACTGATGATTGTTGCCCATTAGACATGCGTACACGCCCACTTTTTGGCCGGCTGAGCGTGGTACATAGCCTTACCCCATAGTTCTATTTTGTACAGCGCCTATGTAGATGTCGCTCGGCGGCAACGCTAATTGTTCGAACTTGTTTTGTCTCCGCTCTGCTAATCTTGGAATATACATAGAAGTTCGATCCAATCAATCAATACAAATCAACAACAGAAAATATGGTACACAATCGCACCGCTCGTTCAGTTATGATTGAGGTTCTGTCTTGCTTAGGACAGAGCCACAAACACACAAGGGGAGCGTGCAGATATTTGAAACTCAATGTCAAAAATATTTCAAACGCAAGTCTAGCATACCAAAAAACGCAATTATGATATAAGTCCATATTGTAGCATACAGGGAGAGATAGGCAAAAGTAACCTGCAAAAGGACTAGAGAAGAAGGTGAAATCCAAAGGACAAAACAAACCCCAGAATACTCCTTCGAGAATAGAGTACTAGGTGAACACTTTTCAAGGGGCCCTGTCTACTCTTTCGCGAGGGGCATCAGGGCTTCGTTGCATCCTTTCTATCAACACCTGAAGATGCTCATAACATGCCATTATAAAGAGTTGGAGGTCGAAACAGGTCACGGTAATTCCATGGATATGACCAAGTTCCAGTTGTTAAACGCAGTCTTGCACCGAACTTGGAAGCGTGCGAAGGATATGCGAGCAATTTTTTCGTGAATAGCGAGCAGCATCTAGCAGCTGACTCCTTGTGTTGAGCGGGAGTTCATGAGAAGTGCGACAATAAGTCCGTACAAACCTGTTTGGGGCGCTTAGAAGGTGTGGCAAATAGTTATTGGCAGCTAGAGAGAACATACCCAAGACTTCAGCGAAAATGAGAATCAAGATCATTCCTACAAAGAGGCGTGGTTGTTGTGCTGTTCCACGGACACCGGCATCACCAACAATACCAATAGCAAAGCTAGATTAACGAGAAGTTGTCAACACGGGTCTGAATTATACAAGAGCATTAACGACGAAAGACTTACCCTGCAGCTAACCCAGCAAGACCGACTGCCAAACCTGCACCAAGTTGGATGAATCCAGTATAAAGTGCCAAATCCTGGCGCAGATCGTTTGCTATCAAGACTGATACGACCAACCCGTAGATACCGATAATACCGGCCATAACGATGGGAACAATATCTAGAAAAACGATCGCATTAGCACACAGTTAGGCCCATCGCCCAAGATATCCTAGAAAAGACGATCTTTGACGCTAAACGAATATCAATAGCCCTTACTCTTGACGATCAAATCAGGGCGCAGGACAGCGGTTGAGCAAACACCCACACCGGCCTTAGCCGTTCCATAGGCAGCACCAAAACATGTGAATATGATGGCGGAGCAACATCCTAAAGCACCAAAGAAGGGCTAGAGACCATATAGAAGTTAGTATTGGGGCAGTATCAAAGAGATTTGAAAAGATGGTCCACGGGAAGACGATCGAGCGATTGGTCGTCAATCCGAGGTGGGTTGCATATGGGTAAGGTGGATCAATGAACGAACCGCGTAAACTGGGCTAACAGGACGGGGTCAAAAATTAGCATATGTAGCGAATAAATGGTCTGTCCCAAGACTTGTGGGTCATAGTATAGATGAGCGATCGAAAGAGACATACCAGAGATCCGAAGGCATCTTGAAAGGGTTATGGAGGCAACGACTTGGGCTCGAATGACGAAGAAGATGGAGGGAGCGAGACCGTTACCGGCGTCAAGTAGATAGTCTATTAGTGTGAAGATGTTGGATACAAGTGTGGCTGGTTGGGAGGAGCGAGGGCGGCACGGAGGTTGAGCTTGTCAAGTTGCCATGATGTGAAGCTTGCGTCCTAAAGTGGACGTCACGTGGTTTGGACGCCGCCTAAACTCTGCGATCACCATCGAGACATCACCGATGTTCTACACGCTACAAGGATATTGAGTACGTCGTAATATCCATTTATTTGATGTCTAGAATTATTCTTGAACCGGGAACATCGATTTTAGTTCCTGATAGTTGAACATGTCGTTTGGATTCTGAGGCGCAGCCTCTTTCAACGGTTGCAAACGTTATGCCTTTCTCAGAAAGCGCCCCGAATTTATTTGGTAGGACAGCAAGGCAGTCAGGCGTAAAACCAGGAGGTTGCCGGTTCTCCTCGAAGCTCGTTGAGGGCGAACACTCGGCATCAGCAGGCGGGATCACGCCAAATAGATAGTTCCCAGTCTCTGTAAATACCGGATGAAGGCTATTCGCTGGTACATGAATGGGAACTCCATTATCCAAAGGCGCGACAAAAAACTGAACAGTATCTCCTGGCTTTGCAGTTTCTGACAATGGGGTTATCAGCTTCCCGTCACTGAATTCCATCAAGTTAGGGGTTTCGAAAGCCAGACCGTCCACGCTCGGCTCTGTTTGAACGCCACCTTCAAATAAGTCGTAGATACGGCGAGGTTGGCCAGAGCCGTTGTCTTCTTGGTAGCTGAATTCAGGGTCTAATGATAAGAGGCCTTGCTTCTTACCCCATCCGCCTCCTCCGCTCATTAAACGGTGAAGGCGAGCACCATTTCTGATAGAATTCGACACAGAATCAACCTTGCATTTATTCTGAGTCCAAGTTTCAGTTTTTGATCCTCTCGGTGTGACAAGAGCCCAGACTGCCAGCCTATGATTCTGTAGCTGATGTCTGTTTATATATAAAGGTAACGCTTTCTCAAGTTCTGCTGATGCTGGAGCAGATTTTGCAGTGCCATCCCCAATGGAAATTTGGCTTAAAACATTCCCCATGCTCGCCAGAACCTTCCTAGGCTCAGTAACAGGGTGCAAAGGAACAAAAGGAGCCACTTTAGATGATTTGGTTGTTGGTTCGATTCGACAGAACGCAAGATCATGCGCGTCCTCTAATTCAAGCCTATCGGTGCCATCGGATCGCCAGCGTGATGCTAACATAGTTCGCGGCACTCCTGTGATAAAAACTGTGTTCGCGACATAGATCCCTACTTCAGTAGAAACAAGTCCGGTGCAATTTTCCCCGGTAGAAGCAACGTAGGTGATAATGGGCTCGACTTGATGCATCGAGATATCTCGCCTACGCGTAGGTTTAACGATATCTGCCGATAGATGATCACGATCTATCAGAAGAACGGATATCCCTTCACTCCCAGCTTGTACGCGTTTGTCCGGAGTAGATTTTCGGGGCTGTTCTGTTTCATCCGAAGCTGGTAGCTTGTCCACAATAGCCGATATAGAAAAGACGTCCTTGACTGCGCGTCCCGTTCCTAGCGAGTTTCGGAATACATGGTTTATTACCGAAGGTAACTGGGAGCCGTGCGGCTGCGTCCACGAGGCAAACGCGGGAGTAGCGAGAAGTATGGGAACACAACGAAGTAAGTCTGGCTTCCCCGGAAGTACGGGCAGTTTTGACAGTATGGCATTCGGTTCCTATATTGTGCTATGTATCAGCTTTTATAAATCGAAATCATAGAAGGAACGTACGATAAGAGAAGGCCTAGAGGCTAACAGTGTAATAGCAACTACGGGGTTCATCCCATCTTGTGTTGTTTCACCGGCAGAAGAAACGTGCCGTTGATTCCTAAAACCGCTGTAGAATCGGACTGCTAAGGAGAATTGCAATCCATTATATCGCGCAGCAAAAATATGAACCAAACGCGGAACACACATGCTGCTCACTGCAGAGTGCAGAGAACATGGTGAATGTCCCAACATGTACGGAATGTTCGACGATATTCAAGGTACGGGCGAAACGATCAATGGTTATCGGCCTATCTCGTTACATATGTAACTAGTTACAGTAGGCATCTCAGGCTACTGCCAAGCTCATCCGACCATTCCCCCTCCAACACCATCGCATACGGAGTACATATTGCTCCTACCCCATGAAATAAAA
Organism: Ophidiomyces ophidiicola; assembly: GCF_022830035.1. NCBI lineage: Eukaryota > Fungi > Ascomycota > Eurotiomycetes > Onygenales > Onygenaceae > Ophidiomyces > Ophidiomyces ophidiicola. The sequence goes on from NW_026054647.1 coordinate 405,605, forward strand.
CCGCCTCTTACTGCTTAAGCGTACTTGTAGGGAATTATCACAAAAAGTGGACGTTACGGAGCACCGAAAATGAGAGCTTGTCCACAACTTTGTTACATTTCAGAATGACAAGGACTAGAAGGGAAACAAAAGGATATGATAAACCCATTCCATGCCTTTTATTTACCCATACGTAACGCCTTGCAAGAAAAAGAAATATACCAGTCAAGCAAAACCCAACGCCTGTATCAAGTGGTGCCGGGGCTTATGGGGTCCAAAATAAAATATTGGATATTCGGAAATAGTATAGAAACCCGGCCCTTAACGCAAAAGGTACATTAAAGTCGCAAGAGTAGCTTAAATCTCTTCTATATTTTCACCCGGCTATTTTCTTTCTGCACGAGCTTAGTTAGCTCCGCATATACCTTAGAGTATTCTTCTTTATTCTCGGCATCGTCCTTAGATTCCTCCTTCTTCTTCTTTCCCCCGGACTGTGGTAGAACCATGACAACGCTGGTTGGTCTCTTGGTAGCACCAGCGTTTCCTAATTCTGCTCGAGACGTTACGTATACGTATGGGATTCCGTGGTCTTCGCACAAAACGGGGATATGCGATATTACGTCCATTGGGGAAATGTCGGCTGCTAAGACAACAATGCCGATCGGTGTAGTGACAGCCACATTTGCAGCAGCCATAGGGGACTTTCTAACGGCCTTTACAACTTCTTTAACACCTCGTTTTAGAGACTTGTTCACCGCGGCTGATAAGAGAGAATAATTTAGCACAGGCATTTCATGCGATCTTAAATAAATAGCCAGATACCTTTCTTGACACTCTTTAGGACTTTCTTCGCAGCCTTGTCGTCTGCTAATGGGTTCGCAAAAGGTACAAGGGAGCCAACAGGTCGTTCCTCCTTCTGTTGATTTTCTGCTTCCATGATGACATCTTCAGTAGTGTCCAATTGGGCCAGGACCTTGTCGGTCAGATCTTTCTCAGCAACATCGGCTGTTATTGTGGTCTTCTTCCTTTCCTTATCCTTCTTGGACTTTTTATGAACACCATCTACCTCCGAGCGCTTCTTCTCTTTCTTCTCCTTCCTCTTTTCCTTGTCGCTTCGGTCTTTTGCCATCTTAAATATATAACGTAACTAGATGTTATCAAAATAGCAGATAGAAGAGTAAAAGGGCTGTTGCTGGCGCGGGTGAATACTGGACCAGACCGGAACAGTTTGCTCACATCAATTTTGAAGCTCTGCTTGGTAAAAATGAAGGAGCTAGTTCGCTTATGGCTTAGGCAGTTAGTTAGCCCTCTTTTGGCCAGCCAATCTGGCGGCGAAACCTTAATTTTAGTGATAATTTCAATTACGAGATTTTATCGGTAACAAGGCCGAGTGGTGTAGTTGGTTATCACGTTTCGTTAACACCGAAAAGGTCCTGAGTTCGAGTCTCAGCTTGGTCATTCATTCTTTTTGTATTTTTTGTACCAAGTCCATCTAATTAAGTTGTATATTCATCCTAGTATCCAGTTCAAGACACGCCTTGATTATTGATTGATGGCGTTCTAAGATATCTCGCACATTCAAGATGTTTCCCAGGGAGTTGAGAGCGTACTATGACACTATTCTACCGTTACGAAGTACGCAGAGCTTATCAGATGCTGTAAACGAGTCAAAATCTTCATGATTAGCTATTGAGACGACCACTCTCGTTCTCATAGTATGGTCATTTGATAAACGTGTTCCTTCTTACTCAATTTTTTCGAAACTTGCTTTCGGCTAAAAGTAGACGTCGGAAAGAGTGGCCACTGCGGTGCTAGTTTTGCATTTCGTTTATCAGATAGTTGGCAATTCATGTTCTCTGCGTTGGGATACTCATGACTGTCAGGGTATATTAAACAGCCAACCAAGTCCTGCAGGATCTTTTGAACCTAGATCCTAAAACAAAAATATATTTCTTTCATCTGAACTCGTCATGATAGTATAAGTAGCGTGCTGAAAAATGCCTATTAGAATGATGATGGGAGCTGGGAATCCACATCCAAATTGGAAGAGTTGAGTAGGAAACACTAAGTAGATAGACCTGCGGAGCGTTTTCTACTATATCGCTCAATTATTGAAGTTGTGTAGCATTCAGGAGCTGAGTATAAACGTAAAAATCGAGTATATGGTTGCTTTCTATACTGTACACTGCAATCCACGAAGTCTCATCCTCTTAATATTTTCTTTTCAAACTGAAAATCGCGTTGCTCCTAGGGTAAACTTATTCCTCAGATGTACCTTCAGCGAGACGGCCGGGCTTGGAGTTCAAATATTCATTTCTACGGAAGTATAATCAGCAATCCTTTGAATGGATGCAGCCAGGAGGGTTGGTCTAGCAAATACCTCTCAACAGCCCAATTCATCAGAGCATATGCAACCACAAATGGAGGGACAACATAGAGGAACTGGCCTCTGCATCGGCGCCATGTGTTGAAAATTGCATTGTGCAAGGCGCCCGCGAGTGGGCGCTGACGATTAGAGGCAACAGAGTATGTGATAATGCCTCTCTGAGGGTGAACGGAACCTGTATAACCGGAAATGGATCATAAGTAAGTTTTCGATGCCTCGGTCGCCTCGCTCGTGAAGTAGCGTTCAAACTGTGCGCCACCCCAACGGGAGAAATTCAGAGAAAGGTAGACCTACCAAAGTTACCCCATCCTCCCAGGTAACTGACAAATGTTAGCAGGTGGTCATGGTGCCATTGCGCGAAGAGGTCAATCGAAGTCCCAAACTCCCGAACTGTTTGAAAGACTGTGAGGAGTACTTACACGCCGTGCTTTGGATCTGGTGAGTGGCCACCCATGGCTGCTGTCGGATAACAGGATACTAATCGGATTCAAATAGAGCGTAGACTGGCTGTTGTGGAAGCAATTGGCGTCAATGTTTCTGAAGTCGCAAATGAAATGGATGATCCCGGATTGGTCTTTCGGGTGGTGTTGCTGACTACGCCGACAGACTCCAGAGCTAAACCGAATCGGGGCCAGGTCGACTTCCGCCCTTCATTCAAGCTTTCATCACCCATTGAAATCGCTGGACATTCGAAGCCAACGATTGCGCCTCTGGACTCCGGCTTCGATATTCGCCATGGCGACCCCTTTGACCTTTATTTATAAATATGCAGTTCCTCTCGCATTTGGGGCCTCATTTGCCCAGGCGTCGATGTACGATGTCAAAGGAGGCACGAGAGCAGTGATTTTTGACAGGCTGAGCGGTGTTCAAGATAAAGTCGTTAATGAAGGCACTCACTTCCTTATCCCATGGCTGCAGAAGAGCATTATCTACGATGTGAGAACGAAGCCCCGAAATATCTCTACGACCACGGGAAGTAAAGATCTGCAAATGGTGAGCTTGACGCTCAGAGTTCTGCACCGCCCCGAGGTTCAGCGGCTGCCAAAGATTTATCAGGTATAAAACCAATGCTTTACCGCAAAAATTTACCTTTAAAAACTTTCAGTCAATATTGACAAATCGCATAGTCTCTTGGCCAAGACTACGACGAAAGGGTACTCCCATCCATCGGAAACGAAGTGCTAAAATCTATTGTTGCCCAATTCGACGCTGCCGAACTTATCACACAGCGAGAAGCTGTCTCGAATCGGATACGCTCTGACCTTACCCGCCGTGCTCAAGAATTCAATATCGCTCTTGAGGATGTTTCTATTACCCACATGACGTTCGGCAAGGAATTCACCCGAGCCGTCGAGCAAAAACAGATTGCTCAGCAGGATGCTGAAAGAGCGCGATTTATTGTCGAAAAGGCAGAGCAAGAACGCCAGGCCAACGTTATTCGCGCTGAAGGTGAAGCTGAGAGTGCCGATATCATTAGCAAAGCGGTTGCCAAGGCAGGAGATGGCTTGATTCAGATTCGAAGAATCGAGGCAAGTCGAGAGATTGCCCAGACGCTGGCTACAAACCCCAATGTTACATATCTTCCTGGTGGTGAAGCCGGAAAGGGAGGCAAGAGCACCAGCCTCTTACTTGGTTTGAGACCCTAGGTTTCTGTGCCAGTGTTGGTTAGCGCTTGTATTAAAACTTGTTTACTTTCTCATGTCATGTCTAAAATGTATCTATCTTTCTCCACTTATCATAATGGCATAGGCAAACCAGAATCAACCATCAACTTACAGATTACTCTATATATTAGTAAAATGGGACTACAGTGGTTAGAATATGTTATGAAGGGGGCATTTGTGATAGAATTGTAGAAACACATAGGATGTTTGGGGTTTTTGTAGGAAAGTATCACTAGTTCGAACACATTATGAATGTATGGTCTATGCATCTTTCACTTTTTTAGGTGCTATAATAATGCCTCCAGAGACAAACTTTCTTCCTTTCTCTTCATCACAGTTCATTACTCAAAACTGATTTACTAACTGTTAACCGATAAAGAGAGAATAATATAATACAATATCTCTTTCAACATGGCGTCACAATCAAAGTCGACTGCGAGAGGAGATATTGGATTTGACTGGAGGAGGGCGGGGCAGAGACGTACTGATGGCGTTACATCTGCATCCAAAGGGCACTTGGATAATGAGCGAAAAGAGAAACTGCCAAAAGGAGAAAATGTTCACCATAGAAAAATGCACGAAAACCATTGGTCTTGGGATACACCTAGCCTATTGCCATATTCTTTATCAAAAAAACATAAAGGTTATAGAAATGACCTATATGAACAAGAAGCCATTGTTAACCAGAAAGGCCAGTATATGCAACAACAGGGAGCATGGAATTCTGCACTTAGCAGTAAGTCATGGCGCAATAGAGTGTCAAAGGAGCTCCAAGAAAACGGAGACGTTGGGAAAGTGATCGAAATTCGGTCTCTTGTGCCTCCACGAAAGGAGGACCTCGAATGTGCAAAAATAACCGATTGTGAATACGCAGGGTCTTACAACTGGATCAATACCAAAGAGCCCACAATTGTCATACCAGGTAAGTTGAACACCAACATATAAAAAACAATATCACTGAAAGTCGAGCTTAGGAGTACCACGGATGTGGAAATCTACCGACAAGCCGTGCCCACTCAAACAGGATTGCAGTCAATATTTCCTAGACCAAAATTCGGCACGATGGCCTGATCACCCGCTTGAGCCAGCAATTCGCTCAGTCTTTGACTTCAACCCCACGTTCAAACCAGAGGAAATCGATATCGTCACCTGCACAGAGGTTATAGGCAACATATTTGAGGTAGCTTCCTCAACCCCTCGATCATTCCGATTCGATATGGAGAAAGTAGGAAATACCTTTTTTATGGTGAAAAGAGAGCGCACATCAAATGAAAAGCTGGAGGAAATCTATGGATTTTCCGATGCCCTTCCCAAAGAAAACACAATTTGGGGACCGAATCAAAGAATTATTCGATATAAACTTGGTGGACTAAGCTTGTTGGTTCGCTTTGAGGCGGATGCATATTTGTCAAACATGATACTTGGAACAACTGAGCCGTTTGAGATCATTGGTCGCGACGCAGTTATTGACGACGGGGATACTTCAGTTCAAGCAACAGAAGCGAGAAATGAGGCCGAGAGTCCAAAGCTCATGATCCACCAAGCCGGATCCATTATTCCCCAAGAAGCTGTGTGCGATATAAAGGTCTCGTACGAGAACGGAGCTGGTGATCTTTTTAATCAGATCCAGCATCTGTGGGCATGTCAAATCAAGAACTGTGTCACAGCATATCGTTGCAAAAATAGGCAATTCGACGGCAATCCTACTGTTAAAGATCTAGGTATCCATATTGCGAGGTGGGAGAACGGAAATAAGCCGACTGTATCGCTCATGGTAGCAATTCTCAAGAGGCTAATCGCTGAAGCGAAGGAGGCAGATTTTGGAAAAGTAGAGGTCCACAGGATATGGAGTGGTCCGTTGATTACTCGGGGCCAAGCTGGACAGCCCAGAGAAGCTCTTCCAGCAGATCTCAAAGCAAGGTGGGAGGCCAATAATACAGGGCAGGAGCAAGGTGTTTCCATAGCAGATGGGTGGCAGATCATCGATCGCGAGGTTGGAAATCTTCCCTTTGAGCAATAAGAAACAGTTCGGAACCCTAGGTTCCTGGATATTGATATAGAAAATGGGGCATGCCGTTTTGATTTAGACCATATGGAAATTATACGGCATTGTTGCGTGTTTGTAGCCTGAACTTTCCTCTCAAAGTTAAGTGACAAGTAATCTTTCGCTCAGAGCCTCCGATAAATGTGAATTTGGTACCTCATATCTTCCAGCCCTATACCGTCGCCAACGTTATACGTTAAAGCGTCCTTCTCTCTCCGAAACCACCTTGAGTCGTCTGATAGAACGCATGTCCATTTCTCAGCCGCAACAGAAAGCAGAGTGTGTTCTAGAAGGAAACGCATAGGGTATTCCCTTTGAGGCTTTCCCTCCATTTTACTGGTATGCGGTGCTGCCTGAGAGGCTTTCGAAGTCGATCCTATAGATAAAGTAGAATAGCTTCCTGGACTGTCAACTATAAGCAATGTAGCCCCCGGTTCCAGGATATCAGTTAGACGGAGGAGGAAAGAAACTGTTTTAGACATTGAAGTCGAAAACAGTTCATTGAGAGTGAACATGAGAGTCACCAAAGCAGTGCGATCGCTCATTTCGTCGCAGCTAGAAGCAGGATAGGCCAGGGTCCTGATATGACTGTCAGAGAGTTCCAGTACGTCTCGTTTGTGGAACTGGACCGTAAAGTGTTTTTTCGGATGATTGCCATTTACAACCGGCAGAAGAGGAGGCTGGCACGTATTCTTAGAAGGCACAGACAAAGAAGTCATACCAGCCACTAAACGATCAACAACCGACGACCAATCCGCGATATCAACTGCAGTCACGCAAAGCTCAGGGGTATCCTGTGGGGTAGTTCCATCACCCCTTTTTTCCTCAGCTCCCCCTGAGTGCACAGATAACTCGGAAAATCGATCCAACAGCCCCTTCTCCGCGCACAGTTCCCTCCATACCGCCCCCAGCGCCAAAATCTCTGCACCTGCACCACCGCCAATACACAGAACGTCCGTCCGCGTTTTCCCAAAAAGCACATCCTTCATTCCCCAAAAGATAGTCGCATACGCGAGAGCCCTCCCGGCACTCCAGCGAAGCGCATACGCTCTCAATGCATCTTCATCTGCTTCACTGAAAGCTTTGGCAAAATCCCTCCGATAAAGATGGGCTTTGATGGTTTGGACTTTCTCTGTTAGCGAAGTCTGTGATCCTTGGTCCGCGGCTTGCACCGGGAAAAGCAGAGACGCTTTGGAGATGTTTAAGACGAGCTGCTGAAGAGGAATGGGGAGTGAAATTATGCTTGAGGCATCGCTGGACGCTATGCTTTTTGAAATACCCGACTTTCCAGTCTTTCCAATTGCAACGTTCTGGCTCTGTACCTTTTCCTTTCTCTTGTGCCTTTGCTTTGAGGGCGGCATGTTCGAAGCTTAGTAGGATGTGATGTGGAATTTTAGGCTGTCAACCCATCGAATGTCGCATTTCTACGGAGTACGGATTATCAATTATTCCATAATATTCAATCTCATGGAATCTCTCAGTTTTAATTTTCTCACAGCGAGTTATGGCTAACACTCGCTGTCTCACATACATGGTACTCTGACATACATAAATACACGACGGACTCTGACACCAGCAGTCGTTTTGCAATTTCCCAGAACGCCGAATATTGTGTGATAGTGCCAAACTCAAATGGGTCGAAAAAAATGCAAGGAGTGTACGTTCACAAAGAACAAAGATAATAAGAAAAAAACGATAAGGCTGCAAATGGGACATTCCTTCAGGTAAGAACGTGAATCCAGATCCGGAATCGAGGAACTGGGTGAAAAGTCATGAAATGAGTGGGGGCGAGATATTCGTAGTCATGGATATCTTGAATGGATCGAGGTTGCAAAGTAAGCGAACAAAGAGGGAGGAATAACGTCCGCTAATATAAAGCAGCAGGGGAAACAAATATTGCAAGGGAGCGTAAGGAATAAAATACTCAACAAGAGCTGGCTGAAGCAGCCTGGTGGAGATTGCGTCAATACCAAGACGATAGCTGCTAAGTACGTACATTATACGTTTTTATGCAGCAGGAAGACGAAAGAATGACCATCAAGTAGCCTCCTTTTGTCTTGAAAATGCACCATACCGGGCAAAGCATTTGGAGGGTAAAGGAGAAAGGAAGATAGAAAGAAGCTTGGCGGGAGGGGAGGTATCATCCGCGAAGCGCAGAAATTAAACAGGTAGCTGATTGAATGGTATTAGAACCAAGGAAAATAAACCCAATTTCAATCCACAAAACTACCTTTGACCGAATATACGCCCAACAAGAAGCCGACCCAAGAGAATTTGAAAAAGGGGGGAAGAATATTTGACGTAAACGTTCTGAGAATGGGGGAATTTTTTATGCTTGCGAATCTTGCTTTTGTTTTTCCTTGCTCTTCCAAAAGTGCATTAGGCGACTGATTCGATTGCCTTTCTTTTTTTTCTTTTCCGTCTCATCAGATGGTGCCTTTTGTTCATGGCTGAGCTTACTTTTCTCTCCTGAGGCTACGCCCACTAGTCTAGAAAGGCTAACAAGGCTCGATCGCTTGGTACTCTGAGACGAAGCCGGTCTCGGGCGATTCAAGAGAGATAAAGAAGAGCAGCGATCACCCGCCGGTCTGGGATGGAGGCCAGAAGACATCTGAGGAATCGTCCCCGTCATAGTGGATGCGCTACTAGTAAGCGAAGGAACATCTTCCACTGAGTTATGAAAACATTCACTTCCAGGCTCGCCACTGTATATGGAGTTGGAAGCTTGCTTTTCGATGACTGAAGACGGAGTTGTTAGGCGAGTGTGCTCAAACGACGTTGTTGAAGGGTCAGGAGACGGAAAAGAAGAGTCTGGGGCAAATGTGCCAAGGTTCAAAGGGATAGCCTTGGGGAAGGATTGTTGTGGAGAGGATGTAGGAGGGGTTTGTTGTTGAGTTTTCTCGCAATGGAGAGACGAAGGTGGAGATGCTGGAATTGACGCCCTATCCGATTGCAAGCCCCAGCTCCCGACATCCAAAATTTCGATGGCATCTTTCAACGATGCGTGCATCTTAGACTTGCGAGGGGTACCGGTTATTTCCATGTCTGGAGTGCACGGCGTCAAAACCATCGCAGAGCTTGGATAGCTATCAATTGTCTGAGGAGTTGTGGCATTCGAAGACAAAAGCTCATCAGCAATGTCCACGATTTGTATTCCTAGGCCCGGGTTATTATTCGAAAACTTGAGTTGAATTGTAGCAGTGGAGTTCCGTTTGATCGTAGATCCATCATTATCGAAGGAAGTTTTATCAGAGGAATGTTCTACTTGACGACGTTGGTCTTCTGGGCGAGAATCGCTATTTTCGGCGAGAAACTCGTCTTCTTCCTTTTCGTCAAACACATCTGCACTGAGTAGTGCTGCCGTGCTGTACCGATTAAGACCAAACGCGTTCCGATCAAGTGGAGGCATCTCAGGGGCGCTCTCTGCACGCCGATGGTACCGCATCTCTGGACCAACGAACTCTCCTCTTCTACCACCACTGTACATTCGCTTCGTTGCAGCAACAAAGCCACTGACTGGTCGCTCGGGGCCCATTTCTGGGGTGTTGAATGGTCCTAGAGCAGCGTCCAAATCAATAACAGGACTGAACAAGTCGACATCCCGCCCTTGGTCATAGAAGCTCTGAGGCTTCCAGGACGTATCAAGACTGAGAGTATCTTTTGTCAAGTTTGAAGCGAGCGGATGTCTTGGAGCATTAGGGTCAGTGGGTGTTCGAATTACAACTGTGTTGTCATCATCAAAATTTACGCCGTACAAAGAGCTCATAGCGGAATTTGTTCGAGTAAGTATCGGTGGCGGCGTGGGAACTCTCCTGGAGGGCGGTCTTTTGGTCGTTCTTTTCTTTCCTTTTCGGGAAAGGATGCCTGCCCAGGGACGCATTTTCTTTTGCTTTTTTGCTTGTTTTCGGCTTGACGGGGCACGGTGTAAGGCTGGGGATAAATCCTCGGGTAGGGTTGAGTTGTACAATGGGTGTCGGTGGGATGGAATACGGATGTTCGGAGGTGTAATGCTGTCACCGAGCTTATCATTCGAAAGAGCAAGAGAGGCACATGCGGTACGTGGCCTTTCAGCCACCAGGCCCTCGTTAGGTTCGCTTGATAAATAAGGGCCAAAGTCGAACTTCGCTCCAGCAGTTTTAGGGCGGATAGTGTGATCACCAGTTGGGGTCACGCTTCTGGTATTAGGCGACGGACAGCCAGATTGCAAGTTATTGGGACGTAAAGTCGACACACTACCATCCGAGGAAATTATAGAGAGTGGGCGGCGCGATTCATCAGGTTCAGTGTGCCGTCGCTTAGCATGCGGTGACGTTCCCAAATGATCATCAGAAGCGCGTGGGGTCAAAGGCGGTGTCTGTATACCTTTAGTAGGAAGTGAACGCGAGCTAAATCCGGAACAGTCGTCGCTAGTCAGGGCATGCTTCTTAGTATCCATAGGCGTGGATGGTGTGCTCCCAACGACCGGTTTGGGAGGAAATGCCTTCGCGATTGCGGTGAGGTCAACGCTGGATATTGCGGCAGATCTACGATGGGCATGTCCTCGTCTGCCGGGACCACGAGCGCTCAGCCCAGGGCCAGGATTCGGCAGAGTTGGATGAGCAGGCGCAGTCGCAACCGCTTGTGGAGGAACAGCAGCTAAGCATTCTCCAGTCATCCGGTCATTGTCTCGATGGTTGAGGCCATCAGCCTGCTCAGAGGACGTGGCGGGCGACCCCAGCTCGGGAGCCTGTGGGAACGAGAACGACGGCAAGGGGGGCGGCGCACTCTTTTGAGGAATAGGAGCCTGCGGTCGCATTTCTTGAGGAACGAAATCGAAGGGAGAACCGGGAGAAGGGTCCACTACTGAAGTTGTTGTCTGGCCGCCATAAGCGCCCACGGGAGCGCTGGACTGGGACCAATGCGCTTGAGAGGAAATAAACGACATGGACGCCATGATGGCCTAGTAAAGGGGATAAAATCGATCAAGTCCCACACCGTGGAAGACTGAAGACTGCTAATCCACGACGCCGTTGAAGACCAACAGGGATAGATTGGCAGCGAGCGGAACCTCCCACGGGTTATGTCGATATTCGAGTCATTGAAGACCTGGCGCAAGGACAAAATTTCAACCCAAAGCGAAAACGTATATCGCGTGGCAAGCTCGACGAACGGGGTGGGGGTGGTGTTCCTAGAAGGGTCAAGAATATCGAGATATGCGATGAGGCAAGCGAAGGGAGAGCGACGGCGGTGGGACAAAAGGGCGTCGTGAAGAGCAAGGTAAGGAACGGACGGCCACAAGACGGGCCAGGCGGCGAGAGGAGAGCGAGGATAGAGAGGCAGTGGAGGGAGGAGAGGGAGAGGAAGAGAGAGAAGATGGGGGCGACGGCGGAAGATGAGGTTCAGCAGGCGTGGAGGGAAGAAGGAGGAAGAGCGAGAGATTTCGCAAGATTGGGGGGTGTGGCGGGTGGAGCTGGCAGGGCCCACTTCGGCAGGGTGGAAATGAAGGGCTGCAGCGCGCTGATTGGGCGGTGCCGCAGGGTGCCTGAGGAGGTCGCGCCCAAAGCGGCCTAGCGCTCGGAGGCATTGGGCCAGTTGGTGCGGCCAAGCCTCCACGGTATCGGTACCGGGGCAAAACACGCAGGAACCCTCGGTCGCCGCCGTTGATTGGCCGCGCCCCAGCCAGCCTGTCGATCGCGCCCCAGGCCGGTACCGCCCTTACCACGCCCGCGCACCAGCGTATCGCCGCGAAGCAGCCCGAGACGCAAGCTGGCCAGCCTGTCTCTCACAGCCCGCTTCGAAACCCGCGGGGGGCGCCCTTCGAGCAGCGTCGCCTGGGTGACACGTTGGGCTCAGCCAGAAAGGCCCACTCCAACGCCTTCTGACAGCAATCCACTCGCACAAGCGCAAATCTTGCAATCAAAATCGAGGTCATGCGATCCAATGTATCCGTGACGCCGTTAATACGGCAAGGACGGTACCGAGCATAAACAAATTGTTTCCCAGGGGCGGCGCCGGCCAATCGCAGCTGGCGCCACGCTTGTTCGTGTTCGTTCCGTAATGGCGTCCTTGGCTGGCGAATCCCGTGGCACCTTTCCGTACCAGCGGACCCACCCGCCGCTCGCTCGGTGCGTATTGAACGCGCCAATCACGCGCGGCGTTGCCTGGCAGCCGAGATGAGGAGGCTGTCGTCGTCCATCCTCACGCTCACGGCCGACGCCGGGCAAGACATACATACGAAGCAACACCTGTGCCGTTCTGCCAGAGATCCTTCTGCCAGCCTTGCGGCTGAGACATTCGTGCACTCCGTCCGCCCACCTAAGGAGCGCACCGTGGCAACCGCCTGGTGGGCGCGGGATGAGGGAAGAATCCTGCTCACACATCCAACAGGACAACAGAGATCTGAGACACACAAACACTACTGCCAGTTGGTGCAACCGCAAGTAACTAACTACTACTAACTCCAGAGGCCGATGCGCTTAACAATGGCGGTGGGTAGACGCCACCTTCATGGCTATCGTTTGTTTCAACCGCTCCGCTGCAGGTGGGTGGGAGGTGGGAGGTGCGCCATGACTTCGTGGGTCTTTTTTTTCCCGCTACTGCTGCGCGACAGGTGTTGAAGCTGGTTAGACTTTGCGGATCGCATGGGGGAGGCCTACGCGGCTACTGAAGCCCGCCACCGTTCTGGGGGGTTTTTTGACATGGAACGAGCTTCCAAGGCAATCGGCGGTGTCAGATATGAGTTGGAGCTGTGTTCAGAGGGCTATTGGCTTGTATGATTATCATCGTCAGCGCTATTAAAATACTCTGCAACACAGCCCGCCAGCTAACCAGCCACCGAACAGCCTTGCAGAGCAGCTCGTCGGCGCGGGAGACGTCGAATTGATAAATCAAGCTGGGTCTTGGATTGTCCCACTGCGATTCTGCGACACCTTGGAGACGCCCTGCCTACGGAGTACCTCACGCAGCTTGCTGCGTAATAATAATAAAATAATAAAGCGATGATGATGAGATCATTTCGATTTAGCGTTCGAGTATTTGGAATGTACTCAAAGAAAGACAGGGCCCCTGGTCCTTGTCGATGCGTAGCAGATCGACGGTTCTTGTTGGCCTCAGCGTCGGCTTGCGCTCTATTCATTGATTTATTTAATTGTTTGTGACAGCATATGCCTCAGCAACGAAGCCGCGGGTAGTGACTGAGTCACAGAATGTGAGAGCCACGCGGGACAGCCAAAATGAAACGGTTTCTCTTCCAAAATCAGCGGATGGCCCGAAGCACAGGAGGTTGGCGTTCCAAGGAGTTTGCATATCTGTTCCGCCCCGGATTGCAACTCTACTTCCCCGGCGGGCAGCCGACCATTTTGCTGGGCCGTAACCATTCTTCACTGCACCATTTTAGACCCCGGCTGTCATTTATTTTAAGATTACCATCATTCGACACGGTCTGCTCCATATATTACTTATTTGACTCATGTGCCCAAGCTTCCAGAGTGTTCGTGCCTTTGATGGCGTGATCGTCGCTGTAGTAATTGCGGGATACCCCTGTCCAAGCCGCGCAATAATGGTACCTCAGTCGACGCCTACTCTCACGAGGCATGTTGTGCTACGGGTCATCTCCGCAGCCGGAGACAGACTACTGCAGGTAATCTGCCCGCGCTCCCGTTCCTGGCACGATCCTCGAATGGACACTATTTACGATGTAAGTATAATAAATAAGGTGTACTGATGCAGGGAAATTGCACGACATCGACCCAGAGTACGGAGCACCTACATTAATGTTATTAAGGACAGCTCGCAGGTGGAAAGTTATTTTTATTAAAATACACAAAAGTTAGTGGCGAAGGGCTGTCAACTGTCAAAGGTCCATATTAATATTCGATCAACTACGGAGTACTATTCTTCGTCTCGCTGAGCACAACATGGATTTCGCGTCATGGTCAGGGACCTGGAAACCAGTGGCCGGTGCTAGGCACATATGAACAGGCAAGCCTCTGCTATTATTGGCCGGCCGGAGAAGACCTCCATGAAAATTTATCTCAGGTTACGGAGTAGTGTCTTGTTCGACTTTCACTTTCCGCTTGAATGTTACCTAAGAAGCTGAGATATCGCAGCTTTTGGGGAGCATACTCCGTATGCCTACCTCGTTTCAAACAGACATTTCCTTTTACGCCAGCCCTAGTTAACTTCCCAGTTCACCATTTCTCCAAATGCCATTCATCATGCAGGTCAGAAAGTTCGAAACGATCCCGTTTAGAATGCATGTTACAAGAAGGGACTTTTTGTATAAATTATCTTACGCACAATGCATGAGCCCGAATTCTGATTCTGGAGGGACTGCTATTTTTCATCTATTTTCCTTTCCCGTCCCTCCATTCACTTGCAACTGTTCAGGTTTCAGCGGCAGGCGCCCAAACCAACAGAAGTGCGCATCCTGCTAAACTTAACCTTCTCATTGTTGGCGACGCCTCATACAAGGCGGCCAATTGGGATTCAAATTCTTGGTGATTTTGATCGTTTTTTTTATGTGGCCAGGTTGCAAATAGTGTCTTTGAGGTGCTCTTAGGAGTTCAGGACGCCTTGCACTTTGGGCAAGAGACTCGAAGTTCCAAAGACCACATGGTTGAAACCTCGTCCAGAAACAAATCATCCTTCATTTATTCTGAGGCTGTTGTCACAGTGGCAGTTTGGTTCGCGTATCAGACGGTACACTGGGAGTTAGTTCTGGATGAGCCCGGGTTGAGACGTGTCCCTTCAACCGGGCGCGGTATCTGGTCCCTACATCTATGATATTGTGTGTGACAATGTTTTGGTTATGCCGACATTGTCCTACCATTCTCCCGTGCTACCTCTCTCGGCGTTTCCCCTTTTCGAATAGAGGGTATTTAATACCCTCGTTCTCGTAGTCCGCATCCGTCAGCTGATATTAAATGCAAATTGTTTGAGCCTACGGGGTACTTAGTGCAACATCCCGGGCCGGTGCCCGAGTTTGACAACTTGTCTCGAGGCACATAGGGAGCTTGCCGTGGCCTGTGCTTGTTACAACCACCTGGATATCCTTGTAGCTGGGGCATTATCTCCAGTGTTATAAGATGGGTGTTAAAAATCATAGTTGGGAAAGTATATGAACTAAATCAATAGTGCGCATTAGCTTCGATGCCGTTCTTCACTATGGCATTTTTATAACGGACACGTATATACTTGTGGTCGCCAGTTATAGCTCGTTTATATCTCTAGGACAAGTTTTAACAAAAATGACATGATGCAGAACGCCTAGAGAATTGGGGCATCGAGGCTATTGCACTATTTGGAGAGACAATGTATCGAACGCTACGGGCAAGGAAACCATGGAAGGCTTGCTAGGGCAACACCATCCCCGTTCTACGTGGCACCCTAGATGCAACAGGGCAATTCTGTATGGACATATCAAAGAAACTGCTGAGCACGGAAAGCCTATCGCCAAAGGAGCTATCCAAGAAACCGAATAGGAACGGAACACGAACCCAAACCCGACCGGGAACGAGACAGCAACGTGTGGGACATGCAAGTCATCATTCATTGGACACCATGTGAACCAAAAATCACAAGCAACAGTATTAAACGAGGGCAATATCCCAAAAAGAAACTAAACCACGGTTTTCGCCGGCTGAAAACAAAAACATCCTAATAGCCCGAAATGAACAGCAAAAAGCGAGGCATATGCATACATGCAATGGCGATGAGAACGAGTCTAGGGCCTCCATTCCCCTGATCCAACAATGCAGCTTTCTAAATTAATCAAGCTTCAACCGCCCCGGGCGCAATAGCCAAAATCACCACAAGACTACTAACCATCAAAGCACCCGCAATGAACGCAATGATCGCCACACTTCCTCGACTTGCGGGAAACTTCCCACGCACCACCCAATACTGGCCTTGGAAATATCTGTGAAAACCGATTATTAGGACGACAATTGCCACACCGATAAAAGTGGCACCGAGAGGCTTCCCCATCCTACGGAGCCGCTGGCCTTCGTCTGCATCACTGAAGGACTTGTAGATGTTGGATTTGTACTCGTCTGATATAACGGGAGGTGGGTGGTGTTTGGAGGAGGTAGGTGACTGTTGTAGGATGGATGTGTTAAGGCGGAAGAGTTGGGTGATGGCGATGCCTATTGATGCGAAGGCAAGAGATGTGCGAAGCCAGGCGAGAAACGTCCGTTCTAATAAGGCGCAACGAAGTCAGAAAGTATTTCATTGTGAAATAGTTTTGCATAGCACCGCATACCCAGGGCAAGGTGGTCTCTTGCAACGCTGCCTTTATTATCCAGTTCCAAGCTGCCATATTTTTCTACGACCCGCTTATACCACGGAAGCCTCTCGCCAAAGGCCATGTGACTCCCCATCGAGTCGGCCGGGGATTTAGAACGTTGAATTTGAACTCTTTGCGGAGATTCCTGACGTTGACCATCCAAGGCAAAGGGGTGGTCGTTCACATTCTCCGTCGAATGATAATTCCGCGGCGGCGTACCCGCAATGATTGGGGCTCGTTCGTGAGGGGTGGAATGCCCAGAAGAGGAAGCGGTCGAAAACCCACTTGAGGAGGATCTGCTAGCGTTCTGTAGTGGCTTTGGCGAGTGAGTCAAGGTTTCTATGCTACTGTAGCTATCTCGAGATCTGTGATGCTGTCCGTCCTGATGAGGATTGCCGTCGTGGGCGTCGGCGATAGCAGAGCGACTCGGATCGAGGAGTGGCATGGTTCCGATTTCCTGGGGAAGGAATTCGCCTCTCTTTGGAACCAGGGTACAGTTAGAGGCTGTGGACCCAAACTGAGGAGCGAAATGGAATATACTTCAGTTACCTATGTTAACGCATGACAAGACCTTATAGAGCAGCTATGGTAGAAAACACGGCTCGTAGGCAGGGTACGGTATCAGGAGCTCGTGCAAACGACGATGAAAGAGCGAGCAAAGCACAGGCGGCTTCGCAAATACGCGAATCTTTTGTCGGAATCGATCATCTGCGGCGGAGAGCCCGATTAGCGCTAGTCTTGGCAAGGATCAGCCCCATGTGATTTGCCTGCTCCGGCGCCTAATTGGCTGTCGGAAGTCGCGTGCGGTCCGTGCGCCCGACAGCCGATTGTGTTTGCGCTGTTTACACGCTGTCGGCCGTTGACATCATCGACGGTGCCGTTGCGGCAACAAGCTATAAGAGCGTTTTTCATAATTTAGACAAGGACTAGAAGGAATACAAAAGGAATCAAAAGTAAGGATTATTAGAATCTCATGATCGAGCTCTAATAATTATTATAAGGGGCCCGGGGGGATGAATCCTCACAAGCCACTAGAGACTAGAGCATCCTACGGCCGAAGCTCTAGCCTTGGTATAGTTGTGTATATGGGATTGTTGACTGCTAATGGTTTCATTATTTTGTATGGAAGGGAACTCGTTTCAGGTCTTGTAATGTTCAACCTGCCAGTATGGCCGGAATTATAGATAGAATAAAGAGCAGATCCTCGTTGGTATCGGGAACCACCTTGCAACTGAGAACCGGGAGCTAACCATCCTAACTAACCCTATTTGGACTAGTTAAATACCTAACTAATCTTTATCGGCTTATCGCCTTGACTCCCAGCCGTCAACGTGATAGCATAGAAATCATTACAGAACTTGGAGCGAAAGCCAGCGGTTTGAGAAGATGTCGTCCAAGGGCTTACTCTCCACAACTGTTCGAACTCCTATTGATCTATCTGCAAAATTAGCCTCTGCCCGCACGAGCCGACGACATGCTTCCGCTCAACCCTCCCAAACCGAAGAGCAGCCTACCCCGGAGCTCCCTGATCGGCCATCGTTATCAGAAGCCCAGTTTATTAAACCGGTTCCGCGAATTTTATCGCCACAGGACCTCCGGACCTTCAATTCCTCACCGGCGCATACATTGATCCGTGCATTTATCTTCAATGTATCAGATAGTGTTCGCCAACAATCTGTTGCCTCCGTCGCAAAGCAGCCAATATCAGGAACCGTGAACAGCATACTATCTATCCTCTCGGCCATTGATAGTCTGGTGGATAGCCATCCTGCGTTTGATCTGGATGGATCAAGATTTGGAAACCCCGCTTTTCGTGGTCTGGTTGATGATATCGCTGCCAAAAGCTCTGAGTGGCACACTTCCATACTAGGACTTCATAATCCGGAAGCTGTAGAAGAGGTGTCGACATATTTGATCAACTCATTAGGCTCTCGTTCTCGCCTTGATTTCGGATCTGGCCATGAGCTAAATTTCATGATGTGGCTGCTCTGTCTCTACTTGCTAGGGATGCTAGAGAAGAGCGATTTCCCCATTCTTGTATGCCATGTTTTTACTCGCTATATGAAAGTTATGCGTCGTGTGCAGTCAACCTATTATCTGGAACCTGCTGGCTCTCATGGTGTATGGGGTCTAGACGATTATCACTTTTTACCATTTTTATTTGGTGCCTCTCAACTCGTTGGACACCCCTACATTACTCCTCTAGGTATACATAACAACGTCATCTTGGATGAAGAAGGCGATAGCTGGATTTATCTGGATCAGGTGCGATGGGTAGATAGTGTTAAGACGGTCAAAGGACTCCGATGGCACAGTCCAATGCTGGATGACATATCTGGAGCTAAGAACTGGCATAAAGTCGAAGCAGGTATGAAAAAAATGTTTGTTAAGGAGGTTCTGGGCAAATTACCGATTATGCAGCACTTTTTGTTTGGCAGCCTGATCTCTGCCCAGCCATCAATGGGTCTGCGAGGGACGCCTGCCACTCCCTCATGTGCTGGTAATCATCATTCACACCAGAATGATTATTGGGGTGATTGCTGTGGAATAAAGGTGCCAAGTGCAGTAGCCGCAGGAGAGGAGATGCGAAAACAGCACGGCGTGTCTGAGTTACGCCCAATCCCATTTGACTAACATTGTTGGGTTGAATATTATAGCTCAGTTTTCATGAGCTTTTGTCACTAAAATATAAGCATTGAGGAATGATTCATAAATGTACCATGGAATGAATACAACAAGACAAAAGTGCCGCCAAAGTCCATAAAAATACATAACCCCAAATTCGCTCCATTACGTTGTCAAGAGCAGGGATTCATCATAGAAAATAGCTCCCACTCCCTATTAGGCGTCCGTTCTATCCATTGTATGAGACTGCCAAAGTAAATTGCAAACCTCCAGTATTAACCCGGTCCAATTCTTGGCCTATCGATAGAAATAGTGATTAGCAGGCTGTCAGCTATTTCTTTGTATATATATTAGCTACTTACATGTCATGATGCTCGCTCAGATTGCTCAGGTACTTATTCAGTTCCTCTACCCGTTCTTTGTGTGTTTTGACTCCTTCTCGTTTGAGGCGCTCATTTAACTGTTGATGCAAATCAGCCCTTGGCTACCTCATTTAAAGCTAAACCTCTTAGACAGTCACCAAGAAAAAGAAAACCACATACTCTCTTCTTTCTTGCTTCCTCGTATCTTCGTTCCGCGTCCGTTTTTGGCGCATCCATAGGTAGGTTGTCATCTGGGTCAACATCTGAACCCGCCTGACTCTGATTTCGAGTCTTTCCGGCCTTAACGGGATTCTCAGGGTCCTCAGGCTTTTCTAGTTGATTAGGCTCAGGTTCTTCATCGTGGTTCGAGTCTTTCTCTTTGGGCTTCTTCCTTTTCTTCTTCTTTTCAATTCGCCCGCTCTGCACACCTTTCAGCTTAAGGCGGCCACCCCCAGCACCTGGTATGGTGTAGTCATTTGGAGGTGCCATAACAATGGTAAAATTATGCCATGGGAGATGGCTTATTTACCATTTCAACAATGGTTAGACAGCTGGTTACATTCATGTTCATACAGCTTTTGAATAAACTCTCCGTCTTGAAACGAATGACTAAGCAACTTGTTCCTACATCAATATTCCATCAAGAATCCCAACAAATCGCTCTGGTTATTTACTTCCACAACCGTTCCGATTGTGAACCTTTGTTATCCTGTTTTACATGGCTGCGCTCTCGGAGATTGATGGTGTTCCGTATACGCCCTTCCAGCCCCAGTTCCAATCGAAGACTGTGAATCTAACAACTCTTGCCCAGTCTTTTGCAGTCCGGCCTTCATTATCAACCACATTCGCGTTCGCACCATGCCTAAGGAATAATTTGATCAGATCAGGCCTGATCTTCCAATCTTCCCTGAAAGCTCGCAGCTTAACTGCATAGATCAAGGGTGTGGCTCCAAACACGTCCGCGACATTTGGGCTTAGTCCATACTCCAAGAGGAATTTTGCCATTGCAATAGGCCTGGGTGACTCGACTGCCCAGTGTAATGCAGTACTGTTATTCAACCCGACGGTGTTTGCGCCATAATCCAGAAGCACCTTAACAATCGACACATCGACGTCGCGGTGGATTGCTGTACACAATGCTGTCTCTGCCTGCAGGTTGGTGGCATTGACTTCCGCCCCTCTCTCAAGCAAATACTTGATCTTAGCCGTACGTTTGCTTCCCAGCGCGTACATCAAAGGAGTCTTGCCGCTCCTGGTCCGTGCGTTTATGTCAGCTCCGAGTTTGAGAAGTCTATGTATAACTGGAAGATTTGTTTCAAAGCCACTGAAAGCTGCCGCATGAAGTGGTGTCAAGCCGTTCAAATCTTTTGCTAGTGGATCTGCGCCACGTTCCAGTAGGAGATTCGATATAGGAGGAGCCGAAAATCGCACCGCCATGTGGAGTGGGGTGGTGTGAAAATGGTCTTTGACATTAACGTCTGCCCCCCAATCCAGGAGCTCTTTAAAGATGTCGATGTCGTTACTTATTGCGGCGTGGAATAGGGGTGTTTGCCCATAGTCATCGACGGCGTTTACGCTCGCGTGTCCTTCCAAGAGCACCTCAATAGCATCAACCGAGGTGGCAGAAGCTGCGGCAGCATGAAGGGGAGTAATTCCACACTGTGGGATCCGGCTCTTGTTCTCCGCATTATATAACAAAGCCAGGAGCTTCATTCCCTGGTCAGGGATGTTTTTTTCATCAATGCGGGCTCCTGCCTTGATTAATATTTTTATTACTGAAATTTGCCTGGCCCGGCATTGCTGCTCAAATCTTGTGTAGTATGGGATCACATCGCTCTCTCCCCATGTTCTCGCGTTGACCGTGGAGAGCAAAGCCTTTTCCAACACTTCGTTTTCGTTGAATCCGTGTTTCAGGAATTCCAATATAACTTTGTCCTGCCATTCTGCCGCTGCCCTCTTGAAAGCATCAGTCACGTCTAGTGGTGTCTTCTTCATTTTACTCCACAAAAGAAGCGCATCTACTACATTGGCATGTCCTAGCTCAGCTGCGATTGCTAGTGTTCGACGATCGGTAATGGCTGGATCTGCCCCAGCGTTAAGGAGCGCTCGAACTATGTCCACATCTCCTAGCTTAACAGCAATGGTGAGAGCCGGAATTGATAAGTCTCCATACTCGTCTGGGGCGCGTCTATGGACGAATGCATCGTAGTCCAGCAAGATTTCGACCATTTCAAGGTGCTGTTTGCGTATAGCTTCGTGCAGGGGTGCTCCATTAGTGCTGTGATTGATCAAGTCGATATGCTCGTTCACGGGAAAGGTTGGTGATTCAAGCAGTGCCAACACAACTGCTGCGTTCCCTTTTACAACTGCGGCATGCAATGGCAGCTTATCCAAATCAAGGCTCCATGTCTTCTCAAAACAAGCAGGTTTGAAACTGTCACAGAAATATTCTGTCCAGTCTGAGCAGACAGAACTAGCATCATCGTCACACTCCATCTTTTTCAGCTCAAAAGCAAGAAAAATAAACCATAATATAATATACAAATATAAGACAATCAAAATCCAACAGAGACCTTGAAAGAGAAGAAAAGAAAAAGAAATGGAAACAGAATATTGTATATGTTGATGTGATGGTTTTGAGGAGAAAAAAAATCTCCTCTGTTTAGTGTTCACTCTTTTGGAATTGCAATAACACAGATCTATCACAGAAATGAGTGCATGGGAACCTCCGACCCATACCATGTTCACATGAGACCAGTCTATATCACCAAGAACTTCCCCAGAATTATCTCTCATGCTTCAGACCAGTGAAGAGAGGGTACTCTAAAAGAGGAGGAAATCACCATGTTCATTTGCCATATCATGGCTTTGATGATGAATCCCAAAAAACTCCCTCAAAAGGGTATCAGGCCTTCTGAAAATGGCTTCAATGTCAAGAAGCCAAAGCTATAGCAGGGGCACGGCTGTCAATTTACAACGCTTCTTAGTCCTCAGTAGCCTTTGCAGCTATCTCGACTCTCTTTCTTAGATGTTTTCTGCGGGACCGTAAATCCATTTCCTATTTTTTAGGAGTATCATGCCGACCATGATAGGCCATATAGATCTAGATTGCCCACCAGACAAATGCCGGGATTGCACGAATTGAAGTTTTCCAGTATATCAGCAGTGCGACATGTGGTTATACATTTTGCTGAGTGTTTCTGGCTTTCAATAATTGGACGTTCATTGTTGCAAGGGGTTATGCATGTGGGGAAGATGAGCTGGTGACATGTGGCAAGTCCCATTGACAGGTATGCAGTGCATTTACGTGTACATTCTTGAGTGGACAAGTTTGTGAATAGTTTCACAGGTTGTCAAAGCTTTACAAAGATAACTTAGTGATAGCAATGTTTTCTGGTTCAGGTGCTGGTCCAACTGTTTGTTGTTCAGACACTGAAGCTTACTTAGATGCACAAATCAAAGTGAAAACCGATTACAATTAACTATAAGATCGCAGCATCACGGGCTTATTCATCATACTGGATCAACGCATGCATGTAATATATGTGAAGAAAGGTCATTCTTGAATTACGCCATCTGTTCTCCCAACATGCCCCCAAAACCCCAACGTCTGCATACAATCCAGATAGAGCAGAAAGTGATATTAAACAACCACACCGTGCTGAAGTAGCGAGACAGGAATAGGCCAAAAAGCCAACTGTTAGGAACGAAAGAATCTAATCCGCCAAAAAGGGCTCATGAAAAAGTGCAAAACCAGCTAAATGCCAACACCGCCAGCTAGAAAGATATATTGGATAGAATGTATGATTTAGACCCCCTTAACCACTGTCGTCCGCTCCGAGTTTAAGCGTTCCGCATTGCGTGCATGCGATTCCTTTTTGCAGTCTTCTAGTCCGCTGCAGGAATGTGACTCCAGCATTCGATGTTTGCCGCAGAAATGGCCTTTGCAAAAGCTGCAATCGCCAACGATGCGCTGAGCGAATTCCTTGCAATCTTTGAATGTGCAGCGGGGCTTTCGGGATGGAGCCATGTCTGTAGTTGCTGGATGAAGGGCGGAAGCTAAGGACGGCGGGGATGACAGCGGAGACGGGGACCTAATAGGGGGAGAAAGGGTCGAAAGGCCGATTATATGTGTTATATTAGTTTGTGCTGGTCGATTGGAGGCTGTGGTTATGGAAGGAGTGCTTTTGAAATAGATGTTAGAGACCTAACTAAAGCTGCTGACAACCTAAAAGGAGCCATTGAATGAAAAAGGGGCCGATGTTCCTCACCTTCGCAGGGGCTTTTCGTCACTGATATGGCAGAAATAAGGACTCAAGGGCCTTGGAGAAGGGTAGGAGCAATGGCAATTGGGGAGAATAGGGGGTCGGGGCCGGGAGGTGTTGCGATGAGGCAGCGGAGAGCTATGTTAGAGCACGTTGGATGTCGTGAAGAAGATGCAACGCAAGACGGCGTTTTCTGAGTAGGCAGAGCGGGAGTTTACACACACAAAGAACGGGTTGGTCAAAGAACACAGTACGAGGAAAAGGGAGTCAGCGAGATTATCATGGGTATTTAAAGCCGTTTAAGCTCAGCCAAGAGGGCTCGGTGATTGGGATTCTACTGGGGGCAAATTGGCGCTCCTTAGGCCAGCCAGCTCCAGTTAGGTAACAACGAGATAGTTAGTGAGTTTGTTAGCTGCGGCCGTGCAATGAGGCGCCGACAGGGCCCCGGGAGTTGCCTCTGTGGACATACTAATACAGACTTTGACCGGGCTCCATTAGTAATTTGGCCGCCGCTGAGCCTTCCAGTCGGCCGGGGTGGTGAGGTATCATAATCCTCCCCCGGGTCTCCCGAAGTACCGACGCTAACAACGTACACCGCGGAGTACCTCTTCGGTACATGTTGAAACTTTGCGGTACCTCCATGGCAAACTTCACGGGTCACGCGAGGCAATTTTGGCGAGTATCCATGTGGATGAAGGCTTGCGGTTGGGACAGGTGGCACTTCTTCTGGCCACCAGACCGCCGACCCCGGCGGGTCGTGGCCGAGGAAACCTCCGCACTCAACGCTACGCAAGCCGTCGAGTGCTTTGCGTGTTTGCGTTGGCCGCCAATATGTGAGGCAGCTGAAACGGGTATCACTCGAAACCGTTGCCCTCGAGATGATCAGCACTGCGCCCTTACGAGTATAGCTGCGTGCATATGTCGTGGAAGGGTTTTTGCTTAACTGTGCTAAGGGCGGCCCCAAAGCTGTAGGTGTCCTCCTTCCACCATAAAGTTAAGGATCGGTCTGTGGCTGTTCTTGAGAGTTGAGTGCTGATGAGTGCTTTAAGATATTGTTGCTAGGTTGTGAAACTCGACACTGTCACTGCTCAAGGCCGCCGTCGCTGGAAACACCGCTCTTTGGGCCATACATGACAGAAGTGGCTTTCATGCAGCCATGCCAGGCGTCGACTTAGTGGTCTCAGTCAAGGGCCCTAGAAGTGTCGTTTGTTGGCTCCGCATCGAGCCTTGCTCTGCTGCTGTGCAACTGCACCCAATGGCGATCCCCAGTGGTGAAGAGTGTATGCATATGGAAGGCGCATACGGAGTACCAGGTCTGGTATGTCGCTGTGGACTTTCAGCTTGCGATCTCTCTCGGTATAACCGCAGTTGGGAAAGCTGAGGAACCTTCCTGCTCTTTTGGGGTAACAGGTTTGGCACTCTGCCTGCAGCACATGCTATGCCATAGTGAGGGTGTTTTTAACTTGCTGCATAGCTACAATGGCTGGGGGCGACAACACTAATTACCAGTATACTCCAACCAGGTTGCAGTGAGCCTTGCAGCCATTCTAAGCCTTTATTCTACAAAGGCTCTGGCAAGGCATGGCAGATTTCTATGGCGTGTTTTGGATAACTAGCATTGGAGACATATTGATTCACAGGTTGTATCTATTGAAATTGCATGGTTTTGGTAAGTTTATCACCAGGACAGTATTGCCGAGTCCACTCGTTTCACAACACTTTTCCAACCAAGGATGATGCTTCAAGCCGTTGGAAGCTGTGTGGAATTTTCATTCCTCATGATCGCCATGACAAGTACTCTTGGTCTTTCCAGCTGTACCGCTGCTTCGAAATCCAGCTTGACACCACCTACAAACAGGTATTTTGAAGCATCAATATCTGCTTACAACTCTAACAAGTGAGATTATCCCTTAGCATATGCGTTAACCATTATCCAATCTGACTCATGTTCTGTTTCCTTACCGCCAGAGCTCTCAACCAGCACAAATACGCCTCTCAGGATTCTCCACTTTCATTTGGCTTCAATCTACTCGATTCATATACTTGAAGCAGGTGCAAAAAAATGTAGGTTTTTACCCGGATACTAATACAAACCTCTCTGAACAACAGAGATATCTTTCAGAGTCAATATTTCCCAGATCACTGTCAGTTCTGTTTGAGTTCTTGAGACTTTGTAGAGGCACAGCATCGCCATACACTCAATCACTAAAAGGAAATTTGTTGAGTGCCCACAATATATGGACGGTGTGGTTATATATAAATGGTGGCTTAAATTGGGTCTTGGGAAATGTATGAGATCCATTCAAGAGGAAAAATTTCTTGTAATCTTTGAAAAATTACATTCAATTTGCAAGAATCTGTTTTAAATTGATCAGAACACCCATGGCCCTTTCATTGGTTAGCTGAGGAGATAGTATTCCTTGTCTAAAGATGTAGCTAACTCCTTGTTCTCAGGCCATTAGTTTCTCAAATTGGATTGATAGGTCATCCTCAAGAGAGTTGCCCATTAAGTCAGGAGGCGGGATATTCCCATCAGGCAACTAGGCATTTCTGCGACTAGTTCGCTTTTCTTTTAGAACAACTCCTGCCGCACAACTTCTGGACGATTCCATGATCGTATTTACACATAGCAATCTCCATTACGATAATAGTTACTGGCTAGTAACTTATTAAGATTGAACTGGGAGCCGAGTGAATGCCTTTTTTACTACTCTTCGCCCCCCAAAAAATGGGCTACAGAATATCTATCTAAGTCTCTACGGAGAACAGCCCCACAAGTTCACTGAGCAGACTTTAGTGAAATTTTATGGATTCTATTGGCTAAAGTAGGAAGAAGTTTGAACTGTGCATCCACAAAAACCTGCCGATTAATACGGCCTTTGGATATACTATGGTTATCTGCTACGCCTCATAATGTAGCTCTCTATGTCTTCAGTCAAACTAATATCCTCATCATCCAGCTTATCTGTACCGTGGGGTGAACATTACCAACAGCTACAGTTGTACTGCCTTTTCTGTATCATCGTGTTTACTCCCGGAACTGGACGTATGGGAACAGAGCGTCGAAATCCAACAAAACCATTTTGGGAAGCTGGCGGCTTAGTTTATCGCTCGATAAGGCGAATACTAATTTCTGCGGTACAATTTCTTAGAAAAAGGTCACTATTCTACCCTTAGAAGCTATGTCAGCCTTTTCAACTGCTGTAACTATACGAAATACTACTTTAGATCATCCCTGAGGCCCTGGCAACTGTCATAATAATTATCAGATGGCTTAGCCATTCGACTAAAAAGGTGGCCACCTTGAATTCACAAGGTTCAGTAACATAGTCTGTTCAGTTCAACAATAATGTAATTGTGATAAAAGGGGTAACTAGGCGGATCCTATGTAACTAACGAACTAGTTACATAACTGACTAAAACGGTCACATGGCACAATGTGGAAACCTTGTCGTCTCGTAGCCTTTATGTACCTAGTTAAGTACTAGGCAGGCTACTCTGTACATATTCCCTACTACTCTGCGGAATATGCTCAACCCGATTTATTAAAATTCGTCAAAGCTTCCAATCGCTGTTCGAGACTTTGTTGACTCGTCGTTGATACTGGGACCGGCAACTCATTTGCGAGTCTCATGCTCATTATTTCCTGCATAATGCTATCGAACCTGTTTTTTACCACATTGAATTTTGGATCAGAATAGGAGAACTTGCATATGGTTCGATGGTCTCCGTCAAGCTGTCGACAACGCTCTCTTCTCAGCCCCAAACGCACCGTCCCCTCAGGGGCGACCTGGAGATGATTTCAGCTACGTGAATTCCTTACGACTTATCCTCGCACTGTTTTGGCTAACTTACCATAACCCCATTCACAGGCTTTCCTTCAAAGAAGGTCGTGATCTCGAATCGATCCACCAGTTCGGCGAAGTTGACAGACAATTCCAACAACGGATCGGACCAGCGCTTTAAATCTCTGGTGGCTCTGGAAGCCGCCACTCCAAAAACCGTGCCAATTTTCCCCAGATAAGTTGCCCAAACCGCCGAGTCAGTGCCCTGGTGAGGAGTTCCAAAGAAGACAATTGAGTATGTAGAGTCGAGGATCGTACTGTATAATGACTCGCGCAGGTGGGCGTAGCACAATGCCTTTGCCTGATTAGCCTACTTAGTAAGGCATGAATGAGCACATTAAGTACTTACAGCTTTGATCACAATTCCACCAAGAGAATGCCCAACAAAGATTATGGGGCGATGCTGCGCCTGCCCATGAAAAATAAATGATTAGAGTGAAAGAGAGAACTTTCCTACGAAAGCGGGGTGGATCATACCTCGCCCCCTCGCTTGTCGTCAAGGTCATTCAGCAGCTCCTCTGCAAAAGTGAATGTACGCCCCCTCGCAGCGCTTGCGGATGGATTGACAAATACTTTGGCGTCATAACCAAAAGTCAAGATTCTAGCACTCTCTTTGAAAATATTGGACTGTGGCAGAAGGTCGCGAAGCCACAGGCAGTTTGAGTTGGGATCTATCCAAGTCGAATAAGAATCCCCGCCCAGACCGTGGACTGCCACAACACTATCAATCAAACATAGTTCTTTTAGCCTGTCAATGTCAAACGGTGCTGTTGAGAACTTTGAGAACTCACTCTACTTTGGGTGAAGCATTTTCGGGTTCAAACAGAACATGAAGACCAAGTGTGTACCCCTATACCCCGTCAGTGAGACATGCTGCAAACCTTCATGAACGTACGAGAATACCTGTTGGGACACCTCTATAGGTTGGCCCGTAGCCTGTGCCATTTAATCTGGGAAATGTCGTTGGCGGAAAGTCTTTGTTTATGATTATGATGATAATGATGCTGAAGAATTTGAATCACCTTCCTCTATGACAAACACTTTGAGTGCCGGATGAGCAGCTATATACTCGAATCGCTGTTGGTGCACTCTCTTATGGTGAATTGTGACCCAACCCTCCAGCATCAGAGCCTGACAAGGCGCGTTACCACACCATTAATTGTCGCCACCCTCCTTTGCTGAAATGAAGGGTGTGGTCTGTATTTTTACCTCCACCACCCGATCATGCGATGACAGTCAAGTTTTCTTAATTCTTCGAAGATATAGTTACATTTCTCTTTCACCGGAGCTATGTATTGAACAGACTATATACATGGTGGTCGTCCTTTTACCCGACTGCCACATGAGTCGAATATTATGGTTTTATAAGCCCAGAGAAGAAAGCGCGCATGGATTACCTGAGCCCCTCTGGCATGCTATTTTACGAGGATTGTCCCCAGACGAAACGGACATGTACGAAACTCTGTTATGCCTCTGTTACCGAGGAGGGTCCGTGTGTTCAATGTCAAACGGCTGGGATTGTGATGTAAATACTAGTACGAAGAGCTTTGAGTCGTTGACCTACAATACCCGCGACCGTGTAACTTGATGACAACGCTCTACAAAGGAAACAAGGCCACAAGTGTCATTAGATTTTTATATTTCTTGATGCCTCTTCGAAGAGGACTGATTTTGTTTGCCTGGCTGTGGATAAAATAGCAGTCCTGTATTGGGCTTGGCACTATCCATCATATCGCTACATGCCAGTTACTTTCATGGAAATCTTTATGTTCCATTTGGCTTGAGAACCCAATATTCGGCTGATTTAGGTGTCGATTTTGTTCTGGGCTACTCTGCTCCGTATATTTCGAAGCTTAGTTCTCCTAGCAGGTCAACCTGTATAATGACTTTTTGGCTTCCAATTCTCCTTTCTTGAAATGCTCAAGAAATTTTCCTTCAAACAACACTCTTTTATCACGGTCTACTGCTTTTGGATACGTCGCCGGTTAACTCAACCATACTGTCCCATCTCAATAATAATAATTAAAAGGTGGAAACCCCAAGTATCCAAATCTGCAGCTCGTATTTTATTGGCATTTTCTCTGCCTGGCTACACAATGTGTTAGTACCCAACCCGAACAATCCGAGTATATTCTACTGTCATAGAAGGCTCAGCGAGAAGCATTGTACATACTCCCTCCATCTTACCTCTGCAAAGGGGCGATCATTCTCGCATTCTCCCCCTTTACAAATGGGCAAACAGAGTTGTGCGGGTAAGGACGCGGAACTGCCTAAGGTGGCTTGCTGCGGCGGGAACAGTGATCACTGCTATGACTGTGAATGTCTACTCCGTACTTCCCCACAGAAGCAACAATTGATTAATGGTAGATAATCCTATCTTGCTCGGTTAGTGTTACTTTACTTTCAGTGTCTGCTGCATATATATCTGAAGCATTTTCGAAATTTATATGCAACCCCAACCTGAGACTTGACTTTACTGCATTTGAGAGTTGGCCTTTGAGCCTCGCAGAAAACTGCTGACCTACTGTGTGTGTGTGTGGACAATAGAACGCAAACTATAAAACATTATGAGAAATTCCGCCGTAGGGTCCGAGAAAACATACACGATAGAGTAAGGCAGACAAAACCTGATACTATAAATTTCTATATCATTAATGCTTCTTGACAGAATATTCGCGGTTCATGGCTTCGGACAGGATGTGAACGACTCTTGGAGGCACCCGAGCTCTCACAAGCTATGGTTAGAAGACTTCCTTCCACGCTCTCCAATGATGAGCACTGCGAAAATCTGGCCCTATTCCATGCAGAACTTTACTCAATTCTCGGACATAAGAATTTTCACACTTGCCGAACAGCTTTTAAACGATTTATCAGATGATAGGGAAACAAAGGTAAGGTTGATTTAAATACCCTTTGTTATTGGTATTTTTAGGCTAATATTCCATCAGAACAGACAATGCCCCATTGTATTTATTGGTCATTCTCTGGGGGGTATTGTTATCAAAACCGTCAGTCACCGACTTCATTTCCTATTGACTGTGTACTGATCACTCGTGCGTCATAACAGGCTCTTATTTATGCCCATTCTTGACCAACTCAGTTTAAAAATATTCTTGATTCTACGAAAGCCGTTCTTTTCTTTTCGACCCCGCATCAAGGTTCCACTCGTGCCGACTGGGAGGTCCATCTTCAAAATCTTGGAAATATCTGGAATTTAGAGTCAAGTCCATTGAATGAGCTTAAATTGTGGTCATACAGTTTGGCTGAAAAGACGATGGCCTTTAGTGAAATTGCGCCAGAGCTTGATATCACTACGTTTTTTGGGACGTTGGGGAAGAGAGTAGGTGCTATATCTGAATAATATGCTCCTCAAATAACTGACACGAGCATGTTTTAAAGGTTGTCGATGAAGGTTCCGCTCGTCTTGGACTGCGGAATGAACGTGTGGTGGCGCTTCATACTACTGACGAGGATATTTGCAGATTCGCAGATGAGCAAGACTCGAATTACATACGTGTTTTGCGCAGACTGGAAGCAGTAGTGGGGGATATTTGTAGGCAACCATCACTGGAACGTAAGTTGGATCTCCTACCTGAAAGGAATTGTTACATTTGTGTCCTCTTAGTTTTTGTTAGATACCATAAGGATGGCGAATTCCCTTTTCGAGTTGGTCATGATTAAACTGACCTACACAGACATGCCCACAGAAGTGCCCGCTGAGTTCACAACGTGCATGGACTCTCTGCGCCTCCAGAGTTCCGAAGTTCAGACGGTCAATATTGAGAGCCCTGAGTTGGCAACTTACAAATGGATAAAAAACCATAATGAATTCAAGGCCTGGAAACAAGGTGCATCCGGGCTTCTCATTGTTTCCGGACAGCTTGGGTGCAACACAACTGTGCTGGCAAAATACATGGAGGCTGAGTTGCAAGACACTGTATCATTCTTCAATGATCAAATAGGGCACCACGTTGAGCCACGGATGGTCTGCGCTCTGGTATTTTCCATCCTTAATAAAAAAGGGCTACGCAGCCTCCAGTTTCAAGTGCTGGAAGAATACTGGAAGCTCAGGAAATGTAACGGGGCAGGGGCGAAATGGCCTCCCAAAGTCCATAGAAAACTGTTACTTTCATTTCGGGTCGTGCCCTGCATACTTATCCCTGACGCTTTAGACAAGGCAAGTGACATCAATGAGATAGCTGGCCTACTAGAAGACATGCTATCGCCCAAAAACCCTGGAGGCAGAAATCTCAAGCTACTTTGTACTGTGAAATCTACTGGTACTCTGCAATTGGCACTCCCAAACCACCCCCACATTTCCCTGGATTGTATGAGCAACGCTGGAAAGGGCATACTGCAATGGGTTTTGTTTACAAAACGAGCCCTATTGGTAGCAGAATTTCGAGCGGTCGTTGATATGGATACAGTTCTAAAAGAAGAATTACTATCAGACACAAACAAATTTGAGAAACAAGTCGTACACAATTGCCAGGGTTTCATTGAAATCCGAAATGGCGAGATTCAGCTAGTACATGGCCATGCCACGCGGGATTATTTGCTTGGTAACTTACAGCTCTGGTGGTCCGAAGATGACGTGGATACACTTGAAGTATCATCCCACTCATAAATTGCGCAGAGGTGCCTTGATTATTTACTATCCGATAAGAAGGATTTCCAGAAATATGCTATTCAGTTTTGGACTGCACATCTGAATAAAGCGCCTTGTAAAGTCACCAACTCATCACTCCAAAGATTATGAGCCTTCAAATTCAAAATTCCTCGTTAATTATCAAGTTATCAAGAACCGAGCGTGGCCTTCAATATTCGGAGGCAGTTAACCTGCTTCATATTGCTAGTGAACTGGGACATGAACAGGTTGTAAGAAGCCTAGTTGGAACTCTAGGTGAAATAAACGCGAAAGATAATAGTGGGCGGACAGCACTGCTGCTAGCCACCATGCATCGACATTCGACAGTAATAGCTGTATTGCTACGCCAAGAAGGTATCGACATAAACGCTGAAGATTATGAGGGCTGGACTCCGATCTCGTATGCCACGAAGTATGGGTATGAGGATATATGCAAACTTCTGGTGGAATTCACCAGCAAGACAGCTACAAAACTTGATATTAATAAGAGGACTTTTGGGCTGACCCCTCTCTATATTGCGGCTCAGGAGAACCATGTTGCCATTGCACAGCTGCTCTACAATCATGGGCAAGCAAGGGAAAACCCAGTAAATGGTGTTGACCCGTCACTTCTCCACCAAGCGGCAAGGGAAGGAAGCGAAGAAGCGATAAAAATCTTCCTTGAAATTAATAGCAGTTGCATTAATGAACCCGATGAGAAGGGAAGGACAGCTCTTTACTTTGCAGCCCAGGAAAATCATAGCGCAGTGGTGTCTATTTTTACTTCCCGAGCAAAGTGTTATAGCCCAGGAGGGTCCCTTTTCACTACCCAACTGGAGAATCCAGATGGAAGGACGCTTTTGCATCATGCTGCAGAAGCAGGAAGTGTAACTGCTGTCGAGATCTTGATTGGTGTGGGGGCAGATAAAGATGCGGTTGACAACAATGGAAGAACGCCTTTACATCAAGCTGTGTCTGGCACTGTTCATGATGTAAAGGTGCTGCTGAGCAATGGAGCACTCATGGAAATGAGGGACAATGAAGGGAATACACCTCTGCATTTGGCTGTGCACCGTGGCGATGCTGCAGTAGACATTGTGACACAACTGATTAAGGCTGGGGCAGATCTCACCACCCGAAATAACAATCACGAAACTCTTTTACATTCTATTGCAAGTAATGGAAAATCGGAGCAGTTGGCCCGTTTTTTACTAGGACAGGGCAAGCTGGGGATAGATGCAAAGAATCTGGATGGCAAGACAGCTTTGCACCTGGCTGTTCAAAACAACAACATCAGTTCGGTTTATTTGTTAATTTTTAGAGGTGCAGATATCAATGCAAAAGACAACAAAAACCATACCTCTCTGTTCATAGCTGAACAATCTCCAAGAGCAGAGGATATATGCAGGCTACTTATAGTTGAAGGAGCCACAAAATATTATCAGGGCCCAATGCCTTTGTGCTTGTTGAGGAATAATAAAACTTCTGAGATTATTCCAGCACTAAATATTGACACATTTCCACAGCTACTAGTGAGTTTCCACTTCTTTGAGCGATGTATACTCACAGTACTTATTACAATTAGAATGAACCTGACCACAACACTCATTTATATGTTTATGCTATCTTAAAAAGTATGCGGCTCTTCTTAAAGCTAGACCGACAAACTGTACATAAGAAGACAAGGAAAGCGATCAAAACTGTTAGAAAGGTCATATCTAAGTGGCTTTTAAATCTAAATGATATTCCAGGCCTTGTCAAACTCACACAGCACGACATATTCATCCTTTGTGGTGAGTTAATGCTCCCCTAAGAAAGGGAAAAGAAATCAGGTTGACGCTGAGTAGATAACAGTTCATCTATGAGCCCTCTAAGGGAATTGCTCCAACAAACACTCCGGCGGATGGTTGAATTTGCAATGGTGTTGAATGAAAAAGGAGTAGCTCTACATTTTCTCAACAACAACAACAATAAGCAAGCCATTCAACTGACAAAGGAAAGCATTGATGCGGCTTTAACAAGCATCAAATTCTCCGGTGGCACAGAACTAGGCACACAGTTGGAGAAACAAATTTTAGACAAGATCTTTCATCAAGAGGGGAAATTGCAAAACCCCCTGATTGTTATGATCATAACTGATGGAGAGGTAAGGATGTTTGAAGCTACGTATACAATGTTTGACAGAAATGCTGACTATACGATTTTCCGGGCCAGCCATCCGAGGATAAAGAAATTTTGAAAAACAAAATTCTTCACTGCAAGAAGAGAGGATATAGAAATGGCGCAATAAAATTTCTGATATCCCAGATAGGATGCTCAGATAGTGCGACTACATATCTGAAAAATCTGAAATCAGATGACAGCTTGAAGGACATGGTATTTATTCAATCTGACAAGAGTCTGGATGATCTGAAAGAAATGGCCAAGGATTCCAAGACAGGAAGAACTGAAGACCAAGAATACACCACCCTCTCCTTTATACTACATACAAGCTAACTCTTTCATTACAGTTAATGAAATTATTCTCAGCTGCTCTTACCAAGGAAAAGCCAAGAGAGTGGTGCATGTTGGATTAGAGTACAATCCAAAGTGGTTTCAGTGCTCTGGGTGAGTGGGCTGAAGTGAACTATGCTATTCTTGTTACAACATCAGTACAGAGTAATTGGAGGTTATCGGCAGATGAGAAGTGACGAGTGTGGGGGAGTTGAAATCCGTTACTTGGAATTGAGAATAAGAAGTTGATTGAAAATGTGAACTTTGTTAATCTCAGTATTCAATACACTTTATCGGAGTAACTAGAAGGATGCAGTGATTGATGGCATCACAGAAATGTCTGTAGATGTACTGTTCTTCTTTGCGGTGTAGAAAGGAGTTATTTGTTTCTTGGATTTCTGACACTTAAAAATATTGGGTCCATTATTGTTTGTTGTCTTTGTTCTGTGGTCGCATGATAAATAGCATTTGTTTTATCAGCGCAATTCTCCTTTTCATTGCCGCACGAGAAGCTCAGCAAAATTCTTTAAGGCTCATGCTCCTGGCCCTACAGATGTGTAGACACAGTTAGACAGAGAATCTAAGCATTTTAAGCACTTCTGCCTTTGTTCCATTTTATTTCCTTCCAAGCCATCAGCTTAGATCAGATGGTAGAGAAGTGGGGAATAAGATAGCCTAGCCTAGTTGTTGTTGTACTCCGTACTAAAAGAGAATTGAGTGGTCGTCTTCAAGTGCACACATCCAGCACATCCAATCTATCGATATCTTTCGGATCTTTTGTATGGCAAATTCGCGTGTTGACTATTTCTGGCCGCCGAACCTAAAATTCTCTCGTGGAGTAGAGCCTGATGACATAAGCGACCGGTCAGTTCAGCCGTGTAATCACTGCGCCCTGATTGGACAAGATGGCTGACATAACCGGCTTCGCCCGAGCTTCCCTCCCGAGGTCTTGACTTCCAACGTCAAAACTGGAGTTGAATACCAGCTTGCAAGTCGTGCGCGCTTCTCGGGTTGATCGCAGGTGCTGTGCATTGCTGCCTTTCCGCGCCGATCGCAAAAAAAATCGCGACCCATCTCACGTTTTGACTCCTCTGAGGGTGACGAGGAAAAGTTTTTACATATTTCGCAATGGCCTCCTTACGCTCCACGTCGTCTATCTTCCGCGCCGCCCGGCCTCTTTTTCGCCCTGCAGCCTTCTCTCGCACATATGCCACTGTCGAATCCCAAACCCCAGGCCCCGTAGCGGGTAAGGATGCTACTGCACCCGCGTCCACATCTTCTACAATGAAGGAGCCGGCTCCATCACAAGCAGCCAAAATCAAGACCTTCAAGATTTACCGATGGGACCCCGACCAGCCTACTGAAAAGCCACGAATGCAAACATACACAATTGACTTAAATAAGACGGGGCCAATGATGCTTGATGCGTTGATTAGAATCAAGAATGAAGTGGATCCGACATTGACTTTCAGAAGAAGTTGTAGAGAGGGTATCTGTGGCAGCTGCGCAATGAACATTGATGGAGTGAATACATTGGCTTGCTTGTGTAAGACCTTTTCTGCACCCTCTCTTGCCATTTCAGCTATTATGGCCTCGGGCTAAATATTCTTACTTATGCCCACAAAATTTAGGTCGCATTCCCACTGATACAACCAAAGAAAGTCGGATCTACCCATTGCCTCATACCTACGTCGTCAAAGATCTTGTCCCCGATTTGACTCATTTTTATAAGCAGTATAAGTCTATCAAACCTTATCTACAGCGTGAAACCAAGCCTGATGATGTATGTATTCACATGTGAAAGTGCCTTGTTTGGATGGATGCTAAACATACCGATACAATAGGGCAGGGAAATCAGACAATCTCCGGCTGACCGTAAGAAGCTTGACGGTCTCTATGAATGTATTCTTTGCGCATGCTGCTCGACGTCTTGCCCGTCATACTGGTGGAATAGCGAAGAATACCTTGGCCCCGCTATTCTACTTCAGTCCTACCGATGGCTGGTTGATTCCAGAGATGAGAAGACTGCCGAACGTCGCGCCGCGCTTGACAACAGCATGAGCGTGTATCGGTGCCACACTATTATGAACTGCACGAGAACTTGCCCCAAGGGTTTGAACCCAGGCAAAGCTATTGCCGAAATCAAGAAGCAGCTTGCCTTCGCATGATTTGAAGGATGTTGAATATATGGGTATTATCTTCCAGTAACGTTTTTCTATCGTATTGTGTGTAAAGCCTGCGTTCGATGTACCCTGGGTTTTCTTTTCTATTTTCGATATGTTTTTGGTACATACAAATACCGCGAGAAAACATCGGGGGCTTATCGCATCGCCTAAGATTCAGCGGAAGATCTTGCATCTTGGGTCTGGGGATGGATGCTCGGAGAAACAAATTTGCTTCGTTTTCTATTCTACCCCCTGTACATATATGTCGATTTTGCAAGGTGGAATAGAGGAAATAAAATGTTCATTTCCCATTCAGCATTGGTTTGTGGTTTCGCCGCGCTCAAAATGGAGATAGGACCCAGAGAGCCGCTTAAACAATGGAAGTGTGAACCATAATGGATTGTTTTGAAATTTGATTGCCACCAATCATCAGACGAAACAAAAAAGATGGAGTACATAACTCTGTGGGGTGATTTGGAGAAAAGTTTCTAGTCCAGATTAATAAGTTGCTGCCCCTCAGATGGACCGATTCCCCGCTCCGCATCTCTAAATACCAGTGTGTGCTTGACATATTATTCAACTCCACAAGGATCACCACAAGGCGCATGTTACCTGTCAAAGAAAACAAAGCTACTACTCCGTACTGTGTAGTTATTAACATCACCTGGAACATAATTCCAGCCTCAATGGACGCCCCTCTAAGACGATTGAGACAGCTTCTCTTCGGGTTTTACCTTGATCAATGCCGACCTCCTACAGTCGCCGAATTAGCATCAGAATCTGGCCACTCCGTCTCTGAGACCAAGGACCTCTTGAAGCAGCTAGAAAATTCGCACCACATCGTCCTTTATGATGAAGAGCTCTGCACACTCACACCTATTGCCATGGCACACCCGTTTTCTCATCTGGAAGTCATATATGTAGACCCCGGTGTTTGTCGGATGTTTCCCCTACCTACTGTTTACTCAAATGTATACTTTAATCGGGTTCCGATATATAGTAGCTAATGTGTCTTGAGAAAGGCCGACGCCTTTTATTGTAGTAGGTTTTCCCTAAATATACGAGTTGGATATC
Organism: Ophidiomyces ophidiicola; assembly: GCF_022830035.1. Taxonomy (NCBI): domain Eukaryota; kingdom Fungi; phylum Ascomycota; class Eurotiomycetes; order Onygenales; family Onygenaceae; genus Ophidiomyces; species Ophidiomyces ophidiicola. Next base: position 443,398 of record NW_026054647.1, read on the forward strand.
TCATCCGTTTGCCTCTGTATATATATACGTTTTGATCCCAATTTATCCGGTGTGATTCAGACTCAAGGAGAGCGATCATGGTGGGCAAATCGCGCCTGGTGCGCCTTCGGTCTTGCCTCGATGCTTGCGCCTGGAGACGTAAGTGTTACCGTCCGCTCCGGATCCATTGCAGAGACCCTGGTTTTTCAGATCGCGGGAGGCGAGATTAGTTGCAATGGATCTGTGCAAAAAGCGAAGGATTGCTTTGTTCATTTTTCGATCCCGCCATCGAAATGGTGGGACAATGTAAGACTGGCGTGCAGCACAATTCAAATCTTTGCGACAGAATCTGAAGCAAAAGAGTGGCCCGGAAAGTAAGTATGGGTTTTTGGAGGGAGGGTATATGGACCTTTGGACTTTGTGGCGGCTCTCGAAGGGAAGTGAAAACGCAGGATCTAAAAGCATTAGCGGCCACACATTGTGTCATTTTCTAACTTGTGGTGATACTAGGCATGGTACCACGATAAGCACAGGTATGAATATACACGCAAAACCCCCGACGAAGTCTTTGAGCTTTTTGAGGAATTGGGAATGAGTTCCTCGTACTGGAAATCATGAGGCAGAAATTTGTTGATTTTCGAGAAAGCGGGGTACGAGACCCCATCTTTTGATGGTGAATTCTGATATCGGGCGGCGGCGCCTCCCGACAACGAAACATTGCTCTGCTTCATAGTGGACATCGACGTCGAAGACCCTTCTTATACTTTGTAGGCCATATCACCTTCCAGACGCCAAGGAATAATCTGACGTTGTCGTTTATTTGTCTTGTTTGCAGTAACTACTCCGTAGTTAGTTAGTTAAATATGGGCTTAGTCAGCCAGGGCTTGTTAGTATTGGGCATTACTATTGGCGGGGAAAGGAAGTGACCCACTAGTTTATCCACAGAGTCAAAATGGGCATGAAGCTGTTTGGGTGTCATACGCAGTACTCCGTAGGCGACTCAAGGCTCGGCGTAGTATGTAGCGAGTCGAGCATGAGCATGTCTCGGATTCATTTTATAGAGTGTGATCTGGGAATAATCGTCGTACTCTGCCTCTACCATTTGCTATGTTTGTATTATTAGTCCTTAATTCTGATTGGCTGCATGTGGCATGGCGGGACTAGCCGCTTGCTTAAACTAAAATAGTACATACATAGGGACTTCATTCGCTGTACTCCGTACTCCTTACTCCTAGATCCCTTTCTAATGAACACCAGAGGAATCAGGTTTTCCCGCTTGTGGCCCATAGCGTCACAACATCGACAACCTATTTGCGAGAGACTTTCTCACAGTAGAGGAGAGGCTGGAGAGGCTCCTTTCCAGACAGGAAATGGAGGTTAAAAGGAAGGTGGCACCAAGCGAGAGGTCGTGAAAACCGGATTTGTTTCCATCATTGTTTTGATCCCTGCTGCTGCCATGATGGTAATATGCTTCATAGTCTGAATGGAACGGGGGTACAGAACCAGCTATGTCCTTGTTCGTGGTGGGTTCCCTGTCGCGGCATGTCAGCGGTGAACAGCATGAGTAGTGCTTGAACTAGGCCAGAAGGTCCAAACGATGATCATCATTTTCGCCGAGTGGCTAGTTAGCACTTGAAAATGATACTCTATGCTCAATTGCAACATAATGGGCTGGTCTGAGATTCTTTGGGAAGAATGAAGAATGAACCGTTAATACCAGTTGCCGGGGCCCTTCTGCTACCTAGGTTTATCGATTACAGGAAAAATATGTGAGCATTAAAGACATTTCAGAGATAAACTCGTGTAGAAATATGACTGGAATATCCTAAATGAGTTGGGCAAATCCCATTAAATATAACGGGATGAGCTGTCATAACTTGGACCCAAGCCGTCGGACATCTTCCAGGAGCTAGTATCAAAAGCATCTGTTGGTTTGTACAGAAAGTGCAGGCTTGTCGGAGTATTAGTATTATTCGCACAGTACGGAGTATAGTTATTAAGTGTGCGGTTCGCGAGCCCCCATTGTCCAAGAAGTCTTCTAACTTCAGGATTCTATTCTCTCATTCGCGACGCTTTTTTTCCGGTTAACTACAGCACGGAGCGCTCTGAACGCCATAAGCAAGCCTTTGGGCAGGGCCAGCCGGGAGGCTGGGACCAAAAATTTAACATAATCACAGAGCTAACTGCCCAGCCTTCTCAAAACACTCGGCTGATTGTGGGTGTATGGAATAGTTACCGCTCTTTTGGAATCTGACCTCATGGCATGTATGTATGACTACTCCGTATGGAGTACAGTACGTCCAACATCGTATGCCAAAATATTGATCGGCTTTTCCAGCGGTTCATTACCATCCCTCAAGAAAGCCAAAATCCCACCTGTGTTTCTCTTGTTCAAGCAACGTCGGAGTTGCTTGCTTATTGCCGCACCGGTCTCCACTCCCAGCTTCACATCCTTGAGAATCAAATGCGTGGCAGCCCGGAATTTTATCACCCGATTCCGTGAAGATTTCTCGTGCATATCCGTTATTTAGAATGATCTCCCAACACTTGTCAATTGAAATCCGGAGACCATTGGAGATGGGAGCGCCGTGGCTGTGGCTCAATGGCTTTTACTAGGCCCTCAGGAAGACCGCTCTTTAACTAATGACTTCTGCTGAGAGTCAATATGATCGCTACCCCAGCAGGTAAGTTAACACCTTGAATGCTTGGCGTACGAAAAATTTCCAGGGGTGCTTCTCTGGAAGCTAACACCTACTGTTGAACTCAAGTATACTCCGTAACTGTGTACTGACCAAGGATAAGAATGTCTAAGTACCTGGGTAGTGAGATCGGCATTATGTCTACATATTATCTCTCTTAGCTTTTCCATGCTGGCTGTGCAGCCCAGTATTGTTGAACCATGAAGAACCCCCGTGACGTTAATTTCATCAGTGCTCGCTTTCCTTAGCATTAGGGCTGCGAGGGATACCTTAAATCTCGCTCCCTGAGGGTAATGACGCGATTACCTTGGTATTGCACTGGGTTAGGGCTCACCGTTAATATAACCAAGGAAATTCAAGATTACCATTTCTGTAAGGCCACCATAAAGTGCCCAGGCTTTCCCTTTGGCGATGAAGTGCGAGGTACCAAAGAATTCGAACGATCCAAACCTTTGTAGATCTAGGAAAATAATGACCTCTTGCATAGACAATCTTTTGTTGTAATTCTGGGATGAACGTAATCTAGGACGTTTTAGTGACAATCCCGAGTAGTCTGCTCAACAAGCCACTATACCACTGAGTATGCTGCCTCATAAGAAATAGGCCAAACTGCGAGTTAATATTGGCGAAGCGATGGAGTGTAGAGAATGGGATATCCGGTGGAGATGAGCTTATCTTAAACTTAACAGGAAGGCGATTGTTTAAAATCATAGTCGGCAAGAAACACGGGATAGTATAATCTGGTAAAATAGCAGAGGCTTGGGTAGGCTGATGTTACGCTTGACCGCATACCATTGTTTAAGCGTGGCATGCTAGGACTAGTAGTTTAGTTCTCAAGCAGGACTTCAAGTGCAACTCTATGGCAACGTATGTGAGTCTCACTTTGACACTTCTTATCTAGGGGAACCCACTTTGTAGATTCCCGGCATTTTCGTCTCTGGGAAGCGGTGCCCCGCGAAATACCCTGTATAGCGGAGTATTTGTTTCCGCCACTTGACCATTCTGTTTCGTCTGAGGCATACGAGAGACATAAAAAGGTGCCATCGGCACGAGGACTTGCAGTGATAGAAATCTGCAGATCCACATCACATTATATTTTCATTGAACCTTTGATCCTTTGTTACTTGACTTTACGTGATTCAAGAGAATCAGTCAACCAGCCATGGCACGTCCTCCACCACGGTATAATACAACCATCCCATGGAAAGACATCTCCCCTTTGCCAGAGCCTCTCAAGTCGCCCGGGAAGCAATCCCCAAGAGTGCTGGTGATTGGAGGAGGAGTAACGTCCCTGGTCACATCATGGATCCTCCTTGATAAAGGCTATCACGTCACCATCGTGGCTAAAGAGTGGGCATCCTGGACAGATGGCCAGCGAATCACGTCTCAGATTGCGGGCGCATTATGGGAATTCCCACCGGCAGTGTGCGGCATGCACACCGACGTAATATCTCTTGACAATTCTAAGCGTTGGTCAATGGTATCGTACCAAATCTTCTGCGCTATCGCGGATGACCCTGAACTATCGGCTCAGGTTGGCATCCGTTTAGAGCAGTCAACATTCTTTTTCCCCTATCCCATCGAAGAGGATGCCGAGCAATACGCAAAAATGGTTGAGATTGAGCAAACTGGAGTACGCGGGTTCCGACGCACTAAGGATCTCATTCGTGAGAGAAATGTTAACCCTGATTTTGGAGTGGTTGATGCCTATGAGCATTTGGCGCCAATTATTGATACTGATCGGGCTATGGGGTGGCTAATGTCACTGGTACGGAGCAAGGGTGCAGCATTTATCAACGAGACGATCCATGGGAGCTTGTACAAAGCCGAGAACTCTCTCCTTGCTCGGTTTGAAGCCGACGTCATTGTTAACGCTACTGGTTTAGGTGCAATGGAGCTTGCGGACGATAAGACATGCTACCCACTGCGCGGCGGAGTGCTCCGGGTTATCAATGATGGAGTTGATTTTCCCCGAGTATCGGCCTCATTGATTATGTCGGCAGATGCGCTTCACAGCCTGAATGAGATTATTTTCATTGTGCCGCGCAATGATAATATTCTGATTGTAGGTGGTATTGCAGAGCCCGACGAGTGGAATCTTGGAGGACTCACGCTGGAGAGCCCGATCATCCAGCGAATGCGGAAGAGGTGTGAAGAGTTTTTGCCAGCTCTGAAATCTGCCCGCCTTGATCCTGAATATCCCCTCGCACAGGGGCTTCGGCCGTTTAGGGGTACTAATGTCCGGGTTGAGCGCGAGCTTAGGACCAAGTCTGTTAACAGTAGAGTCGGCCCTGTCCCAAGTCGTATTGTTCATTCATATGGGCAAGGAGGTGCGGGATGGAGTTTGGCTTTTGGTTGTGCTAGTGATATCGCCGTACTGGTAGCAGAGGCATTGGCAGACAAGCCGGCTATTCCAATGACGATGAGTGACGGGAGCACTCCAGCAACCCCACAAAAAGTTCAGTCGTGGAGATCAAGACTCTAAAAAGGATATTCAATGGTCTTATATTCAAGACTATTACTGTTTCACATAGTAATTTCCTTTTGTAAGAATCTTTTCGAGAAGCTTTAAGACATCAGGGCCATTCTGGCCTCCACGGAGCTTCAAAACTTCTCAGGAATAGGAGGTCATGACAGTGAATGATCGATATCTGGACGTATTTATGGTTCAGGTTGGGGTATGGCATTTGGTTCGTGATGTTTCCTCGACCATCTCCACGGACTATGCCTCAAATTAATCCTTAGAGAGCTATAGAAATGTCTGCGGTAGCGCTGGCCTCACCAGAAACCAAGGAGACTGATTCATTGCCAAATTTACCCATTCAAACCTGCTGCCCTTCTTTTGTACCAATATTTCCCACATCTGTCAAATAGCTATATGACTCTCCTGCTTGTCAGTAGCTAGTATAGCTATTATCTTCCAAAATCCCACTGATGCATTGCGGGATTATTATCGATTCCCACATACACCCATACATAGAGATAAACTGAAGGCTGTAGCAAACGAAGTTTTGAAATTGTGGGGAGAGGAGTAATTAACTCGTTGTAAGATTCTTTGGTGAAGGTGTCGACCGGTCGATATCTAAGCCTAAATATTGGCCGGACACGCGAACGAATCCAAGGGCCGGTGTACGGAGTACTGGCAGGACGATAAGACAGAGTACGCGACCTGAAGGAGCAGGTGCCTTGTCTAGATCTCTCCTGATAAACCTTTTTCGTTTTGATCTAATTTCACATGCATATCCTTCTAGCCATCTTTCTCCTAGGCCACCTTGAACTCAAGCCTTTAAGAACAGGGCTGGTTTGTTGCTCTGCATCTGCGCCGACGAGGTCCTTCTTCCTCGCCATTAAGAAATAGTGTCTCGGAGAAAATTATCAAACCACCAACGAAGGGTAAAGTTCTTGTATGAAGGAATCGGGAAGCTGAGGCGATTCACTGTCGTTGCCTGTCTCTGAGGCCGCAAAGAGTGGGCTGCGTTTGTCTTGTTTGCGGGAGGGGACGGAGCGGGTCTTGCTCGGGAGCATAGCTTGGCTTTATGAAGCGCTGCCATTGGCCGGAATACGGAAACGACGTCGAATCGGCAAAAGTTAAAAGGGTATGACGCGAAATATGCTCCGTACTCCATACTCTCGGCCGCCGTTCTGCAAGCTCCAAGCTGGATTTGGTTAGCGGTAATATTCCCCAAGCCCCACCACCCGAGGCGCAAGCTCGTGAGGTTGCTTGCGGACGAAGATTCTGTGCAGGGGCGGTCGGTGGAGCCGCAGCCATATCATGAGGCGGGGGCGAGGTGCGGAGAAGTCACAGAAGGCGGGCGCCAGGGATTGTCAGCTTACTCCGTATATTATTGGAAACGCTGGCGAAAGATAGCCGGATGATTGTCAATCAGAGAAGCATCGAAGAATGGAGAAAATTGCTCAGCTCAAGTGCCTAGCTCCCGAGCGGCCCAGAAATGCCGGCGGTAAATTCGTTCTATGAAATTCGTATAGAACGCGAACGCCCGTATTTTTGCCGTAACAAAATGTACCTGAAAGTTTGAATTCGGCACAGAGAAGTATACTCCGTATACGGAGTAGATACATACATACATATGATCCTGTACACTGCCGTATGTCTGAATGGCAAATTTAATATGGTTAAACGAACCGAGCGGGAAAATGTTTTTGAATGGGCACGGAGCTATCTATGCTCAGCGGGCTGATGTTTTTGGCTCCGTTTTTGGACAACAGAGCTTAGTCAGCAAAGACCGGTCTAAACAGTACGTCCTACTCCGTACTGGTACCGTATCGCACCGCGTTTTGACCGACCACGTGTTTTCTAGAAGGATGCGGGTCGATGTCACGTACCATCGAAGACGGTTGTTTTCGATGTCACAAGATATGGACATGGCACCAGCTTGGGGGCTTCCAGCTCCTATTCTTTTTCTAAAGCTCAAAGATCCATAATCCATGCTTCAGAGCTTGACAGAGATGTGTTTGAAGGCTCATCCGCCATAGGTTCGAGAACGAAAGAGGTATTGCCGATACATGCCGCCTGAGTGGCCCGAACGGCGGTATTACCAGTACCTGACGTTTGCCAAGGAATCCCTCCTCTTCGCCGTCGAGCCGCTCAGCTCTCTTCGTCTTCCTTTTCTCGCCCTTTTCTTCTCGTCGCGATATTACTATCTCCATCCCTTGACTTCAAAGTGTTCTCCTCTCCGAAATCTCCTCAATTTCCTTAGACGCCGCCTTGGGTCTGCATTTCGATTCGGTATGGCTACCTCCCGTCCCAGCCGCGATACATCTGACTCAAATGCGATGCGCAATGAAGGAATTTTTTCTCTTTCCGTGCGCTAGCATGCAAGTCGGAGAAAGTCTTCCTTGTGTGAGCTTTACTGACGCCCCCGTGCCTAGAAATTCTTGCCTAGGACTGTTGTCTCCGCACCTGAAGGCTCTCTCATCCCCTCCTACCTGGTAAGTTGTCAGCAATATCCTTAAAAACACCCCGAACATTTGCATGTTTCACCACCGTCTCTTTATGCTCGTTTCATAAATTGCCGGCTGTATGGCTTCACTCAGCGATATCGAGGCACGAAGCTAAGGAGTGTGTAGCTACTCATATCACACATCGTAATGGCCGCTCTTAGCCGTTTAATTGCCCGCGATGAGGCCGCGCACCTGTTGATGAAGCGCAAAAACTTTGCGGCTAAGAATCCCGGTGTTATTCTCGTCTTTTGTATTGTCTTCCTTGTTGCAGCCGGCCTGATATCTCTTTTCCTGTATCGAAAATTGATGGCGCGCCGTGCCGCTCGCGCTTAGGCCTATTGCCTTGGAGTTGGTGTTGGAAAACGACTATGCCGACCAGGACTATAATACGAGGAAAATCATACATGAGCCGACCGGGCTCGCTTTTGGATAGAGGTTACTTTGCGACATCCGGATTTCCACTGGTGCTATTTCCGACCGCTTCGATAGCCTATCCCTCTGGCGCCACGCATTCTTCCATCGCAACCACATCCGATATGAAAAAACGCCATATCAACATTTAGACAGCAAGTTATTGCACTTTGGATCGGGAAGTTTGTCTATACACTGCAGTCTGTTTCAATGTCTGTATATTGGCAGAGTGATTCTTGTTTGAAGGTTCAAACCCCTTCAAACAACTCGTCACTGATGTATGTACATGAATTTTCCTTTGTCCTTTAATTTCCTTATGTTAATCAATAATTCAATGATGGTTAAAACTATTTCCTTTCTTTCGATTTTTGTTCATGTCATTTCAGACCCAGAGAATTTCTTTTCTGGCTGTAGCAATTGAAGCAGCAGCCCCGCGATACTACACATAGAATCGCCACCAGGCCGAGCCAAGCTGCACCCCATTTAGACAAATTTGAATATCAGATTGTCAATCTCGGTCTTGGCTCCCAATTTCGCTTTAGGGCGGTTTGATGCGTGCAATCCAAGTAGCATTCTTCCCTTGGTATCATGTTCGCTTCGAGAGTGCGCATAAACGTAATTGAGATGGGACTTGGTTGACGTTTCGGTGAAGGTGTTTTAAACTAGTACATATAGCAATGGGCACCGTAGGGCTCACTTTGGCTCAAACGGTCAGCGTCGTTCAACCTCGGGCTTTTAACCAGTGAGCCAAGGGGGCTAACCAATCAGCGAGCTAGCGATCTCAAGTTTTCGCACTTTCTGTGAGCCTTGGAAGAGCCAGACGTGCCCTTTGCATCCAGAGTAGAATTTGCGTAAGATACTGCCCCTGCCGGTTGAGTTCGTCACAACCATCCGTTCTATTCCGGAACTAGCCATATTCGTGTCAAAACGCATTATTCAGTTAGCCAACAGCGATGATTCTCGGAACCTCGTATTCACACGTTCAACGTTGCAGCCAGGGGGTAACAAAGTGAACCGCAGCCAGGCCCCGCTTCGCGAGCCCAGATGGAAGAAAATGAGGTGACGGGATCAGCAATAATATGCTCTCATGCTGGAGTAACTACTAATAAGGCGTCTTCCCCCACCCTCGGTGGGCCAGCTGGTGAAGGACTTCTGCCTCTCAAAAGAGCCCGCTACTGTCTTATTCGTCGCTCCTTCAGTACATAGCTATACCCCAAGTGTTGAACGAGCGGATTTCGAGCTTTTTGAAATACTCACCCGTCACCATGCGCCTCGAACTCCAACCCCTGCTAGACAGCGATTTTCCTGAGATGGTGTCTGCGCAATGGACATCGTTTGAGAATCCCTATTCAGGATTGTTACGTGTTGTTGGGCCAATTTTTAATGGTGACCGTGCCGCCAGCCTTGCTACCAACGTAACCGTGCAACTTGCGCAGCATAAAAGTACGCCAGAAAGCAATTGGGTCAAGGTTGTTGATGCAGATGCTGGTAATAAACTGGCGGGAGCAGCGCGGTGGTTGATATTTGAACATGACCCCTTTGAGAAACCAGAAATTGTGGCGGATTGGTGGCCAGAGGCAACAATTGGGCGAGAGTTCGCCACCAGGGTGTTGCTCCAGCTTGAGGAGCCAAGAAAACAACGAGCTCGCAGACCCCATTTATGTATGTATAAGCTTTCTTTCGTCCCCATTTTGGTCTTGCCTCACGTCCAAATACATTTAACTCGGGTAGCTACAGACTAATATAGTGCATAGATCTTCACATCGCATTCACGCTTCCCGAGTATAGAGGGCATGGCGTTGCAAGAATGTTTATACAATGGGGAACGCAAAAGGCAGATGCTATGGGATTGGAGTGCTGGCTGGATGCATCTGATAATGGTCGTCCTGTCTATCCAAAATACGGTTTCATAGAGGTCTTGGATTTTTGTCTTGATCCCGATATGGACGAGGACGCTATGTCAGAGGCTGAAAGGGAAGAGTTAAGAGAGTTGCGTGATTTGGTAATACCCACCCACCTGACGTGTATGTGGCGACCAAAGGGTGGGAAATATGTTGAAGGCGTCACGATAAAGCCGTGGGAAATGGATTCGAAAGCGTAGGTACGTTACCTACCTTTGTCAACGCTGACTATAAGGGCAGAACTCCAAAATGTATATAGATAAAACACTGGCCATGACTTGTAGTATAACTTGAGCACCGTCACAGTGTTGGCAGTTGCTTTGGATAGATCAACCCTATACAGCTGGGGCCATTAGGGGTGCGACAAAGAATAGAACATTCCAATCAACTAATAAATATCGGAAAACAATGTGTTAGAGCCTCTATTATTAGATTAAGTGTATTGAGAGGGCTTCTGACCCACAATTTTGTAGGCCTCCGCTTGTTATTTGTTGATGGATCTGTCTGTGGAACTCCGAACGAAGCACTCCATGGTCCAGAATACACCTGAATATGAGCTCGTGGCTGGAGGAGGTTCAAAAGAGGAGCGACCCGAAGAAATAATCTCAGGTTATGCGCGCCACCGCGCCCGACTAGTAAGCTTTTTTTGTTTAGATGAATGGTGTGTTTCGATTCGTTTGATTGAGTAATACGTCCTAAGGGTTTGTCTAGGAGCGTTCTCTAGGTATAACAGTGTTACTCAGGAACCTAGCACTCAATAGCAGGCTTTGTCCGGACGTCTGCCTGCTTTGAGCTGATTCTGCGGGCAGGCGGCATGACCTTTTTAATACATCCGTGTACTCTGCACAATGTGTGGACATCTCAGTAGTGTGCGAGAGCCGTAGGCTTAGCAAAAGAGACTGAAGCTTGAAACTGGAAGAAAGAAGAAGAGGAGAAGAGTACGGAGTATGCCCTGAAGCTTGATGGTTGCGATAGCATTCGTATTCGGTATTTTCCAATCGATGCCAGGAAAGGGGACAATCCGGAACATCAACAATCTGAATTGTCGTACTTCACACGTTGTCTCTAAAACAACAACGAACACCTTGCAGCAAGGTGTTGGGGGCTTCATATTGCAGCACGTATGACGAATACCCCCTGGCCGTCTCCCGGATTGGTCTCCACAATAACTAGCAGATCGGAGAATGCTCTGTTGCTCTTTTTTTTTGGTATTAAAGATGCCTCGTCCCTGCGGGATTTTATTGAGTCCCTTTGTTAGTTTGAGTATTTGATAGAAGGCACATGTGTCTTCTTCACTTTCTGTGAGGTCCAAATTGGACTCGTGTTTTTAACCATTCTTCTCTTTGCCACTTTATCCCCGCTCGACACCGGAAGAGTGACTAAAAATCAGCCTGATATCAAAATGTCAGAAGCCCTGTGGGGTTGCACGCTCGAAACATGCCCAGTGGAAAACAGCTTGTTTGGCTACCGCCCGTCACTTGCCGCGAACGTTGCCTTTCTCGTTTTGTTCGGCATGTGTGCGCTTGTCCAGGTCGTCGAATTAGTCAGATGGCAAAGATATTCTTTTTCGGTGCTGATAATTTTCGGTGGGATGGTTACGCTGGCCGAATTATGCTGTACAAGAGCCCTTTCAGTCAGGATGGATTTCTCATACAAGTCTGCTGCTTGACAATCGCACCGGCATTCTACTCCGCCGCCATCTATTTCTGCATCGCTGACATCGTTGGCCTCTTTGGACCCAAGGCATCCCGGCTGAAACCAATGCACTACGCGTGGATATTTATTCCCTGCGACTTCATTAGCTTGGTCTTGCAAGGCACTGGAGGGGGACTCGCGAGTGTTGCATCTCAGCAATACAAAGACCCAAAACCCGGCACAAGCGTCATGGTGGCGGGCCTGGCCTTCCAGGTTTTTAGTCTGCTTGTTTTCATCTTGTTAATCCTAGAGTTTGTCTGGCGGGCCCGAAGGATCCAATCCAAAGAGTTCAGCGAAGAAAGTTCTAATGAGGATTCATGCAATGGCGGCCGAATGCTTGCGAGGTTCGTGATTCCTTTCTGCCTAGCCATACTTTGCATCTTCATTCGATGCGTCTTTCGTGTCGCTGAATTAAGCAATGGGTGGACTGGCGACCTCATCAAGCATGAGGACACCTTTATTGCGCTAGAAGGAGCGTAAGTGATCACCCTTGTTTATTTAACCAACTTCTTAAATCTGACGTCCATTCTTCCTTAAAGTATGATTGCAGTTTCGGCGGTTGCGCTGAATATTTCTCATCCAAGGCTCCTCTCACTCTAATAGCATGCTGTTGGACATTGTATATATCATGAGATCTAGCAGGGTTCTCGTCTACCCGTCAGAAGACTCTGCTGTATCAGGCTACATAGCCTATCTGGTAATACCATGAAATTTTCGTGATATCCAGCTTTCTCTACAGAATTTTATGCCTTATACTAGTAGCTGAGGAGTGATTGCCAGCAAATTACCGGACGAAGAGTCGGAACCGGTAGAATATAGATCCGATAAGTGGCCCATCAATGTTGATTTGGAGTTACGGAGTACTCTCTGTACGCCGTACGGCGCACTTGATCACACCACAGTGGATAGAGAGTATTGGCATCTAGGTGACGCCCAATTTCCTACCATATTTGATTTACCGTATTTGGCGCCTAACTGGTCTCCGTGTAGCTCAGCACCTTATGTTTCGAAATAGGAAGTGCCAGAGCACATGATTCCCGCAATCATTGAACATCCGCCGAACGTTGCAATTTAGCATCCCAGCTTGGGTTTTGTCCTCAGTTACCGAATATAGCAAAGGAACTTCATTTCTCCCTGTATGCGCCTTGATTCTGCCTCATAGGCCTCGCCATATCCGACACAATGGGAGTTGATAAATGCCTCATCCACCATGATCGGCGAGCTTTAGTGTGGTCTCAATAAACTGAAAAGCCTGACCGGTCTGAGTGTCGCAATAGTCTGCTGATAGCAAGTTCTCCCCATGGATGGTATGAATTGGCGATCGATTGAAATTCTGGCCATAGCAGCAGGCGGTAATACTCCGTACTGACTGTTTCTCACCCAAAAAGACATGGAGCACGGATGGCTTAGTTTTATCTCCTTGAAGGGCTATCTCAAGGATCATGAAATTCCTGATAATTCGCGCATTATTTCTTTCAGGATGCGTGTATTTCGTGTAGCCCTTGAGCTGATCCGGTCTTTTAAAACACCGCGGTTTGTTTCTCAATTCCGAATGAAAGGCACCCTTCCGCCTATTTCGGCGGCACGAGGCCTTGCGGTGTGTATATATGCTGTCGAATCGCGCGATGACTACCGAAGATGTCAGAGCCCTCTATCGCAGCCCCTTACTTCGCAGTCACCATGTCGGTTACTGCAGTTGCCCCGGTCCTTCGTGATCATGGCCTTGCCATTTTAGCCATCTCTGCAGCAGTCTTTGCTTTCTACAAAACATTTTTAGCTGCTAGTCTACCCAAAGATATCCCGCTTGTCCGTGAAAAGCCAGGTCGGAAAGGTTTCAGTCTCCGAACTCGAATTTCCTTCTACCTTGATTGCTCACGCTTATATCGTGATGTATGGGATAAGGTATATCATATTTTTATACAACAGGTGCGCAGTGCAGGCACATCTAACACTTGTATAGTTTTCAAAAAAGGGCAAGCCTGTTGTGGTTCCCACTCTTGGCCCACGAAAGGAGATATTCCTGCCCCATTCGTCAATAAAGTGGGCAATTTCTCAGCCTGCTAATATATTGGGAATGTGGGAAGCCTTTAACGACAACTTCCAACTCCAGTCTAGTCTTGGGGACGAAAAGTACATGCTTGACACCTGGGTGCATCACCTCACTCGCCATGTCCTGACCGGGGAGTTGGAGAACCACATTATGCCAGTATATGAAGAGCTTCAGCTGGCGATTGATGCGCGACTTGGCCATAATACAGAGGAATGGAGGACATTAGATCTTCTGGACACCATGAGGATGATTGGCAATCAAGCAGGCAGTCGATTTGGTGTTGGCCTTCCCTCATGTAAGTCAACCAAATTCGCCTATAAGCAGATGTTAACATGCCCATCCTAGGCCGGGATGAAGAGTACCTCCGCACAATTATGGATACTATTGATGGTGTTCTTGCTAATGCTGGAATCATTGGCTTATTGCCCTCTTTCCTACGTCCTGTCGCCGCTCCTGTTGTATGTTGGGGTACTCGAAAGGGGGTAGCCAAGCTGGAAGCTAAGTGCGACCCGGTTTTCAAGGAACGAATCGCGTATATGGAATCCAACCCAGATGAAACCAATGATCCCGGTGACTTTTTACAGAAGATGCTTCGATATGCGCATCAAAAACGACCGGAAGAACTGGCAACTGATCAAATGACACGACGATTACTAGTCGCTAATTTGGGGTTCACTTACCTGGCAGGCTTTGCGATGTGCAATATGCTGTTGAATATCCTCGCTTCCGACTCAACATACAATACCGTCGACGTACTCAGACAAGAAGCAGAAACATTTCTTAATAGTGCCACCAGTCATTCAGAGCTGTGGAAACGAAAGAGTACTTCGCGCATGGTCTATGTGGACAGTGTTGCCCGTGAAACTCTGCGTCTAAATAACCTTCCCACACGCACTCTTGCCCGTCAGGTCATGGTTGACGGCCTCAAAACCGACGATGGTACACCGTTGCCACGTGGATCATTTGTATCGTTTGTTTCGCAGCCGATGCACACTGATGCCGAGCACTTCGAAAACCCGAACACCTTTGACCCTTTCCGTTTCGTCCGTCTTCGAAAAGAAGAAGCTGAAGCCAAAGGTTCTAAAGCAAGTACCGAAGCTGGGGGAGCCTGGAGCCAACACAGCTTTTTGTCAACCGCTAACCTGCTGGTTTTTGGTCGCGGTCGAAATTCTTGTGCCGGCCGGTTCTTGCTTGACTTCGAGCTTAAAATGATGATCTCGTACCTGCTAACCAACTATGATATCAAGTTCCCAGATGAATATCAAAATAAGAGACCCGCAAATCGTTGGCTGTTGGAGTTTATCTTCCCGGATAAAAGGGCAAAGATCCAGGTCAGACGCCGAAAGCCCGTTGCGGTAAACTCGGAGAAATAGAAGAAGTACCAAGGTGTAGGGTGTGTGGCTACCCCCGACTGTAAGCGACATAGTGCTCTTAAGGCCCGAGGTAAAGGGAGTTGGCGGGTCCGTCTCTTATATTTTACGTTGATTCTCAAAGGCAATAATATTTAACATACCATCACCAATTATACTCCTCGTCGTCCTGTAAAAAATAGACCAATTGCTTCGTAGTGAACTCCAGAACTGCTGACTAAGCACCGAGACTGATCGCGCCACTAATTACGGAGTACTATTGGCCCCATCCATCGCGCGCCGCATCTGGAAAGCCAGCTTGCACTCTCCCTGGTAGATCTTGTCTGCCGCTCGTTTTTACCGCATGAAAAAATCATTTTCTTCTACAGCACTTTGTATTTCTTCTGCGCATCATAACCATACCGATATATAGCAAGCATGACTACGCGACCGGCATCGCGCCTATTTCTGCTTACGGGCATGGCCGTATTTTTTATACTTACAGTAACATATTTTCGACAGAGTGGGCCATTGAGTCCTGCGGTGCGGGCGCCTGGCCATTGGGGGAAATCAACACCTACTGATGGCGACATCTCGCAGGAGGCTCTGCAGGGCAATGTAGTAATGCCAAAGCTGGGGAATGAAACTGCTAAGTAAGGACTCATTTGGTGCTTTCTGTATTCTACAGCTAGAACTGACGGTTTCTGTTTGATAGAGCTGAACTGGGACGGGCATCTTGGCGACTGTTGCATACGATGATGGCGAGATTTCCCGAGAAACCTGCCAAACATGAGCAGGAAGCCTTGCGATCCTACATTTTTCTTTTCGCGAGATTGTATCCATGGTTAGTGCCTACTATTTTCCTGGTCTGAATTGTGACAATCTAGATCGACTGATGACCGTGTGTTGTACGACAGTGGTGAATGTGCTGCCCATTTTCAACAGCATCTCCAGAAATTCCCCCCTCAAGTATCTTCCCGCAATGCCGCGGCCGGCTGGGCGTGTCACATCCACAACGAGGTTAACAAAATGTTGAAAAAGTCCATCTTCGACTGTACAAAACTCGGAGATTTTTACGATTGTGGATGTAGCGACGATGGTGACGCACCTAAATCAAATGCGAAATCGACGGAGAAGGTTGCGGGAAAGCCGCAAATTCCAGCTGGAAGGCTAAATCAACTGACAAATCTTGGACGTGAGTTCGATACGAACAAAATTTTACCAGTGGAGATAAATGTAGAGCCGTAGGTGTATCTATGCTCCGATTACCTTGTTGTAGCTACTAACAACTTAGGAAAACGAACGGCTAAATGAGCCATCGTATCGTTGTATTTCGACACACTGTATTACTATTTCGATTTACGAGTATCTGAATTGGGCATTATTTTAACCCAACGATATAGAAATCGGGCGCTGCACAAAGCGCTTGTTCTACCCCACCTAGCAAAGATGCATTCCAAAGAAATGGGACGTCCCATCAAGGATGTTGAAAGAGAAGGACAAGACCAAGATGCATCTTTAGTCTGCGGCAACGCGAGCGCTGAATTCGCAGTATATTATTGAGAGTCGGGGAGCTGAAACATGAATCAGCAAGAGACACATAGGACACGGAAGCCTCTTGGAACCTTCGCGGTGATGCCATAGGCAGCAGAAGAGTCGAAGCAGCGAGATATGGACAGTGTATCCTCTATGGCTGTATTAAGAAAACACGTGCTTAACATGGAATAAGTAGACACGAGATAGCAGGCTCAACTATTTCAGTCTATTTCAGTGACGGTCAAATGCTAGGCGTTAGAAACTTCATTATAGGTTTATCCTGATAGTAGATCTAGATGGAGTAATATGTCTTCGGGTTTGGATTCTTAAATCTCGGGCTGAACGCCCGGCATGAAATGAAAGTGGCAGAGAGCGTAAAGCAACCTGCACAGCGGTTGCAATTTTTGGGGAGGTTTTTATGCTCCGCCAGAATTGGCTGGCAGCTGCACGCCCGATTGGGCTGCCGCAAACGCAAGGATTCTGCGGCGGCGCCCGCCCGAGTTGACTGGGTAAATTTAGATACATACTGCAAAATGTGTCGGAGTTTCTAATAAAAGTTTCGAAACAGTATTCAGCTTCATCTTCATATCTTTTGCTCTCCGACATGGACTACCAAAGGGTATATTCCGAAATATTACCGCTACGGAGTATATCCTTCAAGGATTAGTTTATTGAGGAAGAAAGCAGAAAAGTTTCATGTTCGAGAGGCAAAGTGGTCCACACCAGCACGGAACGCATGGGCGTATCCAGCTTGTTGCGTTCCACAAGGTATTGCAGGATTGCTGCCCAAAAAAACAAGGTGAATCAAGGTATGGAAGCACGGCTTGACAGCCATCGTATCGTGTGACGGGACTTCGAAAGGTGGTGTGTACTTAACCAGTCGTCTGGAAGAAGCCGAAAAGAGGCAAGCTGCGCTCGTCATTCGTGGTTTGTTTGTGACTCCCGCCATAGTTGGTTTGATAATGGCCGCGGAATCAACTGAGCGTCGCATTTAGACTTGCCAAGGCGGGCATTCTCCTACATAAGCGCGGCGCAGCAGGTAGTCAATGACACTTACATTTACTTTTTTGGCCTTGAGTCCCCAGATGCAGGGCGTCTCTGCAGGCGCTATTTTCCGTTCTCCAGGGCAATTCATGGTCCAAGGTGGAGTCCATCAATGCACGGGCGGGCACAAGTTGACCGCAGGAATGCTCTGAATGCCCAACCGGCAACCCAAAGCCCCTGCTAGCTATGCAGTAACGTGTCTTCTGACCCTGGGCAGGTCAGTTGCCAACGATCCCCAACACGAAAACAGAATAGTTGAGCGCAGCGGGATGGGCACGCCTCGGTGGAGTCCAGACACCATCGAGACCCAACACCGACTGTTCGCATTCCTGATGTCGCAAAGGTGTATTCGACCGTGTGCCAGTCGTGTGCGCCTGAGGGATTTCGTAGGAAGCGAAGGCGGCACGCGAGAGTCTGTAAGGTTCGGCGAGGAAGTCAGGCGATCGCATCTTTCTCTGCTACTATCATCATCGCAGTCTGGGTAGAAATCCTCGAGGCAGTACAGGAGGGACGAGGGCCTGGAATTAGCGGGAGTATAAAAAAAACGAGTGTACCCGCCGGATGTATGGGAGTCACGGTCGCGCGTTCGCCTGCGACGAGTCCTGAGCGTCGAAGCTGAAGGAGACGGACATCCAGTGCAAGGCTGAAACCTTGCAGAGACTGAAATCAGGATACGACGGGAGGTTCGACCTGCGCCGTGATAGGCTTTGGCTTGCCCTCCCTTGCTGCTAAGATTAGCCCAGGAGGTTTTGGGTTGATCGAGCCCAGGCGCCGGCGAGCACAGTCAGGCCGGAGCGCACGGCGGCGACGAGGCAAGGAGAGCGAAAAGAAAAAAAAAGAGAAAAGCGGCGCAGGCCATTGCGGCCATCTTTATAACCCGCGCAGCGTGCCTTTATAGGCGGCGTATCGACGTTGTTTGTAGCGGAGGGCGGCGGCTCCATCGTCTGGCCAGGCATAAGAAGCTTCGTCTGGCTCTCCCGCCTCACACTCTAAATTAATTTACTCTCGCTCTGCTCTCCCACCACCCCCTCCGCGCCCGCTCACCGACTCGCTCGTCTGGCCACTGGCACTTCCTTTTGCCTCACTTATCCCCACTGGCTCGCATCAGCAGAGAGCCCAAGAAGGACCGTCGCCCTGTCTAGTTGGGTATTCATCGCTCTCCCGCCGCCATGGTGTCGTTCCAATGCGAGGTAAGCTTGTCGCAACAGCTCCAGACCTCCCCCATGCTTGCTCTGCTCAGCGGCGGTGCTGCAGTGCGCAATCCGAGCTAACACGCCTCACTCTCTCCGCGATCGCAGGCCTGTGGTGATGTGTTCACCAAGAAGAAGCTCGACCCACACCGCGGACAATGTCGCGGTGCGAGCTTTTCCTGTCTCGACTGCATGGTGCATTTCCAGGGCACGGAATACAGGTCGCATACGGTACGTTCGTCGCGTGGCTGCATTTTCTAGGGTATTACTGTGCTGTTTCTTCCCCCTTGTTTTCGCGACTGTTTGTGCGCTCGTCGCCTCTGCCTTCTTGCGCTGCATTTACGGGCACCAATGGCCTTTTGTGGGTTCATCGAGTCCCTTGCACATCGGTGGAAGCTTGTTTCCTATTGAAGGAGGCGATGACGGGGCTCGTGTCCTCTAATAGAGTCGCGATGCTGCAGCATTTTGATTCGCGCGAGTCGCAATGCTTATACTTCGATATTGCGTTGAATGAGCAGGGCTCATTTTGTGGATGACCTAAGATGATGCATGTTTGGATATCATAAATGGAGATGGCTAATTAATTATTTCATCCTTCTGGCAGACCTGCATGTCAGAAGCCCAGAAGTACCAAGGTGCTCTATACAAAGAGAAACCATCCAAGGGTCCAAAGCGTAAAAAGGCCGTTACTATTGCCGAGGATCCGGTAGAAAAGCCTTCCCTGCAGCCCTACGTGGAGGATGCACCCGATATTGACGATACCCAGCCCTCCAAAAGCGCTCCTCCCACCGCCCCAAGCCCTCCACCAGCAGCAAAATCGACCTCAAGGGATGCCCCCAAAAAACCTGCTACAAAGGAAGAAGCTGTGAACGTGTTTGACTTTCTTGATCCTGCTGATGAACGCAACGCTTCTAAGGTCTCCCTTGGGGGCACCAAGGAGCAAATGAAAATGGTTCATGATGCACCGAAACTGTTTGAACCACCTAAACAGCTTGCACAAATGCCGAATTCTCATGGAGACGATTCCCACAACTATGATGTTGCCTATGAAGAAAATGGCTTCTCATATGGCTCCGGACCTATTCCTCCTTCGTTTTACACCGTTGACCCAAACAGATCTATGGATTTCATGACCCCGGGAAATGATCGGTCCCAAGGAGGTCAGAGCTCTTTTCTTCATAGCTTCGATTCAAGAAATGAGACCATAAAACCATATAGCGATAAAAAGCGGAAACGCAGCAACCCAAAACGTATAGAGACGCCGGCACACCAGACCAGCTTTGGGGCCGATATATCGATGGCGGATGCTCCATCAAGCACGGTCGTCAACCCCCCAATAACACCGTCCCTTCAACACTCAGGTCTTACAGGAGGTCTCAGTAAGATGATGAAATATTCAGAATCTCCAGAATCTTCTGACTATCGAGGTGACCGCGATTATCACAATGGGGAATCTATTGCCCATCCCACGTCGCCGGTCAAACGCACCAGACGCGGCAACAAGGAGTCGAGTGTCGAGAGCGGTCTCGGTATCTCTGTTAAAAATAGATCAGGGAAGCTTATCTCAGTGGTGGGCGGTGGTGCGACTGGTGTTATTACAGTCCCGGGTACTAACAATGACCCGACGTTCAAAGCATTTACGCGCTCCCGCCGACGAGGCTCACTGGACACTGAGAAAGAACAAGAAATTCATATTCGAAAACACAAGCGTTCAACCACACAACACTCCGAATCTAGGAAGCCATCTAAATCGCATCACCATGAAGCCCCAGCTTTGAATGAAGATGGGGACTGGGCTGATTACCATAAGGAACCGCCACAGCTTCCTCGACTGGCTGGATTCAGACGGCACCGTGACTCTGACGACAGGTCACGATCACCTCGCCCCAGTACGTCGAATGCTGATACTTTTGAGACCCATTCTACCATATATAAACATGGCAACGACGGCGCCGATGACGTCGTGACTCGCCAGAGAGCGAGAGCCTTTCTGGCATCGATTAACAAGGGTCCTGAGAGTGGAAAGGGCTATTCTGTGCATAAGATTCTGAAACGATTCTATCGAGAACAAGCGTCGTCGGTCATTTCAGACGACACTACGGAGCGAGGAGGCAGAAGCCGACGCACCAACCGGGGTGGGGATAGAGATAAAAAGGAAGAGGAAGAGCTTTGGAGAATGTTGCGATTGAAAAAGAATGATAGAGGGGAGGTGGTGTTATTCTTGCATGAGTAAAATAGCAAGCGATTTGTTGCTCCTGAGCTAGCCTACTTTATGACTCCTCTAATGCTTTAGCATATTTTCGATCAATTTTGCTCATTCTCTGGCTTCCGAGTGTTCTTATAATCGCCCAACAAACATTTTATAACGTAATAGATGAATCTCGGTATTTCTTCCGTGTTGCGATCCCTAACCCCTCCGTACGTAGTTATATCTATCGTATGCAAAAAGCCAGATAGTACTTGGCACAGCAACATTGGCACAATGCCCTTCAACTGAATTGCCATATAAATCAGATAGCCAGGCTATTTCATCCATTTTAATCATTAGAAATTGAAGCTGAGCTCTCTACCTAATCAGGTAATTATTTTAGTATGCCTTCAAAGCGTAAGTAGCCACGAAGGGTCACTGTGGTAGTGCCCTTTAGAACCTTCACCGATGTCATATCCCTGGCCTCGCCACCATCTGAACAAGCATATAGGCCTTCCTATCGGCCTAAAGAGGCGTAAAAAGAGTTCAGGGAGGTGGCTACACAGAATCTCCACCTAGTAAGGCCTCGAATATGTTGTCTTTGATCATTATCAATCGCCTTCTTTGCGTGGAAGGAGACAAAATAACACTCTCAAAAGTAGGAAATTTGTTTATTTAGCTGTAGAAATTTGCCGGTTTTTTGCCTAACTGCCTTCGTATAAATCTTATGAACACCTGACTGGCCTGCTATTAGCCCACAGATTTGTGCCATTAGCCCGCGAAAATTCGCAGAATTTTGTCGGCACTGCCTGTAGCTATGATGCAGCGAATTTGTACATCAGACTTCTCCCCGCCTGACTTCTTCGCCGCTGTTGTTTGGCCATCCGAGACAGTTGGATTATCAGTGGGAATATCTTTAACAACATCAGGTGCCCATCTCAAACAGGTGATGAAGTTATCATGGGTATCTCTGAGAGTCTTCACGCATTTTCCGTTTTGGCTTAAATCCCAACAACGTATTGTTTTATCATCCGACGCGGAGAGAAGGTATTTACCTCCGGGATGAAAAACAATTGCTCGGACCCAGTTATCATGGCCTTTGAGGGTCATAAGGCAAGGCCCACGCGAAGGCCAAATTTTAATAGTCTTATCTCGCGATCCAGTTGCCATGAATTCAGCTGCACTTGCTGAATACGATTCCTTGGTTGATCCAGCTAGGTACCGGTAGGAAGCAGGCGGTGCGATCGCGCAGCACTCAATGAAATTGTCGTGGTCCGTTACGGTTAGCTCACGCCCAGGCTTCATTGTCGACAGATCCCATAAACAAAGAGTCCTATCATCCCCGGTAGAGAGGAGGTATTTTCCATCAAGAGAGGGGTAAATATCTCGTACCCACTCCGTATGCCCTTGTATAGTCTTTACGCAATACCCAGTAGTTACATCCCATAGTCTCACAGCCGTATCTTTGCTTGCACTTGCAAGTAGGCTACTGTTCGGTATGAAACGGACGGCACTAACAATATGTTCATGACCTTGCAAGGTCCGGATGTTCTTATAACCGTCGGCTGGGTTCCATAGCTTCACAGTAAGATCCGAGCTGCAGGATGCAAGAAGAATACCAATCGCACCGGGAACGCAACCATAATCTAGGCCTCGAACAGCCCTGGTGTGGCCTTTGAGTGTCATTTCCAGCTCTCCCAGTTCCCAATCCCATATTTTAATCGTGAAATCGTCGGAGCCGGATGCGACTGAGGAATAAGTGGGGTGGAAGGCGAGACAATTGATAGCGTCGCGATGAGACTGAAGGGAATATCTGGAGTTCTGTGGAAGCCAAGAAGTGGGGTCTTGTTTGCGAGTTGCGAGAGAAGCGGGCGTTAGGCTGTCGAGCTCATATTGTAAAGCTTTACCCCGAGATTCGAGCTCCATGATCTAGGAGGAAGAGGTTAGTCCTGGAACAGCGAAAGCGGTAGATCCGCAAGATTGCCTTGCCTTTTTCTGCAGCCGGGCAGTACTGATCCATTTTTTCTCAAGAAGCGCTTCATACTTTTTAACCGTGGTAGCATCAAAATCACATTCTGCGATCCCTAACTCCTCTCTCAGGGTGGCAGCAGTCGCCAGAAGGCCGTTTGCGGATAAATATGCTATGATAGATTTGTGTCTGCAAAGAAGCTCAAAAATCAGCGTGGGAAATAATCACCAGGTCTTGTCCACGAAGGTATACACTTACAGTTCTTCGGCTTGATTGTTGGTGAGTAGGCGGGCCATATCTCTTCATAAACCATTCCTGGCCCTATATAATTGCAGCATTAAAAAGAAAACCTAATTAAGGACCGGAAGGAAAGAGGGACTAGCATGCGGTGTCGTTAAGAAGCTAGAATGTTTGCTTTGTGAATATGTTAGAACAGAGATATTTTACTGCCGTGGTGCTGAAGAGGACAATGCATGTATTCAGAGTGGTGAGAATTGGTGGTTATAAATAATGACTAGATTTTAACAGAGTCAGCTGTCTGCACTGATCCTTAGAGTCGTCTATAACTAGTAGATAAGTATACTCGGCATGCTGTATGGCAGATGTGTAGGTAGGTGGGCAATGTTGTGGTCACCTGACAGGGTGATGTAATGGGCCTGTACTACGGAGTAGTGAGTTAACGACAGAGCACGGAGTATAGAATGGTAGTGAACTACCTGTTAGTCTTTCGTAGCTAAAAGCCATTAAATATACATAATAGAAAGAGAATAAAACATAGAAATTGGTAGGATTAATTGAAAGATTATCTAGAAAATCTAATGGCTTAATATTTAGTTACTTGTAATTGACAATTCTTTATATATTCCTCAAAATTCACCTAGGCTCTTTTGCTCTTTATGAAAATAAGTTAGAATAAAATTATTAAAAACACATTAAACAGTTTAAGAATACCTAAAGATTTATTTTATTATCCAAGCATACGATTTTGCAGAGCAATTGAGGGTTGAGACGTGTCACTGCAAAAACAGGGTGCCAATGACAAGGCAATGTAACAGTTGGGTACACATTATAGAGCGCAAAGGACGAATTTCAGGGCTTCTTCTGCGAATTTAGATACATATTTGAATGACTGGATTGAAGATCGCTGATTATTGTTGTTCTACTCGATGTTAGTCTTGTTGTTTTAGGATAACTATTTTACCCAGAGTTGTTTCATATCATTAATTATTGTGTCAATATAATCTCCAGCAGCACTGAGACGTAGGATGATACCGATTGCTCGATAAATTCCAAGTAGCTTCGCCGAGAGTGGATCAATGGTGCAATTTGGCGAAAGGAGTTAGATTCGGGTGGCTGGAATCCCGCGGACATTTTTGCTTCATTCTATAGTCCAATCTAAATTAGAAATAGTATGGAATGGAATTAGATCTTTGGTTGTGTCGAATTTGAGTAATTCCCCCTGACTTTTGACACAATTGAATGTGGGATGATATGTGCTACCTTGAGGTATGAATAATTATTAGATCCGTAGGTATGGTGTTAGAAGTGACCATCTGTTGATAGGATCCGTCTTTGTTGAATCTCTCTGCCACTGTCTCTTTAGCAAAAACTTGGCTTACAAGACACCGATAATGGTCACGGATGAGACAGCGGCGCTGGAGGGTCGACAGTCGAGTAGCGATTCCCATTTTTTCCTCGGGATTGGCAGATAAAAATGCGGGTATATGTTATGGTGTTTTATTTTCCGGTGCTCTCACTATACAGGAGCAAGGTCAATTATGTGTGAAAAAAAGCCTATCCGAAACAAGGTAAATTGAAATCGAGAACAGAAGAAAGACTGCACATACACGGTAGAAAGAAATACCTGGACAGGAGTTCCGCAAATAAATCCAAGGCTCATTCAACCTTCCTCTTCTGTGGTGGGCAGAAGATGGCCCGAAGGTAAGAAACCGAGAGAGTCCACTAGCAAAGACATTAGATGCATTTTCTAGTGACTGAGGGCTCAGATAAATGATGAAAAACAGTCGCAAGAACTTGTCCTTTGCTTCTGAGTACTGATAGATTAAACGAACAAGGGGTACCTTCTTATAAGGCTTAGTCCACTGTTGCTGTTCGCAGTGGCTCATAAATTGGGAAAGATCTTCTCGGACTGTTCCCGTTCGTTTGGGCCCAGAGTCTCCTGCATGCTGGCCGTGGGCAGTGATTATGGGCCTCTCTTGTTTTGACGGTGGTTATGGTGTCAGAAGCTAGAAATCGCTTGATCTGCGTTGGCCGTTGATCGGCCAGACTTGATTGTGGGCCGCACCGGAAAGTTTCTTGTGACGCCAACCAGCTCATGGTTAGTCATTCCGAGGATCGCTTTTTGCCGGCAACCAGGGCTGGATTTATTCACGAGGTTATCCTCCAGGCCTTTCTTTTGCTAACTTCACGTTGGGACTGGGTGTTGGGCGCTTCTTTCCGAAGTTTGCGGAGTTTACGGAGCATACATAACTAGGTTGTGTCCTGGTTTACAGTTTGGGGATTTCCCAGTCCTCCCAAGTGGATTTTTTGTTATAACCGTCAGCCTTGAGAGAGTGCCTGCCAATATTTTGTTTGACTGCTCACACACCAAATAATAGCAGCATGCCCGGTCCTGCTACCGACAGTACAGCACCATCGCAACAAGAAGGCAGCCGAGAGAACGAGTCGAATAGAGGCGCAAGAGGAGCTGCCCGTGGACGAGGTCAAGGCCGGAGAAGACGTGGCGGGCGAGGGACTAGTGCTCAAACTGTCCCCGAGTGTGTACAATCTTCAGGAAGGGCTCGGGGGGGACAGAATTGCGCATCAAGCAGGAGAGAAAGAGGGCCACGGCCACAGCAGAATGGCACACTCAGCGAAGTTGTCTCCTCAAGAGTGTTCATTGGGGGATTAACAAGACCCAATGGGAATGGGAGTACACAAAATGACTTGTGTGGAGAAGCAGCTTTGCTACGCCCTGATGCACCGGCGTTTGTACCCGGTGCTTCATCTGCCACCGTTTCTCCGACGGCCCCCCCTCCAACGAAGCGCGAAAAGAATATACCAAAGTCCAAAAGGGCAAAATCGATGGCAGAGGACATCACAACCCGGATACATGAGGATATACTGAATGGCATTTATGAGTGTCCCATTTGCACAATGGGGATAGGAAAGTGGTCAAAAATGTGGTCGTGCAAGTGTTGTTGGACAGTTTTTCACTTTGGCTGCATACAAAAATGGTCGAATAACGAAGGTTCCGCAATGGGGCGTCCGAGAAGCGAAGAGGGTCCTGATTCGCAAGCTCGGCAATGGAGATGCCCTGGCTGCAACCTACCGCAGGATGAAAGACCCATAGTTCACCTCTGTTGGTGCGAAAAGGAAATGGAACCTCGATCATTACTGGGCTTGCCACCAAATTCTTGTGGTCAAACCTGCTCTAAGTCTCGAAATGGCTGTCCTCACCCCTGCGATTCCGTCTGTCACGCTGGGCCATGCGCCCCCTGCCAAGCTATGGGCCCTATTCAACCTTGCTTTTGTGGGCGACAAGAATCTACGAAGAAATGTGCTGATACGAATTACGAGAAAGGATGGAGTTGTGCTGAAATTTGTGGTGAATTGCTTCCCTGCCTCTGCCACACTTGCCCACGGCCCTGTCATGAAGGGTTATGCGGTGCATGTCGGGATTCGGTCCATGCAAAATGCTATTGTGGAAAGTTATCGAAGGAAATGCTATGCAGGGAGACAGAAGAGGAGAAGGAAAGCACGCAAGAAGTATCCGGAGAAGTGTATACGTGGAAAGGAACTTTCAACTGCAAAGCCATTTGTGATCGCACTTATGATTGTGGGATTCACCGATGCACCAAACCCTGTCATCCTCAGAAAAGGACAGTACCACATTGTCCGACTTCTCCAGATAGAGTCAAATATTGCCAGTGCGGGAAATCGCTGCTTTCCGAATTGCCAAATGTGAAACCTCGCGTTTCTTGCGACGACCCAATTCCGACGTGTGAAAAGCCTTGCGGGAAGCTTATGGCCTGCAAGCATCCTTGTCCAAAGGTTTGTCATAGTGGCCCATGCCCGCCATGCTTGATGACAGTCGATATCAAATGCCGCTGCGGACGAGTATCATCGAAGTCGATCTGCCACCAGGACCTGGATGTACCTCTTCAATGTCTGCGTGTTTGCAAAGCCACGATGAATTGTGGACGTCATACATGCGGCGAGCGGTGTTGTCCCGGTGAGCGTCAATCAATCGAACGGCAGTCTTCTAAACGAAAACCAAAACCTTTTTCCCTCCATCCTCAGCGTTTGCTTGAAGAAATCGAAGCGGAACATATCTGTACCCGAGTTTGTGGACGTCCCTTAAAATGTTCTAAACATCAATGCCAAGAATTATGTCATAAAGGAATTTGCAAAACTTGTCCTGAGGCTATTTTCGAAGAGATTCCATGTCATTGTGGGAGGACTGTTCTGCACCCGCCATTACCGTGTGGAACCACCGCACCCACCTGCCATTTTGACTGCGAGCGGCCTAAAGCGTGTGGCCATCCGCAGACTCCACATAACTGTCATATGGATAATGAGAACTGCCCAAAGTGTCCATATCTTGTGGTGAAAAAGTGTCTTTGCGGGAAAATAACATCGAAGCAGCCCTGTTCACAGCCAAATGGTCAATGTGCTTTTATGTGCTCTAAACCCTCTAAGTGCGGAGCCCACACATGTCAAGGCTTTTGCCATAGGCCGGGAGAATGCGCGGACTCCACTCGGCCTTGCCAAAAGACATGTCGAAAGCGTTTAAAATCCTGCGCACACTATTGCCAGGAGCTCTGTCACGCTCCGTATCCATGTCCTGAGTCCACTCCATGCTCCTTTAATGTTACTGTTACCTGTCCCTGTGGAAGAATCAAGGAGGAAAAGAAATGTGGTTCAACTCATAGTAAACCAAAATTTCACGATGATAAGCTGAAGTGTGACGATGAGTGTGCGCGATTGCAACGAAATCGAGACATAGCGGCTGCCTTGAGAGTTGACATTGACCCACTAACAACGACAGCGACCGGAACACAGCCACGCTCACACGATACGGAAACTTTTCCATACTCTGACGAAACCCTTGACTTATACATCCAGTCATCTTCTTCTTCCACCTTAGCGACTCTTCAGGGATTTGAAGCTAGTCTCCATTCCCTGGCAATACAAACGTCTCAGAAATGTACCCGATTTTCGCCGTGTCGTTCTCAACTTCGAGCGTTTATTCACTCCCTGGCAGCGGACTGGGGATTCCAGTCAGAAAGCTTTGACCCTGAGCCAGTTCGACATGTTCTTGTGAGCAAAACTCAAGGATGGATTTCGCCAGGTGTTGCCACAGGTAGCCAACCGCGGATCGGCATTCGAGGTTTGAGCGTCGCCGAGTGTATTAAGTTACGAGATCGTGAGTGTTCGAAAAAGAAAGACACAAAAAAGAATGCTGCCGAAAACGCAGGGCGCAAAACGCAGCAGGAAGATGACGAGTGGACAGTGACTGAGACTAAAGATGAGTTTGGTTGGTCAAGAGTGGTATCTAAAAAGAAACCGGAGTGGTGGAATGACAGCGATATTCAGAAAACGTTCTCTCAACCAGGAAACCAACAGTCTGGAAATGGTGAAGGGAGAAGTAACTGGTTTAGCGGCGGGAGATTTGGGAGCCTCGTTTTAAAGAGCGGTGTTGGTAGGGGTAAGGAGATGGCTACCTCCCG
Organism: Ophidiomyces ophidiicola; assembly: GCF_022830035.1. Taxonomy (NCBI): domain Eukaryota; kingdom Fungi; phylum Ascomycota; class Eurotiomycetes; order Onygenales; family Onygenaceae; genus Ophidiomyces; species Ophidiomyces ophidiicola. Next base: position 472,103 of record NW_026054647.1, read on the forward strand.
TTCATCCGATGGCTCAAAGGCTCCAGTTTTTTTAGCGAAAGGTGAGAAGGTCGTTGAAGACTGGGAAGAAGAGATTAAGAAGGAAGAAGACGAGCAGAAAGAAAATGGAAAGGTCACAGAAACAACCGCTACTCCTGACCTACCCGACGATTTGCCATGGGATCACGGGTTTGAAGGGGAGGGTGAGTCCCATGTTGTGGAATCGGGATTCTGGATAGCGCCAGGAAAATATTAGTTAATTTCAGCCTGGATCCGTAGCGATGGGAGATTTAACTGCCCTCCATAGAATCAATAGTATGCAATCAGTGCAATTGGGTTATATGGGGATGCATGCCTTGGCTGTCTTGATATTGAGCAGCCCCCACCGGAATGCATGACAAATGCGCGTCCAGCTCTACGGCATTCATCGACCATGCATCCTTTCAGAGTCCCCGATCACCTTTTCTTCTTCTCGGCCTTATGGTCTCGGGGTTGGATGCCATCACGCTGGCCACATGGCTTGCTGCCGCTCACTGGCCGACTGCGTCGCACACATACGGAGCGGCTGTGGCCTGTCATACCATCGCGACACCGCATGCCAGCCCAGTCCAGCTCTCAACCCAGGCCAGATCAGTTGATAGCATCACCCGCAAACACTGCGAGGGTCTAAGGGTTTGATCTGCTCCCCTCCGTAGACGTCGTTTGTCGGCCGGGATCAAGGATAAAGCGTGGGCCGGAGAAGTCCAGGGATGGCGGACGGGGGCGGGTGGGGATGGGTGGGAGATGAGATGCACTACTGGGCGTCGCGCCTCTCTGGCTGTCCGTTTCTGGGCTCTGCTAACGCTCGTCGACAAGCCTGGATGCCGAGGAAGCTGCGGCAGCCTTGGTCTGCCCGTTTCGCTGACTTATTCTCCGTATAGCGGGTTAGTTCATTGGGCCAACCTTCAGCTAGTTAGGCAATTCAACTAACTCGTTAGTCAAGCTGTGATCAACAACCCTATCTCGACATCGAAGCATCTCGGTTGGGCCACCCTCTGCGCGGCTGACAGCGTGCCTCTTGTGGTGTTGCGCGTTGTCCGCTCGCCGTCTGCTTTTCGTATTCTTCTGTTGTGTTGCCGTCCCATGTCTCTTTAGACTCGCGCGTGCCCATCGATCTAGACAGTCCAATGCAACGTCGTCCACTCTTCGCCAGGATCTCCGCACAAGACTCTTGCTTTCTCTCCGTGGCTTGGCCTGGGATCAAGGCCTTTTTGCTCCATCGCCTAGCCGGACTAGCAGCTGTTTTTGCCAGTTCTGTTCGTGTGCTAGTTCCGCTGCTTAATTTAATAATAATACCGCCAAACAATCCTTCCTGGGACCTCGCGGGAGCCAGGATTAGCACGCCCCCGCTGCTGCACGGAATTGGGCGCTTGGGAAAGCCCGGTGTCGGCTTTGTGCTTCCGTGCTAATATTTATTCCAGTGGTTCCGCCGCTGTGATCGGAGGGTTTTTCTTTTTTAGAATGCTGCACGGCGTCTTCGTCATGGTGTCCCCGGCTGTTTTCCTCCTTGTCGTTGGCTTTTATCTCCTTTCTGCTATTCCTAACTTTTCTGGCGCATCGCCCTTAAGATGGGATTCCCGGCATGCCGATGATGGGGCTGGAAGGCCCGGCGTGGCCCAGGAACCAGATGGCTGGGCAAAGCACGACGCGCGTGTGGGCGCTGTGGCTAGTGAAAGCTCCATATGCAGCGAGATTGGGACAAACATGCTGAAACTGGGTGGTAATTCCGCTGATGCTGTGAGTGATCTTTTCGCAACGGGGCTTCGAGTTCTGGCCTCGTTCGCGAGTTTTGGCAGATATATGGAATGTCACAGTTGTGCTGATTCGACCATGCTTGCTGTGTTAGATGGTAGCCACCGTCTTTTGTGTCGGTGTAGTTGGTATGTCATTCAAGCATATTTGGCGCCTGAAAACCGGGGTTAAGTGCGTCTTGTAGGAATGTATCACAGCGGCATTGGCGGCGGCGGATTCATGCTTATTCGGGCACCAAACAATACCTATGAATTCGTCGATTTCCGTGAAACCGCGCCTGCTGCGGCATTTCAGGACATGTATACCAACAACACGGACGCCTCCATGCTATCCGGCCTAGCGAGGTATGATGCGCCTTATGACTGATCCTGACGTATCCTGTCAAGCTTGTTGTTGACCGATGGACTGTTCTCTTCTAGTGGCGTGCCGGGTGAGCTGAGAGGGCTCGAGTATTTGCATAAGAAATATGGGTTTCTTTCGTGGCGCACGGTGATGAAGCCCGCTATCAGTCTTGCGCGATGTGGCTTTCCGGTCACTCAAGACCTGGTGCATTACATGAAGGCAGGGACCAAAGCAAGGGATTTCCTAACACAAGATCCGACTTGGGCGCTCGACTTCGCTCCCAACGGGACCCGCCTTGGGCTTGGGGATACGATTACGCGCAAACGATATGCCAACACTCTAGAAACGATCTCGAAGCATGGCGCCGATGCGTTTTATACGGGGTCCATTGCGGCGACTACGATCAAAGCTCTCCAGGCAAACAACGGCACCATGACTCTGGACGACCTGAAAAATTATAAGCTTGTTATTAGAAAGACCGCGCAAATTGATTATAGGGGCTACAAGATCACGACTGCGACCGCTCCATCCAGTGGACCTATAATCTTGAGCGCTTTGAACATTCTGGAAGGTTATGGCGATTTCTTCGCCCCAAATAATGTCAATTTGAGCACTCACCGTTACAACGAAGCTATGAGATATGCCTATGGCCAAGTGAGTTCCGGTAGTCGCCTTGCTTAATTACATTACGTCGCTGACAAGGATGTAGCGGACACACTTTGGAGACCCGCTGTTTGTGCAAGGTCTGGATCAATATCAAGACAAGATCCTCAACAAATCGCTCGCTTTTAAGCTCCGGGCCAATATATCGGATGCAAGGACTCAGAATATTTCGGTCTATGACCCCTCTGGGTTCGAAAGTCTTGAAACGTACGTACACTCGGGGCTCCAAAGAAAACACTAAAAATATCCAAAATGCCTCTAACATATTTATTCAATATAGCCCTGGAACATCTCAAATGTCTGCAGTCGACCGGTCCGGCCTCGCGATTTCCTTGACAACAACTGTTAATTTGTATTTCGGCAGCAAATTCATGATCCCGGAAACTGGTATTATCATGAATAACGAAATGAACGACTTCTCTATCCCCGGTTCAGACAACGCTTTCGGCTTTCGCCCTTCGCCGTCCAATTATATCCGCCCTGGAAAGCGTCCGCTCTCATCTATGTCACCAACCATAGTCACCCATCCTAATGGCACGGTATATTTTATTACCGGTGCTGCTGGTGGATCTCGCATCATCACCTCTACTCTGCAGAGTATTGTTAGCGTCCTTGATCGAAACATGACGGCTCCACAGGCCCTCGCTGCGCCGCGTTTGCATGACCAGCTGGTCCCCAACGTATCCGAACTTGAGGACTCTTTTGACAAGGGCGTCATTGAATTTTTGAAGAGTCGTGGACATGTTGTCAAACTTGTCGAACGGGCGGCAAGCTCGGTACAGTCCATTAGAGTCCTGCCGAACGGTACTTTCGAAGCGGCAGGAGAGCCGCGACAGGCCAATTCCGGCGGTATAGCGATATAGAAAGATCACATATACTGAGCATTATACCTGTTGGTTTCCTCTTATCAGCATTACGTGATCATGATCATGATTATTTCCATATAATGAAGGTTTTCTAGTCCCATACCTGACGAGACATGTATATAGTTATGGTTTTGGACTGTATAGTTAATCTTGACGTCCACAGCATTAGATAATAGAAAGTTTAAAAATGTTTCACAGTCATCCTACAAGAAATTTTGAAGGTCACTTACCTCTTCCTAACAGCTGAAGATACAAAAAATAAATCGTCTGACCAAGCTGAGACTCGAACTCAGGACCTTTTCGGTGTTAACGAAACGTGATAACCAACTACACCACTCGGCCGGGCTTACGAAACTCCGGGCCTTTTAATATTATCACAAACCGCATTGGGGGTCCCTGATGTCCTCAAATAAACGACCACTAAGCACTATTGTGCATAAGGATAAAAGAAAAAGGATATTAATTACGGAATTAAGTTATGTCCAGAAATATAGCATTTAAGTGCCTTCGCAGTTATCATAGGAGTCATGGCAATTTGGATATAGGTAAAAAAAACAATCCCAAAGGAACAACATTCGTGTTCCTACCATTAAAGTCAAAATTATATATTCAACAGAGCAGCACCAAGTGCCACAGCCGCTGCCATATGTGCGTTGGCGGTCTCTAAAGCTGCAGCAACACCCTTTGTTGGCGAAGCGGTTGTGGTTGTGGTTCCCCCTGTTCCACCTCCACCTCCACCTCCGCCGCCGCCGCCGCCGCCGGTGCCAACGGATTTAGATGGTTCTATAGACCCGGTGGAAGTTGGGCTCGGCTGTCCACTGGTTAATGAGTCAACCTGGGAAGAGGATGCACCGGCGAAGGCAATAGGCTGGTCGTTGGCTTTGGGGTCTGGCTTGATATCCGGGTTCTCTGGGTTTAGAACACTAAGAGAGAATTAGCCGCTTTGGTCTACTAACTAAAATGATGGACATACTCTGATATAATATGGAGAACTCCGTTGTTTGTTAGGAGATCCGACGATAGAACCTTAGCGGAATTCACAAATGCGGTGCCATTGACCACGGTCAGGTGGAGATCTTTTCCTGCCTCGGTCGGCAAGGTCTCATTCTTCATTTCTGTCGAGTAGATAACATTTCCTTGGACAACGTGATATTGTGCAATACGGCCAAGATTCTGGGTCGAAATGTTCGAGAAGACAGAGCCAACTCGAACAAATCCTTCATCGTTCGGGGCAAACACAGTGACGTCCTTTGCGCCATTCACATCATCAGAGACACTGCCGTTTGTTACAGCGCCAGTGAAGGCACGCAGGTTGGCAAAAGTTGCAGTCGTTGTAACGGACTGAGGGAGCGTTAAAACTCCATTGATAACATGGACCACTCCATTGTCGAACGAGCGGGTCTATAGCAATGATCGTCAGGGGCAATATTTAAATAATTTGGCACATATGACAATTCCATACCTGGTTTACGAATTGGACGTCGTCGTTAAGTCCAGTAATGCAATGAATGGAATTATCACGTCGAGAAATGCGAACGACTTGGCCGTTAGAGACATTGGCAAACGTGGAATCGTCCAAAAGGGTGGGGATAAATTGGTCATTATTCTTGAAGTTGCTCTCGTTATATACTCCCTTAAGAACATGATACTTAAGGATCCCTGTGATTAGAGACGAATTCCCTAAGGGCGCAGATCCATTTGATTGAGTGCCAACCAAATCGTTAAACGCATCATTATTAGGTGCAAGAACTGTAATATTTTTAGGGGTGTCGAACGCAGATTGAAGCGAGGAATTTTGCGAAATGAAAGCCGCCATATTGGATAGCTCGGGAATATCTGAAATTGTCTCAGAGAAATTGAGAGCTAAACCCTCGCTAGCGAAGGTGGCCGCAGCCACGACATGTCTGAGCTTCATTTTGATAAGATTTTAAAGCATACGAGGGAATAGGTGGTTTAACAAAACACATGAATGAAAGGAAGATGTAGGATGATCTCGAAGAAAAGGCGACTTTCTATTTCTAAGATCCTAAGAAACAGCTATGAGGTCATGTAAGACGTCTGGACAAGGCGAGCTGGTCTGATCAAAAATTTGAGCTTGTTTGGCAACCAAAAAAACGATCAGAGGCGATCCAAATATTGCCTCAAGGAAGTATTGTACGCGTAGATATGTGGAGCACATATATACACAGTACTACAAAACGTCCAGGAGAGTAAGCACCCCAGGAAGAAGGCATCATACAGATAGCTTGGTCTAGTTCTAGCACTTAATTCCATTGGTATCATCTGGCAAAAAAGAGAAATGAGAGGCCATTATCCTAAGAAGCATCTCTGGCATTGAACATAGAACACGCCCTGTACATGCATGTGCATGTGTGTTACGTAAGTACGATAACGGGCGATATCGAGACATAATAAACAACTTGCACTTGAGTTTGGACAAACAGGTTATGCGTAGCGAGGGTGAACCAACACACTAGAGCTTCGAGCGTGCCGAAGTTGAAATTCGGTTGGAGATGACGTGGAGGCGCGGAGATAAGCTTTCCAATCCCCGAGTCACGTGTGTCGCTTTTTCCGACGCCAAAACGAGCTTGTGAGAGAGGAGAGCAAAGTTTGCTTTTGAATGAAAAGCAGCACGCCCCAGAGCGCTGATGGCCAAAGGCCGTACCAAGTCGCCCTACTTTCCCCAGAAGAGGACTGACCAAGCTTCATGCCTCCCCTTCCCGCCTCTCGCGGCGCCGTCGTTCGGTTTGATCCAGGAGATCCTGGCACATGACCCCTTTCGCCTACTCATCGCAACGATCTTCCTCAATCGTACCAGGGGAGAGGTGGCCATTCCAGTGCTGCACGCTGTTTTCGAGAAATATCCTACGGTGAGCTCGCTGGCCAGCGCAGATGTCGATGAACTTGTGTCGATGATACGGAAACTGGGGTTCCAAAACGCTCGTGCGAATAAATGCATTGGAATCGCACAGCTGTGGCTGGCATCTCCGCCAATAAAGGGAAGACGCTTCCGGAAGTTGCATTACCCGAATAAATCTGATGGCTTGGATATAAAGCCCGGGGAGTGCGTTGACGATCATGACGACCGTGTTGCTTGGGAAGTCGCCCATTTTCATGGTATTGGTGCTTACGCGATTGACAGCTGGAGAATATTTTGCCGCGATGTACTCCGCGGCGAGGCATCGGACTGGAACGGGGGAGGGTCCGACGATGGCTTCGTGCCGGAGTGGAAGTCTGTGCAGCCGAAGGATAAGGAGCTTCGAGCGTTTCTGACTTGGATGTGGCTGAAGGAAGGCTGGGCTTGGAATGCGGAGACTGGGGAGAAAACGCGCGCGACCAAAAGCATCCGGCGGATGGCTCGCCGGGGTGGCCTCGTTGTCGAGAAGAACGGCAGTTGGATATTAGAAGAGGTCGCCCTCGCCACGAAGTCTCCAGCACTTGCGGCCTCCCAGTAGCGATTTTGGAGAGAAGCATAACATCTCTTGGTTATCTGCTTGCCATATACTCATATTTTGATCCTAGACGTTGGATCTTGTCAGGATTGGCGGGACTAGACAGCGGATATAGTATTCGTATTAAGGCCATTATTCTTATATTTCCGGCCAGCCTCAGCGTTGTGGACCCGTAAACGGCGAGGAGCAACAATACAGTTAAGCTCTGTGGAGGGTCTTGGAGCGTGGGCGAAGGGAAGCGCCGACAGGCGTCAGCTCAACGTCTTCGCGGCGGTCAAGCATAGTCAGATACTAGACGACGGCCGGCATGGGCGCGCAAACCGCCCAGCGAGCGTCGTGGCGGATGGCGTCAGGCCGCCGATGTGTATGGCTGCGATTGGAGGGCGAAGCGTCGCCGTCTCGCCCGCCAACCTCAACGCCGCACGCGCGCGCTCGCCCGCTCCCTCTCGCTTCACCACCAGCGTCGTCCTGCGTCAATCTCGCCCACAGCCGCTGCCCGCCCGCCCAACCACGCCCACCGGCCCTGCGTTGACGAGACCTGATGCCTGGCACCTGTGCCGACCCGTTGCGTGTGGCTGGATGTCTTGGAGGCCGCTGGGCCAACTAGCACCGCCCAAAGATCTGTCGCGCCACGCCATTCAATCCTTCGCTGCTCCGCTATGTTGCCCACAGCCAAACACCCAACCTCAAGCCGCCTTCGCGACCGCTCCCTCCCTCGATCCCACGCCAGCGACTGCGACGACAACGAGACGCCCGCCGCCAGCACTGCCAGTCGCTCCAAGATCAAGGCACGCCGCCGACGCTCGTCCCACGGTACCGCCAGACGTGCCTCTGCCGCCTCCGTAAAGCATAGAGTTCGCCGGCCCGATACCGCCCACCGCTCGTCCACCTCGAGTTTGCGGAAGGACGAGAGCTCGATGCCAGGCGTCGATGCCAGTTACGCTGCGTCTCTGCTGAGCTCCAGGGCCGGCAGGCCGTACCCCGCCTTCTCGAAGAGCCACTGCAAAGAGGCGGTGGGAAGCCGGGAAAATGTCGACGCCGGCATCAACATCCTGACGCCCGAGCCCACAGACATCGCCGGTGAAAAGACGACGGATGACCGGCCCTCGAGCCGGAACAAGAACAATCAAGCCAAACGCCAGAGCACCGCCACCAATGCCACCCGTCCTCCCAGCCCGCCCTTAACAAATGACGAGAATCAGCCTTCCCGAAGAAGCACCCCCAGCGTGCGGATAGCGGATGTGAAAGGAGCTGCTAAGGCTGGAGACGACACCAAGAAGCCAAAGAGCCGGCCGCACAGCACGAGATCGTCGTCAAGTTTGAAACGAGTCTCCTCCGAGCACGCTCGAAAAAATGGTGAAGCGATACCGCGACCCAGTACGCCGTCATCGAAGTTTAAGATCTTCGACGCCTTTCAGCTTTCACACCGATCCCCCGCAGCGTCGTTAAAACAAAAACAGCAGGCAAAGGATGACAAGTCCAAACGCTCCAGCAAAGCCAGGAATAGCATGTCATCCACATCCTCTGTATCGGATGATGCAACTGTTTTGGGGCCCAAGCATAGCTCGATGACTTCTCATCAGAAAACCTCATCCTCACTGCGAAGTAAGAAGTCTACCGGGAGGCCTGGGACTTCCGCGGGTGGAAATTCATCTCCTCCAAATGTTCCGCCATTCAATGAACGCGAGATCACCCCAGTTGCGAGTGTAATCCATCCACCGCCTCCACCAACTCATGACGCATCGCTGACAGCACCGAAGGTTGACTATCTTTTACAAACTGGAGGGCTGCATTATACAGTACCACGAAATTTCCTGAGCGCCTCCGGCTCGCCAAACGTCGCTCAACAATCTGTTGATCCAGTAGCTGTTGGAGCCAGACTTTTCGAGCCATTTTCGAGACTGCTGGATGATTACGGGGCTGTATTGTCCAAACGCGGCTCGCTTGCTGTTGCTACTGGGTACAGATCTGTTGCTAGACGCTTATTGGATAGGCTAGAGGCAGTCTTTGCTCGGGACATCTCACAAGAGGTATGCGAGTGTGTCATGTGCGCTGAAACTGATCTTCCAGATGAGGGTGGTGGTGTTAGTTGGGGTGAAGTACTGGAACTTGTCTCTGGCCGTAGCGAACTACCTCCTTGGCCACCATTTCAGATCCATACTGAACCGGATTCGGCTGATATAGGCGGACCAGCACACGTCCCCATGCAGAAACTCGACATCGACGTTCCCAATGCTCTAAGAGAGCACTATATTCAGCAATCGCGCAAGACGAAGCAAGCGGTGGATGACTGGCTTTCTCGTCAAGCCCAAGATACAGCCAGTGCGCCCGAAATGATCGACGACGAGACACTAGCCTTCGCGATGTTGACCTACTTGAACCCAGAGCAAAGAGAACTATTCAGCAAATTCCTAGAACTTCCTAATTCACCTCCCCTTTCGAAATCAACTACCGCGAACCCTCGGGCAAGGCCTGAAGCTCTAGTCCTTGGTGGCGTCGCAATACAGCGCCTTTATCGTCTTACTTCGGAGCCTAGAGATCCTGACACGGCGCTTTACATGGTCAATAACCCTAGTATGCATCACGTTTTAGCTACACTTTCTGCTATAAGCAATGACGAATGGGATATTCTCATCTCAGGGCGTTTCGATGGTTTCCTTCGCAGTGGAGCTGAGGACCATCTTCCCCAGAGCTCCATGCCAGCCGCTTCGTGGAATGGTAAACGCGGTATGCCCCGAGGAGTTAACGGCAGTGGTATGTACCCAGCTAGCCAGCTGTATGGTCGTCGTCATGGGGCTGCTTCATTTGGTGCTCCAATTTCCGTAGACGAGGAAAATGAAATTGCCGCATTAGCGGAAATTGAACGAAATATTTACGTGGGCATGGAAGCTCTTGAGGACGCATTCGAGGCTCTGCATTACAAAGCGGAGAGTATTCGTACCATCCTGCGCGAACGGAATGCTGGTCTAACAGTCGCTAATCAAGCACGACGTGGAGGCCTTGGCTCCTTGGGCTCCGCAAACGGAGCTGCCAATTCGGGTTTCTCCAACCTGGCGGGAACGAATGATTGTGAAACAGATGATGGAATCGACGACACTTTATCATCTATAGCCCCATCAGAATCTGCAAGTAATATCAGTTCAAGCCGGAGACGCCGACCGAAGAGACGTACCGAGAGACGCACACCATCAGTTGTTGGTGAGGAAAATGAGGATGAAGTGCACTATTTGAACATTCCAAAAAGAATTAGTACGACAAACTCAGGACGGAGGAGATGACGACGACGAAGCGCCATAGCCTGATCTTCGCCTTCCACTACCCTTGCTCACTTAACTTCTTCACTTATTCTGCTTCAAATATCATTGGAATTGGGGTCACGTCATATCAAACCCTAAATTAGCAAAAAATTATGAGAAACGACGGAATTATGATACCATCCAAAGCCTGAAAGCGACTGTGATTTTGCCTTGCCCTTTTTTTTTATTCTTTTAAACCAGAGTATTTGATGTTCTTGCATTTAGCTATGGCTGCCTTTTGAATTCCCGCTATCCCAGCAACCCCCCTCTTGCTTCACCTAAATGGCATGCAAATAACGGACCTGCTTGGGAGCCGACTACGGTCCGGTAATCTATACAATGTACAGAGCCCGACGAGATGGTAAATAGCTCAATCTCCCATTTGTACCCATTAATTAGGAATATCCCGTTCAGCTTTTATACTTCTGAAATGTATTTTCCTAGTACTTTTGATTCAGAATAGTGGCCATAGCATACTCCAAACCAGTTGGTTCAATAATACATACTAGGCATGAAATTGAAAGCTAGGTATTATTTTTGGACGGTCTTCCTATCCTCTTTTATGATGATAATAGTAGTGGTTCAAGTTGATAACAAACACATTCTTTAGCCTAGTGTTCATGGGGCTTAGTCAAATGGAGATAGGACAATATGAATGGCACTCGTACGGAGTAGGGAGTGGGCAGTGTTGCTTAATGGGGAGGAAAGTACGGAGTAATCAACCAACGAGAAAGAACAGAAAATACACGGCAATGAGTATTACTTAGATAAGGAGAGTCAGGATGCCAACCTCGTGCCGTCCAAGACATGACCAAAACTCTTGGTCAAACCCCCCAATTCCAATTCGAACGTCATTGGTAATCTGCCTTCATTGCATCTGGCATTGCGTGCTCCTTTAATCCGGCCACGTTTGATAGGACTCATGCAGCTCCACGAAGAGTTTAAGGCTCCAGACGATAGAGTAAGTCGTAAACACACGATCAGAGCGCTCCACTAATTTTCGCTTCTTGACGTAAATCAGGTCCGTTCCGTTATCCATCAACGTCATCTTTGTTGTTCCCGGTCTGATCGTTCACACAAGGCTTGACATTGTCTGAATATGCCGTTCGCTGTCTGGTATGATCTTCGTAGCCCCGGCATGGCAAACCATTTCCAAGGGGTCGATCATCCCGTTAATGGGGATTGTTATTTTATTTCTCAAATGCTCCGCAACTTGAGCCAGCTGTTCGGAGTTCTCTGTACTCCGTATCAAACTGTTAAATAATTAGATGTCCCACCGGTGATGAAGAAGGATGGGGGCCCTGGCTATTCTCCGTTGAGATCCACCTCATAGGCCAGTTATATTTGGCTGCCTTATCGTTGTTGAGACAGGTGGAGAGACCGAACCCTGTCGTTGACGTGATCTGAGCGTTAGCTATTCTGAGCATTCGATTATCAGCTGGTTAGTTAGCTAGGCGGAAGAGGCAAAAAATCGAGGCAGAAGGTATGTGTTCTACCAAACTCCTTGCATTCTAGTATCCCACATGGAGCCTAAGAAATTTGATCTACGATTGAAAACGCTCACTTGGTAGCGGGCAAATTTGCCAATGCTGCCGAGGGTTTTTGTTTTTTTGCTGTAGACACTTGGCCGCAGTCAGAGCTGAAGAAGAGATGATAGCGATGAGAGATGAAGGATGCGAAACAGCGAGGCCACGCCATCCTAGCCAACTGACTAACTAGCTAGCCGAGCGGCCCGCCCGAAAGAAAACGCTTGGACTGGTGGCCGGCCTCGCTGTTCCACTTGTTTGGCCGGTTGGTTCAGAAAGAGTTTAAGGCTCCTTCATTATTTGAAACGCGGAGAAGCCTCATGCGCAAACGACCGGCGCGGCTCATGGGCTTTGCCCCAGCGTACTCCGTAGGATCGCCAGCGAGAGCATGCCGGCGAACACTCGGGCCTGCATCTTCGGCCTGCCATCGAATGAGGCAGCATGTTTCGCGATGAGAAGGTTGGCGAATCTGGGGAAGCCCTGCAGCTGCCCGTGTGCTCAGACGGGACTTGGCTACATTCTTATTGCGCGGCCCTGGACAATAATACTAATCAGCAAGGTTGCGAGTGAGTCAGTTTAGGAGTGGGTTAAACTAACTAGCCGACGAAGTAACTATGGCTGCTGATCCAGACTGCGGCGGCTACCCTGTTCTGCTGGGGCCAGGGGTTGTCGCTTGAGGAGAAAAACGAGGAGAAGCGTTCGAACAACAACGCGACAGTCGCGCGGGCGACTCGATCACCAGCTCTTTGCGACCAACCTCATTCCACCACTGACGGTGATGATCAGCCCTACTCCGTACATGCTCTGCATCCGTGGCTACTTGGCGTCAAGCTTGTTTGCTCGGAGCCCAGCAACTAACTTACTACCCCCAGAGATACATCTTGGGCCGAAGAGCTTTTATCCGCCGGCCAGCCTAGAGCCATCTCCGAGGCGGACTCTTGACAAGATATGGGTCACGGCCAGATCGAACTCTCTCTCTCTTTACTGTTGCTAACTCCTCTCGTCGCTAGTCTCGCTGGGCGGGGCTCATCAAACAAGCGAACTTTCGGTGTCGCATCGCTAGTGTTGCCAAATTAACGAGAGTGTCTTCTGTCAGGTTGGGTTGCAACGCCCGGCAACGCTGGTCTGCTCACAGACACGCGGAGCCCCTTGGCGTCTTCGCGTTTCGTCGAACTACCCTGTTGAGTAGACGGAGAGGACGACTCGGCTGGAGGATCAAACTTGGGCCGCTGGTGGTTATTATTGCGCCTGGGCACACGGCACGCAAGTACACCCTGCGGGCATTGCTGGCCCTACACAGCAGTGACAAACCGCTAGGGCGCTCGTCTTTGATCTACATTACCCATATGCAGGTCATCCGTGACATGGAGATGCGAAACCAAACTGAGATTGCAACAAAGACCGGCTGTATGGAGTACAGAGTACGGGCCTTTCAGTAGTCGAGCGTTTCGGATGCATGCAGCTGTCAAGCAAGACAAGGGTTCCAAAGTAGACTTTGTCAAACAGCATGTGTCGGGAACAGGGGTTCAAAGAGCGAATATCGACCTCCGCTTCAGGGTCTTCACTGGAGCACTCCTTCCAGGCACAAGGATTTCCGCTGCCTACCATGCATGGAGTCCAGAGAGCAGGTCTAGAAGGCGTCGGGCTTCTCCGCTTGGCTGACGCCTGTAGGCATAGTTATACCCCTTGCACGTCTGGATCTGGGAAATTTACTCAAAGCTGACGTTTCTGCATACATTGTGAGTGTCATTTTTTTGAAGAGATCCATAATCGCGGGCTTCAATCCCATCCATCCGGTTACTCAAGCTCTGACATTCCTTCTCGGGAGCTGGCCAGTGCGAAGCAGGAAGGAGGCTGACGGTTCTCCCTTGTTTTATGCTGTACGTGCGTTTAGAACCATCCTGCCAGGTGGAACAGGTAACTAGCTAAAGCCGAAAAGGGGTCTGACTTCGTACATTTTTAGGATCCGCTCGGATATGTTACCACGGAATCTGAAAAAAGCCTAGTTAAGCGTTAAAGGGTTCGCATCTGCGCCTTTGAGGCTTTCTTTTTCACTTCATGTACCTGAGGAAAACGGCTATGCTAAGAATCCTCGACTGTCTACCACCTCAAATACTTCATTGACAAGCACTTGCCCTTTCTCTCTCTTTCTCTCTCTCTCTCTCTCTCTCTCTCTCTCTCTCTCTCTCTCTCTCTCTCTCTCTCTCTCTCTCTTATGTGACTTCAGATGAAACACGCACAAGACAGCATACTATCATGATTCTGCGCGCCGCGCTCCAATTCATCGTTGAGCAGAGGAGCGCGGAAGATGTTCCTTCCATCGGTCCCCGAAGAATCACCCCATTAGTGATTGACCCTCTACCCTCTGCTCACCGCAATGGTCTCATTGCTGTAGCTGTGGCATCTCTGATCTCAGCCCTCACAACCGTGGGATTGTTCATTTTCATCACCCATCGTCTTATTTTTTGGCGCAAATACCACTCCAGCTACATCGGCTACAACCAATACATTATCCTGATCTACAACCTCCTGATCGCGGATCTTCAAGTGGCCCTTGGCTTTCTTCTCTCCTTGCAGTGGGCTGTGCAAAACTCCATCAGCTTCAAAGATGCCACATGCCCAGTTCAAGGCTGGTTGTTGCAAATTGGGGATCCGGCAAGTGGCATATTTGTGCTGGCAATTGCCCTTCATACCTTCTCGATAGTCGTTTTGGGTAAAAAAATGTCACACCCCGTTTTTATCTGTTTCGTAGTGCTGCTTTGGGTATTTTGTCTTCTGTTGGTGCTGATTCCGATATCCATGTATGGGAAAAATACATTCGCTCCGTCAGGCGCTTGGGTATGAGCTCATCTAATATTTTCCCATATGAAGACCGACTGACTGTCTCTTAGTGTTGGATTGATGAGAAATTTGAAGCAGCACGACTTTGGGGCCATTATTTCTGGATATTTTTTGCAGAATTCGGCTCCATCGCTCTCTATTCGGTCTTATTTTTCTATCTTCGGCGCCAGGTATGCTCCGCCCCACTCATGGGACGTGGCCAAAAAGAGAATTTACGTCGTCTCCGCCGGGTGACGGGTTACATGGTACTCTACCCCTTGGCATATATCGTGTTGTCTTTACCATTGGCAGCCGGCCGCATGGCCATGGCTCGCGGCGAAAGGTTAAACGTTGTATATTTTTGCGCGGCGGGCGCTTTGATGTCTAGTTCCGGTCTTGTCGACGTTGCCATGTATGCGTTTACACGTCGGGCCCTACTTCTGGACTCCCAAATCTCCAACGCGGACCGAACATACAGTTCCACCAGATACCAGATCAACAACAATCACATTGCAACGGTCACTGCAGAAAATTCAACGACTCGCGGCTTTGGTGCTCGACCCCATCATTACAACCATCGACACGGCGATTCTGAACATGTACAATCGACGGAGAATATTATTTCCCAGGAACCGGACCACGAAATGCTAGATGGGATGGGCAAGGTGTACCAGCAAACAACAATTGAGATTACCAGTGAGCCGGCGGATAAAAGTGGCCGGAATCGCTCTGGCGGTGGCTCGTTAACTGGTCCGTCGAGCGACTCGGTGAACCCCACAGATCCGATTGCACCGCCAGGGAGGATTTGGATGCGCCCTAAGTAGAGCTTGAGGCTTGTTGATACCCTTGGGCCCTCCAAATGTTGTTTGCTGGAGAACAAATATTGTTTATGAGTTAACTACATAAGTTACGTGTCACAGGCTGCGTTGCACAGGTGTCTGTTGCCTGTAACCGATGAATACAACCGGAACACCGCTTCTTCAAAAGATATTCAGCCTCGGAAAGAGTCCCTACGACGGTCTTGGGCCAAATAGTTTAGCGCACGGAGCTTTACCCATTGCGCTGCAGTGCTTCTTCAGACCGTTAAATATTGTCTCTCGCAATTGACGATCACCGCCCTAAAGCCAAAAAAATTTCTGTCTTCAGAAGAGTTGAGGCGATCTGTCACACACTGTACCACTATATAGCGAGTGCGTTTTTTCTCTTCCTCTCACTCCTCGCCAGAGAGCGCTGCAGTGCGATTATATTGTATTACAAAGTCTTGCAGCGTAAATGAGCGGTCAGTATTCTTCGCCCGAAGTTTTAACAGCCTATTGACCAAGAAAATTTCGCCGTGTAGAAACCATTACATTTATGGAACGGATACGCTGTGATATACAGACGCGTGTGTCGGTGTGTGTCGGTTAACTCGAATTGCAAACAGCATCAGTTGATGGGCGGGAACATACATGCAGGCATCAAGACATTTCGGCGTTGTACCCGACACCTGCCACATGTTCCCATTCGTCAAGAAAAGATGTAATTCATCAGAAGAATAAACAATTTTCTGCTCTGCAGAAAACTAAGAATAGACCAGGCAATGATAGTCCGAATACAGGGAAAAGTATCAACCATGGAGAAGAGGAAGGTGCATACTCCGTACGCGGCTTTATTTTAGGAATCAGCAACTTTAGGTTGGAAATGGGAAGAGATTAGAGGAGATAATATAGCCCAACTTACAACGCGTATCAGACTTTCTCTGAGGGTGATGTTTATGATTTCTAGTTGCAGAAAGTGAAAGAAATAGAGGATGAATGCTATTATACCCGTGCTGCTGGCACATTTTTGAGTCATATTAACAAGATGATGATTTATCTCGATCGCGACCGAATACTTTATCTGATCTATCGGAAAAACCTGAAATTTGCCGTTTCTTCACAGTAATGAAATATATGTTCAACAAAATCGTCAATCTGGAGACTTTGAGTATCATGTAGGTTGGCCTTGGGCAGAGGAAGTCCGCACATGGTCCAAGCAAGGAGTTGATGACTATAATCCGCAATATTTAGCCGGATCGGAAGTCTAGGTGTCTGACATAACATGCCTGGCCGACTCATTGATGCGCAAGGTTAAAGGCGGCAACGAAACCCCAGAGTGTAGGAGCCTTTTGCATCATCCTTGGTACCAATAGCCAACTACCAAACCATCAACAAAGTCCGGACTGAAAGATGAGAAAAACTTGCTTGACGAGTACTATCATCTGTGACTCACCTCGTCAGAGTATATCTTTCGCCCTCCAATCCGCTTTCCTTCCTCACTGCATCCTTCGCACCTACCTGCTTCAAGAACAATTTTATTGCAAGAACACTTCAAACAAAACGGCAAGCGGCATTTGATACCAGTTAAGAGCATCCATGGGGTTTCTTTGTCCGATCCAAGCCACAGCAGCACACAAGGCTTTGCGCAGCATCGGAAGGCACGCGTTGTCACTCTTTACGTGGACCCGGCAAAAGACTCAGAGGCCCATAGGGCTTTACTATTTCTTGAAGAAAAATACCCGAAGAACGGTACGTTTTTTTAGATCTTCTGGCTCAAAGGAAACTGAACAAGTACAGAAGGGTAAATATATCGACTTCTCCAACGTTGAAGAATGGCTTCAAGGACTAGAATCCCCGCCGCCAGCCTTTTATAATGGGTATGAGATCGAGGGCAGCAAAGATGGCTTGACGTGGAGGACACCGAAGTTGCAACACCATTGCGAGGAAGGGACAATGACCCTCTTCAGCGATAGTAGTCTAACCTTTCACCCTTAGGATGAAGCAGCAAGGCCACGGGTAGGATTTGTACAAAGATTAGATTGATATTGTGTCTCGCTCTGCCTCTTGAAACACATTGCGGGAGCGGCGGAAGGTGATGGAAAGCAAATTTGTCATTCTTGCGACACGTTCCTCGGGAAGCCATATCAAAGACAAGGGTGGTGCGTTTCCGGGAGGGTATATTGTTTGGGGCAATATAGATTGTGTATAGGAACGATGGGGATCTCACACTCGCTAGATATTTGGGGTGGAATTGGAGGGAATTTTAGAAGTAGCCGATATAACAAGAAAACATCGACGATCTTGAGTCATTCTGTTTGCAACACCTCTATATCCTAAGATCCGACTTCCAAATCTAGTGTGGCATAGTGAATCGGCTGGTACTGTTAGGGCAATGAACAGTAACTACTCCGTAGGTGGTACATATAGCTAAGCAGCCAAGGGCCGCCAGGCGGGTGCCACACCTCTGGGGGCTGTTATAGGGCACAACTACCCCGCCGGGCTGCCGTGGAGCCGCGGGCCAGCACTGCTGAGTAACTAATTGTGAGCACGGGCTGGCGCGCGGAGAGAGCTGGTTGACTGGCTAAGTCCGGGGTAAAACCAGCGTAGGCGGTGGCTAACTCCGCCAGCGCGCGGCCAGCTTCACGTGCCGACGGTAACGAATACACGTGATCGCGGCTCACGTCAGCAGCGCAATACGAGTCAGCGAGCGTGTGGGCAGCCCGTTTTGGCCAGTCGCCCATACGCCGGCTCCCCGCGCTCCGGCGTGCGGGAGTGCTGGCGGAATGTTCCAGCTGGCGTTCCGAGCGAGCGGGGGGAAGGCTTTGTGCTGGCCGTTGTCGCAGCCACAGACAACCCTAACTAACTAACTAACTAACTAGTTAACTAACTACTAGTTAACCACCCAAACTCAGTCGATCGGTGTGCCGGCTTGTGAGCTGTCATAACTCGCTGGCGCGCAAGAATGGCCGTCTGAGGCCTGCCTGGCTGCTCGATGGCCTGCGCTGCCAGGCGAGGCGAGTTGTCCCAGACCACTGCCACTGCCGCCGTCGCTGGAGAAAGAAAAGACTGCAACATACTCCGTATTGAGATCCTGACCAGCCCGCGCCAGGGCCCGCGAGGACGAAGCTTTCGCTAGGGAACATTCCCGGCGCTTGAATGCAGCCAGCCCTGTTTTTTTATTTTTTTTTATTTTCTCCTTCTTTCTTTCTTTCGGCAATTTCGGCAGTTTGGCGGCCAGGATGCACACCCTATTTTCATCCGTCGTTTGGCTTGCTGCACAAAGTCGGCATCCAGATGTTATTCTGGATGTTATGCACAACCCTGCCTGGCGTCGCTGCTGCCACCCCCCCTCATTCCACTTTCCCTGGCCTTGTCCTTTGCACCCTCCATCCCTTGCTCTGACTGAGATGGCCTTCACGCAGGAGCTGAAATCTGCATAGTTGTTCCTGCCCTCATCATTTGGTACACAACCAACAGACTACCCCCTCCAGGGAGCCTGCAGATCTAGTTAACTTAGTGCCACCAGCAAGCTCCAGAGCTCTGACTGAACAGCCGGCCCGGCATGACTACTGACAGTGGTGTGTTTCTCACGTTATCCTTGGTTCTTTCTCTGTTCATCCAGGCTCACCACAACTTGAATGATAGGGGCTTCCACAGTCGTGGAAAAGAGTGGGATGGAGACGCGCAAGTCCACAAGCAGCCAACCCTTATCAGCATGCGAAAGGGCACGACCCAATGCTGCAGACGACCTCGAGGTTGCTGTCGCGGATGTCGAGGACCAATATCTCAAGGAGGCAGAGCTGGCTCAAGATCCAAATATTGTCGATTGGGACGGCCCCGATGACCCTGAAAATCCACTGAACTGGACTTTCAAGAAGAAGGCCATCATTGTCGGATCCATAGCCATAATCACGTTTATCACGTATGTCGTCATTCCCAATATTTCAAGACTTTTCTGGCAAAGGCTGATGCTATTTCAGGCCCCTCGGGTCATCCATGTTTGCTCCTGGAGTCGCAGAGGTCATGAAAGAATTCAAAAGCCGGAGCCCGGAGCTCGCGTCGTTCGTTGTGTCTGTTTATTTGCTGGGATATGCCTTCGGCCCTCTGATAATTGCCCCGATGTCTGAAATGTATGGTCGGTCGCCCGTCTACCACATTTGCAATATCTTATTTACTATTTTCAACATTGCCTGCGCCGTGGCGCCCAACTTGAACGCCCTTATCGTTTTCCGTTTTCTTGCGGGGTCAGCAGGCTCAGCGCCTTTGACTATTGGTGCTGGGTCAATGGCAGATATGATTAGACAGGAGAAGCGTGGAGCCGCCATGGGAGCCTGGGCACTGGGTCCTCTGCTGGGCCCTGTTATTGGCCCCGTCGCCGGAGGTTATCTCACAGAGGCCAAGGGCTGGAGATGGACGTTCTGGGTTCTTGCGATTGTTGTAAGTCTACCTCAAGATTCCAAAATAGCCCAGATAGCTGTGCCTTATAAATCCTCATAGTCTGGTGCCATAACAATCAACACACTCATCTTTATGAGGGAATCCTACCACCCAACGCTTCTTGCTCGAAAAACTAAAAGGCTCATCAAAGAAACCGGCAATCAGAATCTGAGGTCAGCGCTTGACATGGGCATCAGACCGAAACAACTCTTTCTTCAATCAATCGTTCGACCTACCAAAATGCTTCTTTTCTCGCCCATTGTGTTCCTGTTGTCGTTATATGTTGCTGTTGTGTATGGTTACCTTTACCTCCTCTTCACCACGATCTCTTCCGTCTTTATTCGCACATATCACTTCTCTCAAGGTAAGTGAGATATTCGGCATCTTGAAGGCTCGCGGGCTAATAGATAACAAGGAAACGTCGGGTTATCATTTCTCGGCATTGGGATTGGAAGTGTCTGCGGCCTTGCTATCAGCGCCACAACGTCGGATCGGATTCTTAAACGCCTATCTGTTAAGTCTGGAGAGATGAAGCCGGAATATCGCCTTCCTCCGCTTATTCCTGGGTCTTTTTTCCTGCCTATTGGCCTCTTCTGGTATGGCTGGACAGCAGAACACGGGGCGCACTATATCCTACCTATTATTGGCACTTTCTTTTTTGGAGTTGGGATGATCATCACCTTTGTAAGTTTTCCCTTACAACGTTCCACAACATTTTGTTTGTGTAACAGCTTAGTTAACGTTACTTCGTGGCCCAATGTAGATGTCAATTTCCACTTATCTTGTTGACGCCTACACGCTCCATTCCGCCAGTGCTATGGCCGCAAACACACTTTTCCGTTCCGCCGTCGGTGCGGTTCTACCCCTTGCCGGGATCAGGATGTACAGCACTCTTGGTTTGGGTTGGGGCAATTCTCTTCTCGCTTTTATTGCGCTGGCCTTAACACCGCTTCCGTTTTTCTTCTTCCGATATGGAGAGCGCATACGGACAAGTAAACGTTTCCAGGTGACTTTTTAGCAAAAGCGATTATTACTTACGTATTTTTTCCTCTAATGGCGTACATATGTATATGTTTGTCGTGATCTTTGCATACACCGGCATGTATAGGGACACACATTTTCACCATGACTATATAGACAGGCACGGCATTGTTTCCATAATAATTAAAGCGACATAATTAGCTCACAGTCTAGAATTAGAGCCCGAATCGTAATCCAAAGTTCTCATCATGGCAATCCGTTCATATCTACGAGAAAGCGCTGTAGCACCAGTTCGACATCGGCTTTTCCAATCTCATAAGTGCCCGCCGAAACGAGATATGTCACACCGTCCACATCGTCCTGGCAGGCCAGCCAACATGCAATGAAGCCTCCTACTTCCCAAGCCACACGTTGGAGATCGTCAGCAAAGGGCTCTGACCCACTGCCCAGGTGGCATCTTTGCTGCTCAAATGATTCTTCAAAGGCATCTTTCCACGTGAAGTAAGATGCCGCCAAGTCGGGGTAGCGAGCCGTAATGACATCTTCGTCAACATGGGTTTCGCCAGGCGGGTTCTGTGGCCACAGCGGGTCATACCAAAGGAATGACGTCCGCCACTCTGGCAGTAGCCGATACCGAAAGGCATTTGGAATGGGAGCTTCCTGCAGGTGACTCTTCTGTAGCTTCATGTTCTGAATGGCGATTATGCCACTGCCATCCAACTTGTCGTCGATGTTCAGCTGGAGGCCAAAGCTGGTCTGGAGCAACACAGAAGACGCTCTCGTCTTTGGGGCGATGCTTGAAGCCGGAGCTTCCGTGCGTGGCGCTGCGGCCTCAGAGATGTGGGGAGCGACAATGTTGAGAATCGAGCGAGGTGCGACACCAACGCCGCTGGGCTGCGCGAGGCCGTTGGCCTTTGCGTCGTGCGTTGAAGGAGCATGGGGAGAGAAAGCCATGGACGGATATCGCTGTTGAAAAAGTTCGAGGGGCTGCAGTGGGCTTGCCATGGTGGGGGACACTTGACAGGCGAGACACGAGCTTAAAAATGGACAATTATGTCACTAGGAGAGAGAATTGAAAGGCATGAAAAGGCAGATGGAAGATGGCTGTGATATACATCTGTCTGCTTGTTAAGAGAGCCACATGGAGGTGAGTAATTGGTGAACTACATAGTTAACTAGGTAGTTGGCTAACTCTGCTGCCTGGCTACCCAATTAACGGGTTAACTATAATAACCCCTGATTTGGACGATGGAAGTGCTCATGCGTTGTTGGCAGATGAACCTCTTCCTCAAAGAATAAAAGGCCTGTACCCGTGTGCGAACATTGATGTAGAGAAAAACACTGTTTGAGTCAGATTTAAGCTTCTTACTTTGACCAGTTAATCAACTAACTAGTGAAGTCCGGAGTAGTGAACTAAACTTCTATAGTGAAAGTTTGGAGGGTGGAGAAATGGGTCTGTATGGGATACCTGCAGAATGGTTCCAGTCATTTCCTCCCTTTTTCTTCGGTTGGAAACGGGGTATAAAAGGCCTCCATACCTCTTACTATTGAATTTATCCCATAAAGTGCAGATTAGCAAGATGGAATGATGAAAATATAGTGTTGGCGAATACCCATACAAAGAGGGTGGATATAAGAATCTGCCAAGTCTAACGAGGCTTCCTAGGCCGCAGGAGTATTATATGGCTGAAAGATACTCCTTCGCTAGCCCCAATTCAATTCAAACGTTGAACCGCTACATATTATTACTATTCGGAGTATAAGCAATATCCAGACTTATTGGGAGTGAAGCACATGCAAAGAAAGCCAACCGATAACAACCACCTCTGCGGAGTACCTTTCACCCGTTCCTCTGCCATGCCATAAATCATACTTTGACCGAAGCTGGATGGATTAACTACCTCGTGATTGGTAGTTTACCGCTTTGCGGCGTTGACTTTCAAGAGACTTTGGGCATTGGTGAGCTTTCTTAGTAACCACCCATTGCCACATATTGCATCACCATCCGATA
Source organism: Ophidiomyces ophidiicola (assembly GCF_022830035.1). Taxonomy (NCBI): domain Eukaryota; kingdom Fungi; phylum Ascomycota; class Eurotiomycetes; order Onygenales; family Onygenaceae; genus Ophidiomyces; species Ophidiomyces ophidiicola. The sequence continues at coordinate 495,064 of NW_026054647.1, forward strand.
GGAGGTTAAGGAGCATCTAGGAATGCTTCTTGTCGGATTCATGTCGCCTCACGTCAGGCAGGTCCTTTCCAGCCATGGCGGAAATCGACGAAGACATTGCAATTGTTGTGATCACCTCTTGTCTGTTTTGTTTTCTTTTCTTAGCTGCGGCTGATGGGCTTTTTTCAAGATGCATGACAGCGATGCCGATTCTACTCTCGGAGACGACGTAGCATCGTGGGTCAGCCCGGATTGCCATTTTCGAGCATTCACTAAGAGCTGATTTTATGGTCAGAGATACGGAGTCGCTTCGCTCCAGCATATTAGACTATGAGTACGAAAATGGGAGGAGATACCATGCGTACCATTCTGGATCCTATTGGTCAGTAGCGCTCTTTGTCTGAGCTGTATGTACTACCCGCTGATGGGGTGAGCGATCAGGGGACCTAATGACGAGAAAGCAAATTGGCATTCGGATCTAGGGTGTGTGAGCATACTCCCCTCTTGGGCAATCCTGCTGATCATAGATATACCACACGTAGACACCATATATACAAGCTTCTCCTTCGGGGACACCTCTTCTTTGCTCCTATACCGAAAGACGTGCATGTAAAAGAGCCAATCCATCCCTTTTAGGATAGTCAACTAACCATTGAGATTTAGCGCGTTATTGACATTGGAACTGGGACTGGTTTGTGCATATGCTCTGTATATTCCGGTAGGAGGCTAACAAAATGTGATTTTGCAGGAATATGGGCCATGTTTGTATCTTTCTGTAGGCAATTGAACTGAGAAATCTGACTCCGGCATAGAGAATTCGCCGACGATTACCCGTCAGCAACAGTCATTGGCACCGACCTTTCGCCGATCCAACCGCCTCTAGTTCCCCCTAACTTGTCGTTTGAAATCGACGACTGTTGTGACGAATGGTTGCATACACCCGACACCTTTGACTTTGTTCATGTACGTGGGCTCTATGGCTGCGTGGCGGACTGGGATGAATTCTATCATCAAGCATTAAAGTACGTGCTTTAAAAATTTTTAATAGGGATAAATACTGTGATCTTCTAATGCAATTCAATCACTTCATAGGCACATCCGCCCAGGTGGCTATATCGAGCAAGTTGAGAGGGGGGTTTGCCCCAAGTCTGATGATCACTCCACAGACGGTACCATTATGGAACGATGGGGGCACGTCTCCCTCGAAGCGGGCGATGCATTTGGGAAAACACTGCGCGTTATCAACGAAGCAAAACCAAAAATCTTGAAGGCCGGATTCGAAGATGTCGTCGAGCATCGATTTAAATGCCCTATCGGCGACTGGCCTGAAGATCCTAGGCTCAAGGAGCTAGGGAAGGTGAATAGAGTGTACTGGGAAGAAGGAATTGAGGACTGGACAACAATGCTATTGACCAGGGTGCTGAAGGTAAGTTGTCATTATTGACGGCATGTGTATCTGCTTTTTGGGGCGGAATATGCAATATACTAGCAGAGGTAGCTGACGGGCTGATAGTGGACCCCTGAGCAGGTGAAGGAGTACCAAGACCAGGCAAGAAAAGGCCTGCGGAATCCTTCGATCCACTCATATGATGAAATGTAAACCGCCTATTATTTACTCCGGCTCTTAAGACACAGATAGATGCTGACCGCTGCTGCATCCACAGGACTGTTGTCTATGGACGTAAGCCTCTAAGCCCCAACAGAGACATCTGTTGACAACCAAAATCCTATTTTTGATTAGAATTAGCCACGAGCGTTAAGGTGCAATGGCATGTTCTCCGGGAGCCTTGGCGTAGTTCTTTTAGCCGCGGTGGGACCGATAGATAATACGGCTCGCTTGTGGAATGCGAAGACGCGCGAGTATATGATGATGTGAGATTTCCCGACCAAATTATATACTGTATGTGCAAACGTAACTATGTAATAATAAAAAATAATAATTCATAGGGAATCAATTCATTGTATTAACAGAGTAAAAACATCCTGCCAATTATGTATCCTTATTTCAGAAAGAAAAAGAAAGAAAGAAAGGATGAACTAGAAGCTAATTTTCTCATTTGGACTTGCGTCGTTGTTCCTTTAACCCAGCCTTCGGCTCGATGTATCGCTTCAGCGTGTCTCGAACCTGGGTTACTTGCTCAAAGTCGTAGGCGAAGCCAAACAATTTTTCCTCGCTCCAACGCTCAGCAAAGAAGGCTATTCCAACTGGTCGCACGAAACCGGTGGATTTGTCCGTGGAATTGGATGCGACAGGTGTGCTACCAATTGGGACGGTGATTATTGGGGAACCGTAAACACCCGGCACAAGGGGGCTCATAGCGGTTGGTAGAACAAGGCCATCGAGTTTATACTTTTTGATCGCTCGCAAGATGCAACCGTCTTCCGTAAGCTTGACAGCCTTTTTACGCATTTCCTGGAATTTTGGCGATGTGCTATCGTAACCCAGCTTGATGGCGGCATCCCAGGAGGATGTGTTGTACTCGGGGTAATTTTCTTTTGGAGACTTTTGGGTGACGCGGCGAATATCACTTACGGTACGGAGGTTGTTTGGATTCGACTTCAGCTGTTTTAAGTAGTCGGGTAAGGCCTTGTTAAAATCTGCCCCTAAAAGCGGGTCAAGCAGTTCAGTGAGCTGAGTTTCTGCAGTATCTTCATATTTTACGTCCTGCACGATGATAGCTCCGGCTTTCTCTAGATCTTTAAGGCCCTTCTCAAAGATAGCATCAGCCTCCCTTCCTTGAGTCGGTACCCTAAGAACGTTGGATGGAACTCCAAGTCGTTTTCCCTTAAGTGCTCCTCGTTTGCACGCTGCAACATAATCTGGTATAGACGGGATTTCGGATGTAAATTTATCCTTTGCGTCTTTCCCGGCTATGGCTTGAAGCAAAAAGGCAGCATCCTTTACAGTTCTTGTCATGGGTCCAACTGTATCTTGATACGCGGCTATGGGGATGACAAGGTGGCGCGAAGTGAGGCCAACAGTTGGTTTGACTCCGACAACATTGCTCATCTCGGCAGGGGAGACGATGCTTCCAATTGTCTTTGTAATACTTAGCATCAACATACTGTCGCAAAGAGAAAGAAGCTGGGACTGAAGTGGAGAGGGCTGTACCTACCTCTGTTCCCAATGTTGCCCAAGCTAGTCCCAGATCCGACGCTACACCACTGCCACTCGAGCTACCAGAGGGGTCTTGATTTGGGGAGTAAGCTGCGTAAACTCTACCTCCAAACGCGCTCCAACCGTTAGGGATTTGACCCCGGAAATTGGACCATTGTGAAAGGCCGGTCTTCCCGAGAATAATTATGCCAGCTTCCCTTAACTTCTTTGCCACTGTTGCGTCTTCGTAAAGTGTGGAATTCAGTAGGATAGTAGAGCCAGCTAGAACAGAACGATTAGCTGGTGCTTTTTCCCATGCCGATGAGGGCTTATACCAGTAGTTTGTAGTTTATCATTTGTACCAATATTGCCTTTGATCAGCACTGGCAAGCCATGCAATGGACTAAAAAAAACGGGTGATTAGAGGACACAGACAAGAAGAAAAGGTTTAGCCAACGTACCCTCGGAGTTTCTTGCAGGCACGTTCATTATCAAGATCAGCAGCAATTTTGAGCGCATCTGGATTTATCTCTGCAACAGGACGGAGAATGCCGTTTACTTCCTTAATCCTGTCTAAGTATGCCTACAAGCCATTAGCCACAGCACCATTAGCCTCAATATCGCCAGAGTTAGTTACTTACTTGAACGATGTGAACACTAGTGTAGCACCTAGCAGCTAAGCCAGCTTGTAATTGTTCTGCTGTAGCCTTGATTAAAGGTGGAAATACGCAGCATTTTCCGTTCTTAGCTTCTATGACAAGGCATCAGCACGGCTGAGCGGGAAGAGAATTAGGAGCACGTGTACCTGTAAGGGATTTTGTAGGGGATGATAGAGCGTGGGGGATGAGGAAAAAACTAAATGCAATAAACTGCAGAAATGAAACAGAGAAGAAAGCCATTGTTGCAGCTAGCCGAGCAAGTCAAGCAACTCCTGATTCTGAGGTAGAATAGCTGACCTCTCCTGAGGAGCACTGGTTATAAGTAACCACAAATACACCTTTGTGCTCCGTACGGAGTTCCACTTTCGCATGAAATAATAATAGCAATCAACGTAGAACGCCAACGAAGGAGCATACACGCCCCAGAGCACTATTGAGTAGGATGCCAGGTCAAGACCAGTGAGTCGCAAGAGCCCCAAGAACGGGATGAATGTGTTATTCTCCTTTTAGAAGTGGGGATAGACGTACGACCTAAGAAATACACAGCCCGTTCGATAGGAAACGGGAGCCGGGACAGGCATTGTGTATTGTACAGCGGCTGTTGGTAGCAAGGGGAGCCGGGTTGGGTGGGGGTAATGCACTACTGGAAGCCCTGAAATCAAGCAAGAGGACTCCACCGGTACATTCAAGGAAAACAGATTCCGCACGACGATCTTGCGGTATTCGATGATAGAATAATATCTATATTTTGAGATATAGATACAATTGAGACTTGGTTTCCGAGTTTATCCATTCAGCCCTTTGACAGTGGAGAGAAGAATACGACATGACAGGAGTAGTGAGAATGGCAGATTGGAAAGGATACCGGCATCTGGGACGGCTAGCTAACGGGTATGCACAGCCGAAACCGGCGATAGTGGTCTAGTGTTCTTGGGTATGTTGGGAAATGTCGTCGTCATCTACGTAGTAGATGTCAAGAGCTAGGCAACCAAGCCACACGGCAGAGCCTACTCGCGTGAGGCGCGTGTCAAGTTGCCAACGAGCATTATTGAAGGGCAATAATAATGATAGTAATAATTAATAGCGGCAATGATTCTGCAGAATAATGGAGCTTTCCCGCTCCAAGCAACTTTGCTGGGTTTTTTGGGGGTTAAAATCCATAATAATAAAACTCCGGGTTCCCCGAATGCCGGGGAAAAGCATGTTTCTCCGTACGGAGGACTCCATCTACCGTAGTTTCTCCCGAATAATATTTTACTGTAATCGGTGTACCGTAGTTCCGCTCTCTCTTCTTCTTTCAGCGGGCGGCGGAAGGAAGCGGTTCAAGATAGAGCGCAATCCGTAGCGGGAAAATAGTCTCAAAGTGCAGATCGAAATAAGGAGTATCCAGTATTCGATGCTGCTCAGGGGTATGAACAGGCCAGGTTAGGCTCCATCGTGCTGCAACGTCCACGCTAGGGCTATTGCGGCTTGTATGTGGGTGAGAACGGGGGTGGTAGCAGTGAGCCGGCAGACGGAGTAGCAGTGCAGGAATGGATGACTGCTGAGAGAACGTGCCAGGGAAGCCCAGCTGCCCAGGTCAACTCAGCTCGCTTCCGTTCAGCTAAGCCAGCCGGCCCGCGCTTGGCATCGAGCCTTGCGGCTTGCCGCCCGCCACCGGGCCGGTCGGCATATGCAGCACAAAAGGCCGAGAGCGCCAGCCCACCCACCAGCAAATCCTCGATGGTCTAACGGTCATGATTTCCGCTTGTCAAGTCTTGTGATTAACAAGCGCGGGAGACCAGGGTTCGACTCCCTGTCGGGGAGATTTCTTTTTGCTTTTTTGCATTTTCCATCTTCCTTCATTCATTACTTACGCATTCATTCAGTTTTCATTTTTGGGTCGACCATGGCGTCGCAAGTTGGATTGACTCCATGAGCGAGACAGAACCCATCGTCAATCCGTTCAAAACAATCTCCTGTTATCCACACGGCTTCGCCTGTTTCAGAGCTACAGTCGGTATCACCAGGCGATACTCAATTTTGCGATACGCAAGGGCCTGTTGCAGCGCAGCATTCTGATCGCTTCCTTTGGTGCGAGCCACCCTGGCACGCCTCGTTGGCCCTGCTCGCTTGAGAAGCCTGGCAGCCGATTCGCAGAATCCATTGTCCTTCTCGAGCACCTCGAGGCCCGTGCTGCTCATGTATCGCTCATTTGTTGGGCCTTGTGGTGCGGCTTTATTCGGGCGAACGCCTCCTGCACGATCCGCCATATTGCCGGGACGCTGCGAGGGCGCCTATAAGTACCATGTTATGGATGCGTCAGAGTGACCTTGCAAAGCTCATTTCCCCTCTTGTCTTCGCTTCCTAGTCGTTGCAATCGCAATGCTCCACCGTGCTCCTTAAGCAAACATGCCCTTTTCATCTCCCTTCCCACCGCTGCAGATACCCAAGGTCGACCTTTTGAGCTATTTGTTTCCGCCCAACACCCCTGTCTCCGACAAACCCATCTGGATTGACGCAGAACACCCAGAGAACTGCTTATCACCTAGGCAGCTGCTTCAATGGGTCAGAAGATTGGCGTTTGGGCTGGACAGGCTGGGTGTCAAGCCTGGAGAAGTTGTGGTGACCCTGACACCAAATCATATTTTTGTCCCGGTTGCCTTTTTAGGCATTGTTGGTTCCAGGCGACTCTTTAGTGGAATAAGCCCTTCGTTCACTGCCAATGGTACGGAGTATGCGCGGCCTTATCTCCTGATGACGGGTTATCGCACGAACCCACTGACTCATTGAAAATGACTTAGAGGTTGCGTACCAGCTCCGAGATACGGAGGCTCAAGCCCTACTTGTGCACCCATCTGTCGCAACAGTGGCGATCGAAGCAGCGCAGAAAGTTGGTCTTGGACTAGATCGTGTTTTTTTGTTTTCTGATGAGCCATGCAACCCCATTCAAGGCCTGAAAGACTGGCGATCAATGATCGGGACGACTGACCAAGGCCAGCAATGGACGTGGGTCCCAATGACCGAGCAGGAATCGCAGTCTGCGCTGGCCACTGTTAATTATTCGTCTGGAACAACAGGCTTCCCAAAGGGAGTGAAAATCACCCATTACAATATCATCGCCAATATCAAACAGAGTGCCTTTGCGAGATTTCTATACAAAAGAAACCGCCCCCAGGAGCGGTTTATAGGTCTTCTTCCGCTATACCATGCGTATGGTCAGCTGTTCACGATATCAATGGTCGTCCCGTTGAACATCCCAGTGTATGTCATGAAAGAATTCAATTATGAGGCATACCTGCGCCATATCCAGACGTACAGAATAACCAATTTGCAGATTGCTCCTCCGATTCTACTAATGCTGATCAAAAGACCTGAAACTGTAAATTATGATCTCAGCAGCGTGACTGATGCTCTGTGCGGTGCAGCTCCGGTTTCGAAAGAAGCCCAAAACGAAGCATCTCAGAAATTCAACTTTCCAATAAGTCAAGGATGGGGTATGACTGAGACCACCTGTGCAGCAATGTCTGTCCTTGGTGGAATGCGAGATGAGTGCGTAACATATCAGGTTCTTTGGCAGCACCTCAGGTTTGCTAACACTTCCAAAGCACGGGTAGTGTTGGTCAGTTGATACCCAACACGGAAGCCAAATTGATCAATGACGACGGTTGTGAGGTTGGTGACAACGAGCCTGGAGAGCTATACATTCGCGGCCCCCAGGTCTGTCTTGGGTACTGGAAAAACGAAGAAGCTACAGCAGAAACAATTTCTAAAGATGGGTGGCTGAAAACCGGGGATATTGCAGTCGTACGAAACGGGCGGTTTTGGATCGTCGATAGAAAGAAAGTAGGTCATTAATTCTATCTTGTATTTCTAGCCCGTTCTGTCATGAAACTTGAAATACTGACATATGTTACACCCAGGAACTCATAAAAGTGAATGGCTTTCAGGTTGCACCTGCAGAGTTGGAGGCAGTACTTTCAAGCCATGAAGATATTGAAGATGCCGGCGTAGTCAGAATCATACTGTTTGTTCCCCTTGAAGCAGCCTCCAAGGAATCAACACTTGTATTAACATGTCCATCATTTAGGAATGGGGAGGAGTATCCTCGTGCATACATTCAACTCCGGCCGAATGCCAAGGCAAAATCACACCAGGAGACATTCATCATTACCTGAGCTCGCGAATCGCTAGACATAAGCAGCTGGCTGGTGGAATCTCGTTTGTAGATGCAGTTCCACGGCTAGCTAGCGGAAAAATCGTTCGAAAATTGTTGCGAGAATGGGCAGTGAGGGACGCTGATGTATTAGAAAAGGAAGATAAAGCTAAACTTTAAAACATATGGGCGTACGTACTCCCTACGGAGTAGGCCTGCAAAGTCAAAATGGAAAGCCATATACATCTAGTTTGAATTACTTGAAAGTCTTCATGTACTTCAGAGGCATGGGATTCTGATCTGGTGTCAAAAAATCCTTTTGAATCTTGCACGAAGTCGTACAGTTCGTAGTGACTTTCAGACACATGGAAATGACTGAGGGTCCTCCCTCTGTACAGCTTATATTATATCAATACATGGTGAAAATTTCGAGCTATTAGTCTCTCTCCTTCTTTTCGTTTTCGGGTGAAAGGGTCCTATCGATATCCTTTGAACCCTGTTCGTTCGTAGTAAATGGTACAGGGCTCTCGACGGCGCCATAGGGCAATGAATACTGAGTAGAGTCGAGATCTTCTTATAGTACATAGCGTATTGAAACCTATGATAGCCTACAAGGGGGCGATGATTTCGGCTCGAGATTCATTTGCCCGAAACTGTCTAGGTGAGCTATGCTACAAGCAAGAAGGATATGCACAGAAGAGCAATAGTATGTTAGTCTTTGAAGCATTTATACAAGCAAGGGCAGTGCATTAGAGACACGACAAGGCTAAACATATTCTGCGACGGCCGTTGCATTAAAAACCAGTAATATTTTATAGAAACAGACTCGACAAAGTTCATCAAATTCCCTTGCACGGCAGAGAAGAAGTAAGAGAGCGAGAAAAGCCATATCTAGGTTATAAGGGAACTTCATCCATCTCTCCTTCAGACCCATTTCCGCTTGATTTAGTAGAGATTTTGCTAGGCTGAGGGGTAGAATCCGAGGGCCTAAGAGGTAGATCTTGCTGTTGTTTCTTTTCCGATTCGAGAGATTCAGGCTCTCCAGGGATATCTTTGGTGCCTTCAATATTGTTTTTATTTTCCTCTTTCGCATCATCGCCCTCTTCAGGTGCCGGGTGATCAGTGGTAGTGGCGGTGCTCGTAGCTATGGAATCGGCTTCTTTTCCCTCGCCGTCTTTAGGTGGGACAGAGGGTGGGTTTACAGAATCATCTTCATCTGATCCAGTGCCATTAGGAACCCTACTGTTCGGGCCAAACGGAAATGGAGTCACTGGGGGCTCGGTGTGATCTGGTTTTGTCTCATTTAGTGGTTGTGATATGCTCCCCCGATTCTGAGATTTCGCATGTCCGGCACCAGACGAATTCAGGATAGCATGCTGGCGGTTTTGATGCGCACCAACCCCAGGTCCTATCTGCCGCAATTTTGGATCTGCATTTAAATAGTACCCGCGAACACTAACAATAGTGCCCTCACGCTCGCAGCCATCAACCCATTCTGGCCGAACTACTGGGATGTTCATCTCAACGGCTTTCTCCCATGCCGCGCCGCGCCCCTCAACACATACAAAGTGCGTAGTATCTATTTGTACCGAGTCCACCATTTTCGCGCCAATCCTTTCGATCGCGTTCTCGAGGGAAACCTTCACTTCTGGGGACATGATGCCAGGAGTAACAGTTATGCCTGAAAGATCCGTCATTTTGTGGGTCCGACACACCAATTTTTGCGAGCTGAATGTGCCGGCAGACGTGCGTAAGACGAGGTGGAAGGTGTATTCGGTGTCAATGGCGAGCCCGCTGATTTTCGTGCTGCGCATTTCGAGCGGTCGCGGTATCGAACCGGCTTTGGAGTCATTGCGATATAACGAGAGGGATTTAAGGGAAGCTGTGGCTAGGTTGATGGGGTCCCATTCAAGGACGAGTGATGTTTGGGTCGCATTCTTTAGGCGCAAGACAGGAGGTGCGGGAGTGTTGATGCCGTATGTGTGAAGAATGCGTTTCTGGAGAGATTGGAATGCCGATACGCCGGCAGCCTCAGCTTCTAGGTTTCGAGATACAGTAATATCAACAATGCTACCAGAGGTGATGTCGCCAGGTAGGAGGACAGAAGGAAACTCAATCTAGAACCAGAAAGTTAGACAGGCCAGATAGATTTAGTGCACGCGAAAAGGGTCTTTCAGCTTTGTAATAGCTTCAGACGCGCATGGGCAGTGAAATTAGCATTAAATTAGATACATACAAGTCGATTATCTTGTGTGAGAAGGACTGCGACGCCTGCATCAACCTTCCCGACTGTCAGGGACACCAGCATCTTTAGGTGATTGACAAAATGATGCTGGAATATGAAGTCTCGAGAAACTGATCATTTATTCATTTATGAATATGCAAAACGTAAAACAAAGTCCAATCAGATGAATCAAAGTGATTATCAACACGCTGTTGTTTCGATGTTGGGCCGTTGGCTTGCAGCGCGAACTACAGGGTAACTACAACATGCAGGGAGCTGCGCCACGCCGCTTTAACCCTCAGTGCACGTGACAAACATGGCCTGTGCGCCTCAAGGTAACAGGGCTGAACAAAAGGGCATTAAAATACTACATGCAAAGGCCAGTGGCTGATATAATTCCTTACAATCATGAATAGAAAGAAAGTTCATAATGTTATTATAGCTATCATGAATTATGTATGGAGCACTTGGGTAATTAATTCGTTATATAGCAACCTATGTGGACCAAGATCCTAGTGCGACGAAAATAGGATCCTCTCAAGGATGCCCGTGCGATTTCTCAGGAAAGTTGCCAAATTACCACCAACAAGGCAAATGGGACCTTTTAGTGCTTTGAAAGCACAATATACCTCAAAGGATGAAATCCTGGAAAGACATGATGGCCGAGGAAAGAGAAAAGACAGTCGGGACGTAGTGCTAAGCCTGGGCAAGTTTGTAGATGGCATTTTCATGATAGCACTAATAGGCGAATACTCCAGCACCAAAAGGTCAAGGCATGATGTTCCTCATTCTCTGTCCGTCGTTTCCACGGACGTCTGCTTATGTCTAGTTCCATTTTCGGGCAGGTTTGGCTATGTTTTACCTTGCTGCCAATGAGAAAATCGAAAACAGGAATAGTTGCGCCTTGAATTCGTCTAATTCATTTGGTAAGATTTCGCGCGTTGCCTGGGCATCACGATCCACACCAATGCTCAGGGTCTTCCTTTGCACTTCAAAAATAGCCCGCGGCGAGGTTCCATAAGGACGAATGCTGATATTATATAGCCCCTTTTATGAGTTCTGGTGGGTGGCTGTGGGTGAAAAAAGTTGCTCCGTGGGTTGGAGGCTGGCCACCCGACCATTGCCGAATAATGTCCGAAGTAGAACCGGGATATTCCATCCATTTGTATGAGATCTAAGGGCATTATGTACTGATTGTGGTATGATTTATGGGGTCCAAGGCGCCTTCTTCTTCCTTGGTGTTAGCCAGTTCCATTCAAACAAAGCTGTAAGGTCCAGATAACAGTCAACAAGTTCATGGTTAGGGGGTAGCAACAGCAAGAGTGATGAAGCCGACGCATGCAAAAGCAATTATGGAAGGGGTACTCTATAGACAGAAACGTAAGATCCGCATACTTCTGTACCGAGTTGAGCATGCATCGACTGATCAATCACATTTACCTAGAAATGGGTGGTGGCTGGAGAGGCGTAGCGTGGTAGGGCGAGATCAATAGGAGGTGGTGGGAAGGCCATGGTCAATCGGTAGCTCCGGACGTTAGATAACATTCAGAAAATTTTGGAGACGTTTGGCTTCGAATTCAATGGAAAATAATAATAGTCTAAAGGTAGAACCAGAAATACAGCAATGTGTGAGGCAACGAGCTTGGGTGGCGTCAAGTCATTGCTGCCTTGGGTCCGAGATGCCACTAATGACGGCCAGGCCACGAGGGAAGAGTCTTTCAATGATGCCATTTGTAGGGTTGGGTCTAGCCCGCAATTGTGCCTTTCAGTAAGCTTCTATAGATGTTCTCTAGCCAGACTTTATAACGGCCTTTGACTTTTCAGCACGGAAAAATATTAATCATGTCAGCCAGCGTTGGGGTGTTCAAAAAATAGGGAGTCAGACCTAAGGAGCGTAGGCGAAACCCGTAAACTGGCGCAAAAAGTATTAGGAGATAGACACAGAATGGGCTACATGGATAGTCAAAAAGCCATGACGAGGCGTTGTGAAGGACACTGGAAATACATGCTAGAGTGCTTCTCCAAGACGCATGTGCATCTTTCTCTCAATGTAATAGACCATTGTGTCGTGATGAAACTACCCCGTACAGAGTAGTGCAAACTGCGAATCATCCCTAAGCCGAATGCTTGGTACCTTGATTTTTTTCACCTCTTCCTGTGGGATGTGCTTCCCTGTCACTCTTAGCATTCCCATAGAGTTTTTGTATCTCCCGGCGACGAAGTCGCAAAAAAAGCCCTGGAGGCCATCTTGTTGAGCTTTGCTGAACAAAATATAATAAGCTGGTTAAGGAGAAATCGCGGAACATGATGGAAAGGAACACGAATAAATGGAATACGAAAAGAAGAGACAGGGGCGAGCGCATGTATTTGTCAGGCTGGATCTGCCCTCCAACGACAGGCTATATCCTGGGGGAGAGTGTTGCTAGCACGAGCCTCGTTTACAGGGGCATCCAGGAACGAAGGAGCCGCCTAATAGGGGAGCCGACGCCCCGGAAAACTTTTGAAAAACTGCATTTATTCGACTCATGGCTGGTCTGCTATGGCTCAGCAGCTGGATGACGCCGATAGCAGACTCAGTTGTTATCTGGGTACGGAGTACATATTTACGGTACCGCTCACGGAACCCATATGCCGCGCGCTATGCCGCACAGGTACGAAGCGAAGCGCTCTCCTGTCCGTAGCTCCTCTTCCTTCTCGTTGCCTAGGCGCATAGAACTTTAGCTTGTGAACGGCCTGGGGTCCCAAACCTCCGCCAAAACATAAAAATGGCCTATCAGGCTCTGCTAGACTCCTGACCGATTTAGGAATTTCACGAGGCGACAGCGTGGCGGAAATTAACTCCTCGCGGACTGTGACATTTTCGGCGCGCCTTGTCTCTTTGATTTGCCACGGTGTTTTCATGGGATATCCTGGTGGGCACGAGTCAGTGGAGCCTACTTACCCGACCGGCAGAATCGAGTATTCCGAACGTTGAAGCCGATCGATCGCTCGGCCGCTTAGGTGTGTATGGATCAAAAAGAGGTTTGGCTGGATGGTACGGAGTAGAAAATCAGAAAAGGTCTGTTATGGGAGGGGAACAAGACCGGCCTTTTTTTTTTGTTTGGCGCGAAACGAAGCTTGGTGCTCTTGGCGAGCGGGCTGATCATAGTAAGACGCCCTAGATGCTTGTCCCTGGCGGTGATTTGCTGGGCATCTGCGGCCTTAGGGTAGGTTTGACGGCGCAAAACCGCCATCCATGGTGCAGACAGCGCGCCCCGGCTATCGGGAGGGGGGGTGTTTCAAAGGAGGTCGCTTGCACGAGCGGTAAAAAGATGCAAACCGCAGGCAGGACAGACAGTGGGCGGCGTGCGAGCTGTAGACACGCAGGTGTACTTGGCAGGCAGAGAGCAGCAGGCAAAGCACGGCGGATCGCCCGCACGATCGGATGCATCACTCGATGGGCGCCGTGGAGGCCCTGCAGAGTCGGTGGCAACGCCGTCCACGTGGAGAAGATGTTGCGCTGCGATCCGCTAAGCCCGAACGGGCCCCGGGCGCCTGTCCAGAAGTGTCGATTCAATAGCGGCCGCCACCCCATCGACTCGCCAAATGCTATTCTGCACCACGCCGCCTGGCTGGGTTCTGCGAGCTTCGCACGTCTGTCACCTGTCCAATTGTTTCATGGTTAACGGGGTTTAAACCTCTCTGTGGAACCTCCAGCACGTTCCAAGAAACCGGTTCGCCTCCGTGAAAAAGATGACCGATAAGAATCATATATGATTCCCACCTTGTCGCCCTATCTTTACCCGACCTTTCGGTTGCCTGACTGCTGCGTCATTGCATGTACAAGCCGGTCAAGCTAGTTCACTGCAGCTTGCGTTCGCCGGCTGTGACGATTCTCGTGCCCGACAGTCCGTTCTCATCACCATGATGTTCCCCTCGTGGCTGAAGTGGTACAAGAAGCCCGAATACAGAGACATCAAAGAGTATTCCAGCGCCGTCAGCTCTGGAAGACGACCCCTCAGTCCCGATGGACGCAGCAAGAGTGCCATTCCTAGCCAATTGAAGCTGGAGAGGGTGCTGGCGAACAAAACATGTTAGGCCAACCACTCCCATTGAGCATTCAGCGTACAGAATACTGATTTGTCTCTTGCCGTCTACGCAGGCAGTCCCATGTCCCTTTATGACTTCTACATGTACCTGAAGTACATCGAATTTTCCACAGAAAATCTCGAATTCTATACCTGGTTCGTTCTAGCCATCAGTATCGCCGACCGGACTTAATAACTAATAGGATGTTCAGGTTTAAAGATTATGAGGCGAACTATTCTTCGAACCGAAGCATTGCTGCTTCAACAGAAAAGGACGATGGCTTTCCCCTTATCCCGGAGAAGAGCATTGCGTCGAGCACAGAGGCTCCTGAAACGCCATCTCTTGATCCGGATGTCGAAGTTGGTAAGCTTCCTCGCCCCTCCCATTTGCTACTTTTTCTTTCCTGACTCGGCCCCGCCTAGCCAACAAAACTCTTGGTCGAATTTCTCAACTTCTAGGCGCTGAGGCGGTGTGCTCATCGGGCGCCCCATGCGGCCGCTCGTTCCAGGATCAAATCAAGCTCTTCGCGAAGAGCCATTCCAGATTCACAACAGCAATCAACCCCATCAGCAATTCGCACCACGCAGTCAACTCGAACTTCGATGATCGGGCCGAACTTGACGTAATTGTCACCATGTTCCTCACCCCAGGTGCCGACAAGGAACTGAACATTCCGCCTGCTATGCGCGATCAAGCTCTCCTCGCTATACAACACTCAACCGACCCCAATCATCTTCGTCCTATTGCCGAACACGTCTATCAACTGATCCGCAACTGTTCACATCGCAATTTCGTTCGCCTCGCCGTTGCCAACGGCACATATGAAACATTATGCATGGCTACCGGAGTTGGCATCGTTCTTACTTTAGCCGGATTTTTAACCGTGATGCTGCGCGCCTTCGTTCCTACCGTGGGGAAGCACCCTAGGTGGGATGTCTTTGCTTCTTGGCCGATGTGGTGGGTTGGGATGAGTCTGATTCTTTCTGGCCTTCGGGGAAGTTGCTTCTTCCTACTTCTCTTCACCCGCAGGCAACCCCTGCCATGGGAGCGGGCAGAGATGGATGAAGCAGCAAATACGAAAAAGCCCTCTTTCTTTCGAAGACACTTGTCCCGCATCATGATTTTTGATCGGAAGCTCAAAGTGAAAGATGCTAACCTACGAAAACTACAACACAAAATTGTCTGGCAGAGTATGATTGGAGGGGCAATCTTTGCCTGCCTTTGTGTTTTGCTTTTTATTTTCTTGCCAGTCTGGTCCGGGCCGAAGCTTCGTTGATACCCTAATGGCTTTTCTAGATAAGTGACTAATGTCTGATGTGCTACTCTGTTATTAACTATCTACTGGCTTCTGGCCCCTTTATGTGATTTGCTTCCTAGGCGGGATACCGCTGGCGATTATATTGATACCTGGGAATTTCATTGTGTCTCTGGTTGGATTGGCATGTGTACCTTGGTGTATATTGGCGTTGTGGTTGAGTGGAAAATATTCGTGACTTTTAATTCTGTGGGATTCAGGAAAATCAAATTCATTTTAAATGCGTTACATACGGATGCAGTAGTGCCGAGAAGGTGTGTTGACAACGCATACAACCTTTTTGAAGATCAGATCAAACAAGGTTTCGATACCTTGTAGAAATGCAGCCCCTAACCAACATGGGGCTGGAGCTATCATAATACATCCCACTTCTCCAAAAGACCGTCGCCTTGGATGCCGCACTAAGGGTCGTATATGCTGCAATGATTGACATTGATTTTTGATTTTCCGGAGATATTCGCGTTTCTGCATCCGAGACGGAGCACCCGAACCAATATAGTGGCAAAATGTTGCTGTTTAATAAGATGTCGTGCAAGACAACTTTCACGTGACTGCGCATCACGAGGCCGGCTACCACGGATGTAAGCGTATTGCAACGCTTTTTAAACGGTTTAACTTATGCAAATGCCTTCATTCTCGTCCTTAGCCAGATGTCGGAGACGCTCGGCTCACTGGTGAAGCTATCTTTGCCCTTAGTGAGTGACATTGCCTGCTATTTACACTAGTAGCTTACCCTTCGTAAAGCAATATCAGCAAGATATATTCCAAGAGCTAAGATCTGAAGACGAGCTTGTCATTCTTGCTCAGGGGCTGGGGCTCCTGAACATTGTAACTAATCTATTACACGCATATGATGCGGCGGGTAATAATTTGATTATCGTCGTTGGTGCGACTGATCGTGAGAATGAATGGCTTGGCGAAGGTGTGGCACATTTAATTGCAGCATTGTTGGCAGATTATGCTGATTCTCATCATTCAAAAATAAACAGCATTGGCGGAGCACTATGCTGTCAGCAAGACTCCGATGGCGAGGGGCCTCAAAGTTATCAATACCGATAAGGCCACTGTCTCCATGAGGTATCAAATTCACAACCTTTTGAAGCTCGGACTTGGATCTAAGTGCTATGAAGACAGAAGCTTTACACTCAAGGCGGTATATTGAGCGTAACTTCACGCATTCTAATTGTGGACCTGCTGTCAAGTATGTTGGTTGAAACTATGGGATGTTCTAAGTTTGACTGGTATTAGAATTACTTGATGCGGGGACCATTACGGGAATGGTCATTCTCCACGCTGAGAAGTATGAAAGAGCTTATATCAATTAGAATGATCTGCTAAATCTATCTTCAGGGTCATTTCCATTTCACAGGAAGCCTTCATTGTCAGAGTATACCGTCAGTTTAACAAAGCCGGGTTTTTGAAGGCCTTTTCAGATACCCCAGAGCCTTTCACAACGGGATTTGCTCCTCTGGCTAATATGCTTCGTAATTTATTTCTGCGGAAGACATCATTATGGCCACGTTTCCAGGTTACTGTTGCCGAATCCCTGGAGGGTCGCAAAAAGGCCGAAGTGATTGAACTGGAAATTCCAATGACAGATAAAATGAGAGAAATACAGAATGCTGTGCTAGAATGCGTTGAAGTTAGCATAAGAGAGCTTAAAAAGGCAAATCCAGTACTTGATATTGAGGATTGGACCGTGGACAGTGCGCTGCGGAAGAATTTTGATATTGTTATTCAACGGCAGCTGGACCCAAACTGGCACCGTGTGAGTGCAAAGACCAGGCAGATTATCAGTGACCTAACTGTTCTGAAAAATATTTTACAGTAAGGTCTCTTTTCTGTCGAGCATTTGATAAAACTGTCTGATTGACCTCGTAGCCTCCTGCTCACCGACGATGCGGTGTCGCTGGTGAAATACCTCGACACTGTGGTGGCGGCTCATTCCCCTCCTCCTGGGTATACAAAACAAACTTACTCTCCTTGGCTCTACCTTGAAGCTGCTCACGTTCTTCTTCAAACTGCGAGATCTCGAGTTTACCGTGGGAAACTAGATAACCGTCCTGAGCGTATTGGTTTCTTGCCAAGCATACCGGATGGCCTGGAACCGGTTCTCGAAGAACAGCCAAAATGGTCTGTTCTTGTGGATGTCTTAAACGAAATTGAACGAGATCTTTATCTTAATCCAACGTCGACGGGCGATTCAAATCGAACTATCCTTATTATGTGTAGCGATCGAAAAGCGTGCAGACAGATCCGTGAATATCTACAGACCATGCGCATCAAGGTGCAATCAAAAAAGAACACACAGGAAGAAAATATTATTACTGTCGAAGATATTGACACAGAGCCATCGGCTGAATTTATGATGCGGATGAGACTTCGAGAATATTTAGTCTGGAAAAGAGACTTCACAAAAGTTAGGCAGAGCCTTTATGGTATAAATTCAAAACAAAAGCAGCCAATCGCTGTCCCTGGCTACACATCCCTGACTGTAAGTAAAAAGTCAGAGAAAGCACCACCTAATAAAAGAAGGAGGGTACGTGGTGGCAGTTCCTCGGCCTCTACAACCGGTAGAGCCCCTAATTCCACTGTGCAGGAAGAATTGGATGACACAACTCAAGTTTCTACGCTCCTCAATAGCGCACTTGAGCCTGCCGGGCCGGAGGAAACGGAGCAGCGAGACACGGTGGTTGATGATTTGGAAAACATGGAAGAATATTATGAGCTTTTTGACATGCAGGACCTAGTCATCATTCATGCTTACGATGGAGACATGGATGGGCACATTCTGGAAGAAACGAAACCGAGATATATAATTATGTATGAGCCAGACGCGGCCTTCATCCGTCGAGTCGAAGTGTACCGCAGCTCGCATTCGGATAGGAGCGTTAGGGTTTATTTCATGTATTATGGTGGCTCAGTTGAAGAGCAAAGATATCTTAGTGCGGTAAGGCGAGAAAAGGACGCATTTACAAAACTTATCAAGGAAAAAGGGGTATGTTCCCGTGTATCTTTTTTGTCTCCCTCATTAGTACCGGTCCTAATTCCTCGATAGTCCATGGCAATGAGTATCATGCATGACAAGAGCCTCGAAGACCCGCAGGAGCAATTTCTCCGCACGGTCAATACTCGTATTGCTGGTGGAGGCCGACTCGCTGCCACTGCTGCTCCTCCAACAGTCGTTGTCGATGTCCGGGAATTCAGGAGTCCCCTTGCATCACTTCTACATGGCCACAGCATGGTATTGGTGCCTTGCCAGTTAACAATAGGCGATTACATACTAACTCCAGACATCTGTGTCGAACGAAAATCGGTGCGTGACCTGATTAGCTCACTGAAAAACGGAAGACTATATAACCAAGCCGAAACCATGCTTAAGCATTATAAAAACCCCGTCCTTCTGATCGAATTTGATCAAAACAAATCATTTACGTTCGATGCCTTTGTATCCTCTACAGCACCAGGTGCTTTTGTTGCAGATAACCTTACCTCCTTCTCAGCACCGTCTTTTTCGTCCGGCAATATAATCAACCCAACAAATCCAAAGTCTACGCAGCACCTTCTTGTGCTGCTTACACTCGCATTCCCACGCCTAAAAGTGATTTGGTCCTCCTCCCCTCACCAAACTGCAGAAATTTTTGCCGAGTTGAAGAAAAACAGCTCCGAACCAGATCCAATTCGGGCAGTCCAAATGGGTCTAGATTTTGATATATCTTCTACTGTTGGTGGATTTCCAAATGCCGAATCGGGAGGCATGATGGCGGCAGCTGGATTCGAGTATCGGGTATTCAATCAGCTGCCTCAGGACATGTTGGAGTCAGTACCAGGGACAACGCCTCACGGAATTGAGAGTTTGATGTTGGAAACGAACAACATTCATGAAATTGCTAACATGAGTATGGAGGAACTGGCGAATGTAGTTGGCAAACAAGAGGCCAAGAAGATTGTCGACTTCTTTCGGCGCAGTGTATTCGATGATGAGAGAGCTGAGGAACCGTAAACCATATTGTTTCAAACACATGAGTCAAATATGAAGTCCGTTCAATTTTTGTGCTCACACTTTCTATGCTTCAATCTAGAATTCGAAAAAGGAATAACACTAAACCATAACGAAGCTGAATAAGAGAAATAGTACTGCAAAACCAAGCAAAGGGCTATGAACAGTACATTGTAAGGCTAGTGCTGGGAATGGGGCATGAAACTAGTTAAACGGAGCAAAGCGACAAGACTGGCTAGTTTTGTGATAACAGACTGTCCAAGCTGATGGACAAAAAAGTCACAAATACGAATAAAGCGGCCCAAACGCCGTGGAAGGAGAAGTGAATCGAGTTGCTGAGGAGGGGGCAGCTGGCCGGCTGAAGTCATATTTTCATCCTGGCAGGCTTTGCCATATAAAACTGACCGATTACCAACCCGACGAAAAACGGCCGTATGTCGAAGGTTGTCGTTTGACCTTGTCGATGACTGGGGCGACGGTGGTCCACGGAACACTCTTGTTTGTTCAACATGTAGTGACAGCCCGTTATAAGATAGGGAGGGAGAACCGTCCACTTTTTGGCGACATAGCCAGATACACGCAAGGTAAGAATATGACCCCGCCGGTATCGAGATTGAAGAGGGGAGATCGTTCAGATCTCATCGACATCAATTTCCTTCTCATCGGCACTCTCGCGATCTTCGTCGAACTCGACGTTGTCATCAAGACCTTCATGGCCGTAACTATAGGCGAATAACATGGTTAGTTATATGTACTCTAGACGGCGGCAAGAGGAAAAGGAGTAACATACGTATCAGTCTCGTTAATCTTCGCACTCTCAGGCAACTCTCCATAGGCTTTCAAACTTCGGGCCTCATCGGCACTGTATTTGAGGATGACATCGCCTTTCTCATCCTGATAATCTCGCAGGGACAGAAGAATGATATCGCCCTGGTTGATCCAGACCTTTTTTCGAAGCTTTCCCCGGATGTGTGCCAGTCGCTTCTCACCGTCAAAACACAGGGCTTCTAGACGTCCGTTGCCCAACATCTTAACAACTTGGGCGTACTCTTGACCCTCCTCTTTGAAAGTCAACTCGCGTTTTTCGTTGTCATTCTCGTTCTTTCCACGACGTCGATTTTTACCACCCTATGCGTGAAGGAGTCATTAGTTATCTATCTGCGATGCAGTCCGGTACGTTCAAGGGGAAGCATAGTGCATGTTAGGCAGATAAGTATTTGTTAGGGAAGCCCTATGCTCAGAGCCCACAGTGACGCGACAATACTCGACTCTAGGAATGTGGCAAGTGGGGTCCGGCCATCACAGTCAAGAGGATAAAGCGTACCTTTCCCTTATTCTTCGGCATTTTGGTTTAGTTACTGGATCTGCTGTACTCAAGAAGCGTAGTGTTGGCAAATAGCTCACAAATGTCTATGTTTGGGGTGGACTGTGGTCTGCTTCGAAGATGTTCAGCGCTGGCGCCGTTCATCTCTCACAATCGTTAGCGGGGTGTGGGTGTGATTAGATAACGGAGGGATTCCTCGCCACTCTAGCGTGCTTATTAAGGTTTTCCAGCCAGGCTCGCGACGCCCGTTAAAGTGGCAAGAAAAGCTTTGTTGGGCAGCAAGATATGCAGTACGCGGCGATGGACGGGCTGTGTAGATATCATTGGGAGTGCGCCTGAAGAATTTATTGAATGCCTGCAGAATACAATGCACCCTTCAACTCCACTCTCACTTCTCAGGTGCTTACAGACCCGGTGCACTCAATAAGTAGCTAGTCTTAAGCCGATGCTGGTGTTTCCACACAGTCACCTAGCGAAGCGTCCGGGGCTACAACGGCTATTCACATCTGGCAAAAGGTCACGCACGAGTAAACGGACATTCAACAGCCAGATTATCCTTATCGGCAGTGTCTAGATTTGTAAAGGCGGTTGAAGGGCCAGATCGCCGCCCTGTTCACCCTTGCGGCCATAAGTCTCTTTGATTTGCCGTAGAATCCAGGTCTTACTTCGAAACCAGTCGAAAGCGGAAGATCTCTTTCGACAAGGAATGCAATCCACCAAACAATGAGAATCGATGCTATCGTCAGCCTGGTGGAATTGCTGACGTTGGTTAAGAGCAGCCTTGGCACTCGCAACACCAAAGCGCTGACGATCGATGATGCTTGCTTGGACTTCTTCGCCTGCAACCTTCGACGCTCACTACTCCGTACATAGTTACATACTACAGGCCACACCATCCCAGGAATCCCAACACCAGCCGCACCGCTCGCCCTAACCCTACTACCCCCAAGCGCCCTTAAAGCGCACGTCGCATCCCTAAGTTGCCGCTGTGGCTGAGGTTTGGGCTGCGGTCTGCAAGCGCGCACGGTCACGCTATCGCTGCCTGCTCGTTAAGTGCCCTCCTGGCGATGGTTGACCCAGCCTCCTAGCTCTTGACATCTTCCCCTTTTCTCCTACGACCACAAATCCTCCTTTGACTTCACGGCTTTCGATAATGCCGTCCATTCTCTCCGATGCGGATAAAGAAATCGTGAGACGCACGGTTCCCAAACCTGCAAACAAGATCCTCGCCGTAGCAGTCGCAAGGCTATATGTGGCATACCCCAGCCCAAGCAAATGGGCCTTTACTGGTCTGCAGGGAGCTGCAGTTCTTGCGAACGACCTAGTTGGACATACATTCTGGATTAAGCTGGTTGATATATCGGTATGTTGCCCGCCTACGCCTCCTTCTTCTTTCCCAAGCTAATACATGGCATTCTTGCAATTGCAGCCCGCCGGCAGAGGTGTTTTATGGGACCAAGAACTATACGACGGCTTCTCATACAATCAAGATAGGACATTTTTCCATACCTTCGAATTAGAAGTATGCCTTGCAGGTTTATCCTTCGCAGACGAGAAAGAAGCCAAGACATTTTTGAAAAAGGTTTCAGAGCGGGAAAAGAATGCGAGCAAGGAAACAAGAGGGACCCCGTTCTCCTCGACGAAAGGTCAGGGCCCGCCGCATGTAAGCAATGGCAAGACTCACCACCGCTTTGGCTTTGGAAGCCTTCTGGGGCACCGGACGTCGTCTGCCCCTACTCCTCAACCAGCAGAATCCGTTACATCTCCACGGCCCATACCCTCGGACATTTCCACTGCATCGGCGCGCAGTGCAACCCCAGAGAAGAAACCCTCGCCTATGGATACAGTAGACCCATCGTGGAAAGGCATACTAGATGAGCTATTGGCTATGGGAATAACGGAAGAGCAGATAGCCGAGAACGCGGATTTTATCAAGTCCTACATCGAATCAAAACAGAATGAGGAGTCTCAACCTAACGTGGAGACAAATTCGCAGGAACCTCTTCGAAAACCTAAAGCCGCGCCTCCTGCGCCTCCACCCGTTCCTCCTCCAGTTGCTAAAACATCAACATTGAGTCCACAAAATACGGGTGGCACGAGCCGGCGAGGCGCGCCGCCACCTCCTCCTCCATCTCGAAAACCTCATAACGATGGCTCGCCCTCTCCAGCTCCGGCATCTCCTCCAGCGTCCCCTAAAAGAGAGCCTTCTCCCCCAAGACCAAGATTCAGAGCTCCCCCCCCTATCGCGGATGCCGGGAAGTACGCCCATATAAATGCACCAGCGCCAAGTACACGAAGCCGAGCTTCATCTACCTCACATCTGGCAACACCAGGCCCCCCGCCTCCACCACGACCGCCTAAGACCCCTGACAATGGCCCAGCTCGACTCCATCCACCTCCACCTCCTCCCCAAGTTCATAACGATACCAAATCCGCAACCCCCCCAGCACCCCCCAGCAGGGGCTCGGTACCTCTCCCGCCACGCCGCAATATTAGCCCACTACAGCCGCCGCCTCTTCCACCGAAGACCCCCCATGCTGCTAGCCCTACTCCAGCTCCTCCGCCGCCTCCACCTCCTCGGGCTGCTGCTGTGCCTCCACCACCTCCAAGGCCTACTAGTCAACAGTTTTCACCTACCTTTGCGGCTCCACCGCCGCCGCCTCCTCCTCCCCCTCCACCAAGTGCAGCACCAGCGCCGCCGCCACTGCCTCCGAGCTCAAGCCCAGCAGCACAACCACCTCCACCCCCCCCCCCCCCCCCCCCCCCAGCTCCCGCTCTCCCTGGAACTACCGGGACTCCGCCAGCACCCCCTCCACCTCCTCCTTCTCTCCCTGGTGCTACTGGATCTCATCCTACCCCTCCTCCTCCCCCGCCTGGTGGTGCGCCGACGCCAAAACCTCCCGCCGGAAATGATGACTTACTGGCTTCAATTCGTGCCGCCGGCGGCAGCGGTCTTCGAAAAGTGAAAGATTCCGATAAGCGAGACCGAAGTGCGGCTATTGTTCCTGGTGGCTCCAATGGTGCGCCCGCTGCAGCAGCCGGTGTTGGTGCTGGAGTAGCTGCTGGTGGAATGATGGGCGCCCTGCAGGAAGCTCTTGCGAAGCGAAAACAGAAAGTTAGTGGAAGTGGTACGTATTGCCATACTTTTCGATATACCTCTAGTCCTAGAGCTAATACTTACTTAGATGATGAAAAGTCCGATGATGAATGGTGATCCTATCCAATTAATCATCGATATAGTAATTCACAGCTGTTTTGCAGTCATGATTATTCCTGGCTTAGAAGCCAATTATGGCAACCCTTTTGGCTGTATACACCTACGTAGAATCATTTAGCCGTAATATCTAGCTACAATCTATGCTGCTTTGAAGACTTGTTTGTTTCTGTAGAGCCTTGACGGGGTACGGGTAAATGTTAATCCGGCGCCGACAATGACGACGAAAATTGTTTCGAAGCGCACGCTATCCAGAAGCTGGAATGCTTGACCATGTCAGCTCAGCTGACACCATATAGAGTGCATCGTCACGGTCTCGATATCCTAGACCCTGGGTGAGGACGAGAGATGGTGCCACTGTCTATTGCCAAACCATCGGCTCCATCCACTGCCCTCCTTCGGTTCCTTCGCTCACAATCCAGTCTTTGCTTCGTCTATTCGAACGTCGGTCGCTTCTCGAAGAACAGTGTCAGGAGGTGTCCTGACTCTCTTTACAACTTACAAACACCTGACACTCAACTTGTTTACGGATGGGCCGAGCCATCTACGCGTGGCCTGTTGGGGCTTAAGGCGCCCTTTCCATCATCCATATTACCGAGATCGAGGAAGCCCCTGACGCTCCTATACGCATGTCACTTTTCCCGCAGCAATAGACATGTGAGGCAACCGCTTTTCCAGCAGAGCCAATCCTTTACCACTACGTCCAAGAGAACAGGAACATTTCTGCGCCGACTCTTCGGGCTTCCCTCACCAAGACCAAAACCCCATTTAAATCCAGATGATCTGCCTTCTAATGGGCATTTTGAGGATGGACAGGAGTATAATCCATTTACTTCTGGACGGAATTTAGCCTTGAAAGCTTCAAATGAACCCCGGCTACGGTGCACAGAGTTCGATGAGAATGGGAACGTTACGCTCGTGAGCGAGGAGTTTAAAAAGAGCGAATTGATCGCAAAGGTACTCCTTAAGCCTACTAGTATAAACCCATAAGCTGATTGGGATTAACGGTTTTTGTAGTATGGCCTTTTGCCCCGTGATCTTCGAAAAATCGATTCCTCCATTCTTCCTCATATTCTTGTTCGTCATACCGCCATACTCATCAGCCTTCTTCACCTCCGAGTATTGATTAAGGCAAATCGAGTACTAGTCTTTGATGCGTATGGCTCAGCGGATACATACACCCAATCTCTCTTTATGTATGACCTTGAAGGAAAACTACGCCAGAAAGAACCGACCTCGAGACAGGCTGCTGCCACGGGAGCACTGCCGTATGAATTTAGGGCGCTTGAAGCAATCCTAATTAGTGTAACCAGCGGTCTAGAGGCAGAGTTCGAAGGCGTCCGAGAGCCTGTGGTACGAGTTCTCAGGGCTCTTGAAGAGGATATTGATCGGGATAAATTGAGGCATCTTTTGATTTATTCAAAGCGGCTTGGAACGTTCGAGCAAAAGGCCAGATTGGTCCGCGACGCCATTGAGGATCTATTGGAAGCTGATGACGATCTCACTGCAATGTACCTTACCGAGCGGTCCAACGGCATTCGGAGAGACGAGCACGATCATCAGGAAATAGAGATGCTACTTGAGTCATATCACAAAGTATGTGATGAAATAGTTCAAGCTAGCGGAAATTTAGTGACGAATATTCGTAACACTGAAGAGATGTATGGATATATTCCTTCGTCTTAAACGCGCATTGCTAACGAGGGTTGTAGCGTAAAAGCCATTCTTGATGCCAACCGCAACTCTCTCATGCTCTTGGAGCTTAAAGTGAGTATTGGGACTCTAGGCTTAGCGGTGGGCACGCTGTTATCGGCACTCTACGGCATGAATCTCAAAAACTTCATTGAAGAGTCGGACATTGGGTTTGGTGCCGTCTCTGTTGTTTGTTTCGCTTCCTCTGCATTTGTTTGCATATATGGGCTCATGAAACTACGAAAAGTTCAGCGCGTGAGAATGTGGGGCGAAGGTGGGCTCCAAGACCCCTATATGGGTGCATTGGGCCTTCGAGGTCATGCCCAATTGCCAGCTCGAAGAAATTGGCGTTCCGACTCAATGGATGCGGCTTGGGCAGGCTTGCCTATTGAAGGCCGTATGCAGAGGATGCGCAGGGCAAAAGGTGCGGCGGCCACTGGAGGAGCCACAGCATCAGGCATTTATTCAAACAATAAAAATAGTGAAAAGTTGACTTCGACCGACTCCAAGCCAGCGAAAGGCGAGCAGAAAACTGGGGGGCGACAGGTTGAAGGTGACCAGGCCCCCTCTGACGAAACTGATTCTACAGTTAGCAGCGCCGGGGCTTACAGCACTGCGCGATAATCCACATTGCTTGTTCGGGGCGTTATGTGGGATATTTCTCTCCTTCTCTATGTATGTATGTACGTACCTTATTCAAGTGTTATCTGTGCGTTCTGGGGACATTCTGGATTGCTTTTTTATTAGCGCAGTATAATCGGGATAGATAATACGGAGTAACAACAGGGGCTTTTATAGAGGCAAATCTCATTTAACGGTTAGTGAAGGCAATATGACGAGGCACATGACTTAATATCCTTCCAAAAACAACAGCGAAGATTGACAACCCACCATCAAGACCATATACAGAGCTACCTCTTAACAGAATCTCAGGTTCTACGGAGGGTTCCTGTTGTTGCCAGTCCGCCAGTTACTGATTAATGTACGTGACTACCACTTAACTACTTACTTTTCTGCCTGTGCGTGCTAGTTTCGCGGCTTTCGTCTATTCCGGCGCTTATAGGGTCAAAGAGTAAGGCAAAGTTATCTAACTAGAAAAGACACAACTGGATTTACAAATAATGCATTGCCAGTTAGGTTTTTGAATGCCCTGAAAGTAGCACCTAAAGGACAAAATCGCCTGCGATCACCAACTTCAAGGAAATGTACACGACCACATGAGCTTTCGGGGCTCCTTCCAGCCAAAGATAAGGCGATACGAAGTACTTTTTAATTTACGAAAAATATGTGCACAAAACATGTTAGACATTATGGTAGATAAGAATGCTCTTCATCACCATTCTCACCAATACAACGGTTCTTACTCGTATCAATCGCGGCAGACAACGCAGCACGAAGAACCTCATTTTGTTGTTCTAAAGCGATAATCTTGCTTTGCAGCTCCTGGACCAAAGCGGACTCTGAACCCGAAGACCGAAAAGAGGCGAAGCCTAATTGTCTTCGCTCGTCCAACGAGTTCCGAGTAGAAGGGCGGGAATTCACGAAACAGCCGTCTTGGTCACCTCTATCTTTCTTTCGTTGAATTGGAGATACTGTTGTACTCAGGGTGTCTTGGCGATAGCGTCTTCGGGGCCTGCCAGACCGCGATACACTGCCACAGTATGCATATACACCATTTTCGTCATCTGACGACGGTAAAGATGGAGTCAGGCTGCGAGAGGGGATGCCAAGATCTACCGTGTCCCAGGAGGCGTGTGGTATGGTACTTCTCTCTCGGCGAGGGCAATCCGAGGACTGAGAGCTTCTGGGACTAGCTGCCACTGAATACCAGCCTTTCGCCGATTTGGGTGTCTTCTGACCTAGGAATTCCCCCGTGGTTTCATCATTGCTTGCTGGAACGCTGAGAACAATCTGTTTCGCGGAGCCAAATGTTTCCCTTCGAACCTTTGTCAATGAAGACTGAGGACTATCAGATATAGGAGGATTTGCTGGAAGTGGGATTTGGGGAGGATCCCCCGGGCTGCTTCGGATGCTCAGAGAGAGGCGAGGCGCTGCGCCATTGATAAACCCGCCTCTATGCGCTAAGTTTGATTTTGGGCTGACTCCTCCCTCATCCGCCCGATTTGTATGGCTTGCGTACTCAGATATGATTGTTGCAACCACCTCGCCAGTTTGAATTGAGGAAGAACTATGGGGAGCCTCACTTGCACGCCGTTGTGATTCTTGCTTCAAAGCTGAAGGATCCAACAAAGTAGTCGGACTTGTCGGCAGGCTCATTTGTGCAAAGGCATTTCCATTAATAGTATCGCCTTGTGTTATCTTGCCATGTGATGAGCGTAGATGCAGCCTTGCAGGCCATAGAGAAGAGGGTTTTGACTCAGCGATGGGATGCACTTTGCTCTCACCACCCTTTGGTGGAACTGCTTCAGTTGGTGTCAATGGGAGGGACTTGGTTGACGGGTACAATCCCGATAACGAATCATTGTTAGATGGGGCCATGGTGGAAGTTGCTGGTGTTGGCGGCCAAGTTTCGGGAAAAATTTCGCTGTGGTGATCAGGGGACAGGATAAGGGGTGCAGGTCTCCGGGATTGTTTTCGTGCTGGTAAAGTAATCAATGTAGAGGAAGTCTCTGGTTCTGAAAAGCATGAAGCTGATCTGTTTCCACTAGCAGCAGTCTGGAAAGACGAAACAGCACACTGTTCAGGGCGAGGCTGCCGGATGCCAACTTCAACCCGTTCTTGAGGGCAATTTCTTC
Organism: Ophidiomyces ophidiicola; assembly: GCF_022830035.1. NCBI lineage: Eukaryota > Fungi > Ascomycota > Eurotiomycetes > Onygenales > Onygenaceae > Ophidiomyces > Ophidiomyces ophidiicola. The sequence continues at coordinate 523,527 of NW_026054647.1, forward strand.
GACTTGAAGTTCTCGTGGGAAGATATTGTGAATCAATATAGGTTGATTGCTTCTGAGACGCGGCAAGAAGAAATGCTGAATCAGACATATCTTCTGTTTGTTGGAAATTGGGGACACAAACACCACCTCGCTTCTGAGAATCGAATGCGTTACCCAAAATGATTGGGCGTTGGTTGCTACCCGCATCCATTTCAATTGATTTGCCGTTGAGAGTTATGTTGCGATCGCGGAGCCCGACTGGGCCTTTCACTTTATCGGTTATCGCAGGGCTATGGCACGGCTCTGATGCCATGTGCTGTTTTTCCTCTTTTGACTTTGTAGGAGAACGGCTATCACCATCGTTTCCTACACTGTCAGACGCAACTTTGTTCCGGTTTTCATTCGTAGGGCTGAATTCAGAAGAAGACGGCGTTAGTGGTACTTCTAACGTCGGCGGTGTCCACATCGATGTCAAGCTACCTAGACGTTTAGGCAAATCGTCAGATAAATCCACGGCTGGAAGAGTCCCAATGCCAGGATAAAAACATTCACAGTCTACATCACCAGCCGTACTTTTGGAACGTGTTGCTTGTAACAGCAACTGTGGAACTTTCGTGTCCTTAGAAATAGGAGGCGGTCGATTTTCCTCAACTTTCTGTTGTTTATTTTTGTCTTTTCTCCATTTCAAGCCGGGCTTTTGCCATCCTTTCAGACGAGAAAGATCTTCTTGGGATTTCCATTTCTTTGCCTTTGGAGCATCTTTGCTGACCCAGAAGTCAGAAACAGTGCCGTTTCCAAACCCCATGAAGTCGCCTTCCGGGTAAGATCCGTCGCAGTCGGTGAAAAATCGGACTAGCTCAAGCACGTCTTCGGACCGTTGGGGTCGTTGCACCGATCCCGCCGATCTAGGGGTATATTTGCTTGCTTCCCGGCTTTTGAGGGACTCGGTTAATAGGGACTCTCCTGATGATATTAGAGAGGTTTCGCCTCGCTCCATTCTTGCTAGGATCGCCCTGCCTTTATAAGCTGAAATGGATTCCTAGGCTGGATGGAAATTGAGAAAAGAAACAGTGGGGTCTCAGAATTCGTTTGTGTTAGGGAGAAAGTTGGGCTCTTTAATCATGCTGCTTGACCGACAAAGGTTGTTTCCCTATTTGATATCACATAAGTGGAAAGTTACCAAAAGCAGCGGTGAGATGCAGGGGTACGACGCAAAAGGTGGACTTAGGACGGTAGGATGCATTTACGAGTCACATCGAATATTCATTCGGTGCGCTCGCATACATCACACCAAAGACCCAGGTGAGCTGATGAGGACACGGCTCGCGGGGAAGCTCCGAGATAGGCTCACATATGCATTCGTGCCTATGCACGGGAAAACCTCAGATAACTGCACAACGGCATAATACCCCTGGTCTTTTGTGGATCGAGACGCGACCGGCGTTGTTGGGGTGGACCTCAGGAGCAACGCTGAATGGATTCAATCGCTGAAAATCACAATGGCACAGGGCAGACGTTTAACAATCACGTCGTATATGCTCAGTACAAGCACACAATGCGGGCTCTCGCAGATATATACATTCTCTTTGAGCCGCAGCAGGAATTATTTCTCCTGATCACCTGTTTGAAGGTTTTCGAAGGAAAAAGCAAGGACTGGAGTCCTCGTATTAGTTAGCTGCAGGAAAAAGGGCAGAAAAAGCAACGACAAGAAGCCAGACCGGAAGACGATCTGATCGTCTTGTTCTTGAAGCTCCCCCGTCGGGAAAGGTACCGTGACCAGACTTGATGCCCTTGTATCGGTCATCGAAGCTGGCACGCGCGGATCCCCGACCATTTACTGTTGAAATGAGAATCCGACAGCGAGGTTACGACGATAGGGTTTTGAAAGGCTCAGGCTCAGGCGGCATTGTGCGAAGCTCACTCGCTAGGTGCCCAGAAGATTGGGCCTAAGTCGAAGTCCGAAGTATAAAGGGGACCACACAGCCTTAATGCTTTGAGACACCTCAGCACAATAAAGTGATCTGCCCGAAATAAGGAAGCCTGCCCTTTGCTTTTTCACTCTGTCCTCCGGGCTGCTAAATAACGGAGTAGCAACGGACAACCCGTTGTTCTCCATTCACCAAGAGTCGAGGACGTCACAAGAGTGGACAGGTCACAAAATAACAATAGATCGATTCCACGAGCATGAAACGACCCACTGACTTCAAGGGATTGTTCCCTATGTGTTGAGAATCGTCCCAGACTGTAGGCCGGATTCATAATTCCATTGCCCTGTTACGAGGGCGCGCTGTTATTAGCCTTCAGACTGGCCGCGCTTTGGTTGCTCCGGGGGGTTCCGTAGGCTGGTCAACGAATGCCGCTCTGGGAATCCCGAGGCCGTGGGTATTTGCGCCTGTTTAGCTAACTCCACTGCCTGCGTCGCGGCTTCGAAATTCCCGAGGAGGGGCATCCAGGCTCGAAAAGGCTTCACCGAAATCGCCCCTGATATGCCGTGAAACCTTGGGGCGGCAGTCACCCGCAGGAGCCGAGCTCCAGGGTGGCTGCGAGTTGAAAACGGAATAGAACAAGTCAATTGATATCCTTTCAGAAAAACTCGTCAAACCCCTCAGCCGGCACGCGCGGCTTTACCCAAGGGCTCAGATACAGAGAACCATATTACTCAATGCTGGAGAGAGCCAAGCTCAGGGCATCGTGGTCTCCCCGTCTCCCCGTTCGGTGCCAAATGTCGATCAACGTCTAATTCTTGGGTGCACAAATCCATGCTCCTCTCCCCGCCCATTGGCTTCCTGCACTGTGATGATGCGAAGTTCCCTCAATAGGTGCATTTCGTTCGGGCCACCAAACACCGTCTAACAAGCATGCGACATCGTGCCCGTTGGGTTCTAAAGCCTCTAGAGTACTGATGACTTTCATTTGCTGTCCAAAAGAGTTGCCAGAGTAACTAGTTAGTGGTTTAGAGAAGACACCAAGTGCACGCAATGTCATGCTGAACCACGAAATTTTTTCGTCTTTTTGGACGAGAGCTTCTCCGTTGTGTTCCGGATGACTTGATACTGGGATTGGACTGTGCATCAGCCTGCGCAAGCCTTACGCCTGGCTAGCTGACATCGGTGGCGAGAAGTGGCGAATCTTACTTGGTTTGACAACAGAGAGTGACAGAAGCGAAAGTCGGTCAATGGCATGAACTGTATGCTTGGAGATGCGTTGCTATTTATGTGAAGAGTGTCAAGAGCAAAAAAAAAAAAAAAAAAAAAAAAAAGAAATGACAGGATGCCGTAGCATTTCCATACGTGTATGCATGCAATTCCAACACAATCCTTAACTCCACTATCCTGTGACAGAGCATATGCGAAAAATCCTGATATGATTGAAGCTCAGGCCGGGTGCGACATTCCTTTTAAAATACCAATAAATGCAACCTTTGTAGACCACCATGAAACTATATGCGAGTTATCAAAACATAAAATGCAAGTTTCCCAAAGGAATCCATAGGAGACGATATATTGGCTAAAAGTCGGCGTGGCTTATGGAGGGAAAAAACAGATACTCCATAATTCTGAAAAAAAAAATCAAATATGTTCATGTGAAGTTTGAGAAATGCTTAGATGTGACGGGGCAATGCCGGTACTGTTCGCTCTATAAACTCGATGTCATTCATTTTCGTTTTGGGCGGATGAAGGGATCCACGGGTTTCTTTTTGCGTATTGGTGGCGGCCTTTGTGGTCTCTGGGGCATTGCGCGCGCTGGATTGGGTATTCGCTGAATGATATATGTTAGTCCCATCTGAAAAGCGATACTAAATAAAAGACCAAAAAAAGTAGAGCCATGGAACACGAACCATAGGTATATCATTGCTGCCTTGGTCAATGGGACGATTGCGCGGGATGTCCTTCGACGGTATCACAAGGTCCTACAGAGTAGATAGGTGAGCGGTGCCCATACATTTGCGCAGCCATCATTGTTATGCGGCGCTTCGTCACTTACACTAACAGGGGGAGCCACCGTATGTGGATCAAACCTTCTCCCTTTCGGTGGTTTGGTCGTATCTGCTGAAGCACTGGCGCTGTGTTTCATCGTCTTAGACGGTTTCACATCGAGGGCGTCTGGAGGCATTCTTTTCCGTTTTCCTCCTTCATGCGTAAGCTGATCTTGACGGGAATGTTTTATGACAGCAGACGGCTGATTCGAAGGAACATGAATGGTGGGAACTTTGGGATCGTGATCTCCAAGCTGTCTCTCCTTCCGGCGCTCTTCGATATGTTTCCGCATCATCTTGAAGGCGTGCTCTTCTTTCAAAATTTTGTCTTGTTCTGCCTTTGAGAGTACCCGCGTAGACCTGCAAGCTTCAGAGATATGGCCGAATATGCCACACTGCAAACATCGAATTGCACGGCAATTTCTCTTAGCATGCCCTTCTTCATGACACCTATGACAAACTCCTTGGGTGACCGTCTTTGCTTCGTGATTATCGCAGTTATGGGACAAATGGAGTAGACTTCCACAATACCCGCAAGCCAGCTTTTCGTTAAAACCGTTCGCGCCGCCGCCAATTCCATCAGGAAGTTGTATGGGCGCGGCCACGTCACTGTCAACATGCCGCCCACTAGGAAGCTTTGAGGACGGCGCATTACTTCCAGGTCCTGAGTTTGAGGAATTCGGTCTCGGGGGCGGACCCAAAGGTTCCATTGGGGCATCCACCATCTCAATGTCATTTGGTACCAGTAAGTTTTGGGGAGTTTGTAATAGTTTCTGTACGTCGCCGCTGGTGTACAGGTTCCTGTCCTGCGCATCGTTGATCAGGCCTCGCCAGAATTCTCCTTGAGTAAGTGATTGTGAGTTTCCCAAGACCCATAGAGACGATTTTGCACGGGTAAGCCCAACGTTCATACGTCGAATATCAGCCAAAAAGCCAATACCTCGGCTGGAGGCCCTAACGCAAGAGAAAATGATTACTTCGCACTCCCTTCCCTGAAACGCATCGGTCGTATTAAACTCAACTGCGGTAAATATTGCATTGCCGTATTTGTTTGAGAAATGCTGCTTCATCTCCTTTAGCTGGCCTTTGTATGGAGTGATAATTCCGATTTTTCTTGTAAAGTCATACGAAGCAAAATCTGTAATCAAACGGTCATATAACTGCATTGCTACCCTGAGTTCTGCTATGTTAACGAGGGAGTGACCTTTCGGGGCACTTGAGTGCATTCCACGAACATCGAAAAAGCGATACGGCCCAAGCAAAGCTGTATTGTGCCATGGCTGAGTCCGTAGCTTTGCCATATCAGGGCCGTCTTGGAGACGACCGTCGTAAAAGGCAGCGCTGGGAAATCGACTGATTTCTGGGTGCATACGATACTGAGTGTCAAGTAAATGAACATCGTTTGGGTGATTCATTTGCATTCTAACAAACAAACTTTGCTCGTATTGGAATCGAGATGCTTCTTTCGATAAGACGGTTGGCGGCAGTTGCTTTGGATCTCCGACCAGAATGCATTTTGAACAGCCATATTTGAGAGGAATAAGCGCACTTAGTTCGATAGATTGAGCGGCCTCGTCGATGATGACTGTTTCGAACTCAATGCTTAATGTTTGAAACATTTCATGCCCACTACCGCTCAAGGTGGCGCAGAGAACATGGGCGCCATCGATAACTTCTTGCTGTATCTTCCTGCGTGTAAGTTCTGCATTGCGAGCAGCTGCTTGGTTCTTATCTCTAACAGAATCAATTTCCTGGCTGAGCTGTGCTTTCTTTCGCTTCAGCAAATCAAACTCTCTCTCTAGTTCTGGCGGAACAGTCTGGCCTTTTGCACGACACTGATCTAGGCGTTCACGAGTCTCATTAAATTTATTCGATGTTTCTTTGTGCTCCGTATAAAAGCTCTGAAGGTCTCTCTCGTTACCGTTCTTTTGATTGACTCGGTTGAGTTTGGCGTTCACAAGCTCATCCAAAGTGACATCTAAAACATTAGCGTTGATAGCATCACTGCGGCCGAGGCGAATCACTGAAAGCTTCTGCGATTTACCTTCCAGCGTTTTAACCCCCTCTTTAAGACGCATCACCAGTTCATCCACTGCGGCATTACTAGGGGCACAGACCAGCAGTTTCTTTGGCATTGGGCGTGCATTTTTATTGTCGTTCGGACGGATGAGGGTCATTCGATCGTCGGATAACTGGGAAGACAATAAGGCACCAACAAGCGCAACAATAGTTTTTGTCTTTCCCGAACCCGGAGGACTGGGTAGAAAGAGTTAGCATCAGCTAAATAAATGAAAAAATTTGTGAACCTCACCCTTGTATCAAAGTGAAGGCGTCGTTGTCCATGGCTGACTTTACGGCTTTTGCTTGGGCCATATTTAGGCTATATGTGTTGACAATGCTCCTTAGAGTTTCGGTACTGTAGTTCAGGATGGGGGATGGCTTTGCCTTGATGATTTCCTCGCTCAGATCGTAGTAGCGTAAGGCTGACAAGGCACCATACTCTCGCTCAAGTGGTGTCAATGAGGAAATTCGAATGCAGCACAAAGTAGCGCCGGGCGAGATAGCATTGATCAACGGGTTCATGGGGTTTACGCGATACGTTATCTCCATCTGCCCCTTTTTCTTGCTAATTCCACTTACTCGGGCTAAACAATGAGGAGAGCGGGAATCCGTTGCTGGATTGTCACTTTTGGACATGAGGATTAGGTCTGCTTCCCCTACGCCAAGGTCTCTAACCACCTGCGGCGACATGGAGGTACTGACTTCTACGAAGTTGTCAACTGAAACTCGATTAGCGACTTTAATCTCAAAGGGTTTGAAGGTGCCATCTTCTTTAGAAGATTGAAAACCCTGCCACGCTTCCAGGACTAAAAGCGGTTCGAACGTTCGCTGGTAGTCCAAAGCATCCGTGAAAGTGTTCGAGACAAGGGTGTAATCTGTTCGACCACAATTCGGCGGAAGGTCACCAGTGGCGAAGAAGTCCCAATCTAAGATTGTCTTGTGAAGCTCCGTCAAGTCAGGCGACAGCCTGGCACGCATGTCTTTTGCAGAACGTGCAACCTTAACCTTTCTAACAGGCATCCGCTGTAGGAGCCTCATCTTCTTACTTTCTTCATATGCCCTAACAGCATCTGGCTTCATGGGTGCCCTTCGTCCAAATGTCTCCTGATCATCTTCATCGCTTTCAGATTCAGAGCTGGTCTGCGAAACCATCATACTATCAGCTGGCTTCGGTTCAGTTATGTTGACTTTGATAGAATCAAGGCCAGAGCCTTGACTCATTGTCTGTTCTGCGACACCAAGCAGAGGTAGATTTCTCTTCCGACGATCTGCCTCTAGCTTGTCACGTCTCCTCTTCTCCTCTCTCTCTTTCTCTCGCTTCTCGCGGAAAGTTGCAATATTCTGATCTAGCGCGAGTGGTTTCACTGGTTTTTGAGGCCCTGGTACACGCTTCTCAACTCTTTTTGGCAACATAGCCAACCTTGCCTTGTTGAGCTCGACAGATGAAGAAAGCTGTAAGAGAACGTCATCAGAAATGTTGCCATCCAGGTCATCTTCGCCGGACGCTCTCGGAGCAGCTGTAGCAGATTTGTCTAATGGTCTTGCGAAATCGGTGATAGATCTTTGCTTTTTGACTGGAACTGGAGCTGCTGGCACACCCGAGAATGACTCTCCATAGTACGCTTCCAGTGCCCTAACGAGTTCGGCCTTCTCTCGTTGTGTCAGAATTGTCTTAACCTCTGAAGTTACTGCTACACCGCGGATGAAATCAAGTGCATCTTCAGGCAGCTCAACGTTCAGCTCCCCTAGTCGGCGTAGAAGTTTTACCACTAGTCCGCCTAAAGTGGTGGCCAGATACTCATCCTTCAGACGAAGCCATTTGACCATACCGCTCATTGTGCTAGTCGGTGCTTTGAGAAGGGTCTCCTTAGCAGATTGAGACAAATTTGGTCTTGAATCTGCAATAGAAGCAACAAAAATGGGGAATTGATCAAAAAGTAGATCCGCAAACTGCATAGTATCCCGACAAAATTCCATCATAATGCTTCTATCAACCCCTGTGCGGTGCCATGTTTCTGTTTCATTAAATACGGTAGTTAAGCCGATCCATTGGTATTCCCAAAGCTTCTGTAGTGCACCAATTTCTTTATCCTCTGTTAATTGGCGAGTTCTCAAGATGCCCGTTTGAGAATCGCAAAGAACCTCAATAATATCGGCCCCTGTCTTTACCATTCTAGGTGCTGACGCAAAAGTTTTCATTTTTGCAATTCGACGATAAGACCAGCTAAATGCATATAAGGTTGGAGTCCAAAATGCTTGAAATAGATGGGATATGGCTTCTTTACGGCCAGATTGGCCGCTAACAGCTTTGATAAGATCAACCGCAGCTTGGTATGTATTGAGGTCGGCAGAGAATAAGGCGGAGATAGGCGCTAAAGGGGTCGTAGAATCTTGGAAAAGCTGATCAAGATGCTCAGGTTTAAAGTCTGCCAATCGTTCTAATATCGAGCAAAAACAGTGTGTTATGTGGCCAAACATAGTGTTATAATGGGTCTTTTCGGCGTTATGTTCACCTTTAGTTGGGAACTTTTCGAGCCCCGGGAGCGGGTATAAGCCGATTAATACTGCGCGGGAAAGCGCAACATTACCTTCATGGAGATGCCGAACAACTTTGTCCCAGAATTTTGGAGTATACGTGCTCACGTTTTGGACCATACTTTTCTGCTCAAGGATCATTCCATAGTCTGCCTTTAATGATTGGCATTCGAATGCGATGACGTTCCGGATGATATCAACACACAACGATGCGAGGTCACCAGATTTTCCATGCATCACAAAATCAGGAGGATTAAAAAGAAGATCTAGTTGTCCAACAACTATTTCTAACGTTTCCGACAAGAAAATGGTAGCCACTGAGCCTCTCCCAGATGCATTATCGGTGAACGTTCTTAGTAAAAGTCGCAAAACAGACAATCCAGCGTGAACACAGTAATACCTGACGCGCTCTGGGAACTGGGAGCCTTGAAGGCGAGAAAGAAGCTGCTGAATCAAGTATCTGCATGCCCGCGGGCGGTCTGCATCTATCAGCGACGAAACGAATGGACCCAAGAATATTAATAAGTCTTTTAAAGGTGAAGTCTCAAATGGTTCATCTTCATCGGTCTGCATTAGAAATCTGTCGTATTGTGGGTTGCCAAATATGCGTTGGAGGATAACTTCAGGTGGGATAGTCGACATTGCGTCACAGAATACCTTGGGCGCTTTTTCGAGGAGAAGGCGAATTGTGTTTAGTAAGGGTCGAAGGCAGGGTGCCTGAATTTCGAGATGGTTGAAACATAATTGATAGATATTGACCTCTAGAGCACGTAAGCTATGGGTAATGATGAAATCATCACACCTAGAAACAATGAGGTACAGCCCGCGCCACAATCTCTCCGCAACGTCAGGCATGTAAGGCGGAGAATTAGCTTGGACCAATATTGGCATCAGTGGCTCCTTGATAACTTGGTCAAACTCTTCTCTCGTTAAGGCTTGGGGTATTTTCTCCCAGGTAAAGACAGCCCATCGACTTCGAAGTGGATCCGGATCGAATAGAAACCGGATTGTTCCAGGGATATACTCGGGGATTCGGAGCCTTCGGCGAGTCTGTGCCATTCTGAATGGCCCGTCAAAATGCTGTCGAAACATGTCCTCTTGCTTCATGAACGCCTCGCAATTCAGTGCCTCAAAGAATGAACATACGGTTGGCCCATCTAAGACATCCGGCACCCTTTCGGATGGGTCAAGCGAGCCTAGTACCCTAGTTGCTGTATCCAAATGGTCTATGATACGGCTTATATCCCAGTCGTCCAGATATTTGCTGAAATTAGTAACTTCGGTGTCATCATAGTTCACTCTCAGCGTTTCCCATAACCATGATTTTCCCTTGTAGTATTCCATAATACATAGTTCACAAGTCTCAAGACTATGCTTAAGACGGTCTCGTATCCAGTCTTGACACTCAGGGAGCTCCACCCCGTCAAAGGCGAGTAGAGGAAGGCAGGACAGGAATTTCTCTCGTCGCAACCGCGACTCCTCCTTTGCTGTTCGAATTCCAGCAAGTCTTTTGCAGGCTTCTTCATCCTTTTTCTTGCATTTTTCTAAATCCACCTCCTCCTCCTTGTAGCGTGATTTATCATCGTCGTTCTGGCGTGGGCAAAGAAGATGGAGTTCACTCGGCAGGGCTCGAATCTCGCTGTAAATGAAGGCACAGAGCATCAGTAGAAGCATCCAAAGCGCAAAGCATCCCACTAGACGAGAGAGAAATAATAGACACTGTAACCATACCCTAATGGCTTTAACAGCTCTGCCATTCTGAGAAGCGCCCCCCAGAAAGCGGGCGTCTTCCCAGAACAACAACAGTGGACGACTCTGAGCGCCCAAGGAGCGATCTTTTAACGGAGCCCCAATCACTGGAAAAGTGGTACCCTATACTCTCCATGAAAACTCCATTATTTCAGAGCAGTGCGGTATTATCTCGAAGCTCACACTCTGGAAGATGGAAGAGGGAAGTGATTTTATACTCTATTATCTGTAAGGAAGCCCAAGCTATCCTGACTATTGGAAATTGGGAGAGTTATAAAGAAACTGTACCACAGAATTTAGATAAGGACAGGTCGGTTTTCTGTCAGGCTTCGATACTGCGACAGTCACAGCCGCGTCGTCCTCCGCTTGATCCAGAAAAAGGCAGAACGCGCTAGTTAACCACTCAATTAGTTAGTTAGTTAGTTAACTAACTACGGAGTAATTTTAGCGCGTCTCCCGGGCACTAGCGACTTCAATGACGAAAGTCTGGATGGCGGCATTATTTTGCAGCGCATACTCCGTCCATGGCAAGCTGGAATTTACAGTAGCTTGATGACCATTCTTTGGGTTCTCATATCAAAGCCCAAGGGCTTAGGTAGCAACTTGTTACATACATACATATCTTAGCATAGATACTCACCAACCTTCTAAAGCGAAGGTGCAGGCAAAACTTCATCCCAACATCAAAACAAGTCTGAGTTCCAGCAATCCCCCAAAAAGCGAAAAAAAAAAAAAAAAGGAAATGTAATGAAAGTGAGCCTGTATAAGGATTTGAAATGGCATTCACTCGAACCTAATCCAGGGCCACTAGAAGTACTCGGGAAATAGCGGGTTTTATACATGACTTTCAACAGGAGGCACCAAAAACAATTAGCAATCAGTATATATATATATACCATGGCAGTATTTGCCCTTCAATTTCAAATGACCTTGGACAAAAGAAAAGCGCGAAACGGAAAAACTTTGTCTGGGGGGTCCAAACAGTAGCAAATAACCGAACAGACGAAACTAGTAACCTGGTGGAACGCCTCTAATGTTTTCATGATAAAGCAGGTAAATGTTTAATAGAAACTTCATGAGAACGAGAAGTAAGGAAATAGCACATATAACTCGTAGAGATCCTGAGGGCGTGTAAGAAGGCTGGATATACAGGGGGTATGGGTTGAAAAGAAAAGGGGAGACGGAAGGCGATGAACGTAATCGCTGCAATCAGAGAATAGCAGTGGGGTGAAAAAAGAAGAACGCGACATTGAACTACGCCTAACTTTTAGTGTTCGGGTATCGGATTGGGTGTTTGGTGACCATATCTGCCGTGCGTCGATTCCATTCGGGCCAACATTGCAGCAGAAGTGAAATCATTGCTGGCTTCAAAGCTAGTCCTTGCACGTTCACCTGAGGGTCGTCCTTGCTCAAATGACTGTCGTACTCGCTCAACAGAATGTCGTGGATGACTTCGGAAGTCAAACGAGTGTCGAGTGCGATCGAGGGACTGCTGCGGCTGATGTCGCATTTCTAAACTCGCGGAATATCCGGTTCCATCGCTACCATTTTGGCTACGAGGGTTATGTGTGTTGGCTGTAGGCGCCACAGATGGGGGATAGATGGGGCGCTCATCCTCGGGGACGCCTTTCTTGCCATTCGTGTCCGTTAGCTTTGGGGGAGCTGCTCCTGAGGCCGACATGGAGCCGGCGGTAGGAGGGACATATGCTTCGAAATTGTCAAGGTGCTTGAAATTGCCAAGCGTTACTTGTTCGCGAATAATGTCCACGTCTCTGGGAGCATATATCTTTTGAAGAGTCTTAACAGTAAACCGCGGAGCCAGGCACATTGTGACTGTGAGCAGTGTCAAGGCCCAAAAGGCAAGGCTACCGAACACCTCGGCACCGGACTTATAAAAAAATCCAGACGCAGGGACTGAGGAGTAAACCCCTGTCCAGAACCAGATCAAAAGAGAGCTAATAACATTTATCAGTACGGTCAACCAATCCCAACGATATGTGTTCAGCAAAATATAGAGATTGCTGGAAACGACGGCACAGCATCCAACAAAAATGCCAATTCGCATCCTGTCACTGATATCCAGCCCATTTTCTGATACATTTTGGGCCGGCGAATAAAGCATATATGTCATGAAAAAACAGACAACCGATTGGTAAAAGCCATCAAGCATGTATAACCTTTTGATACAAGTTAATATTAATTTTCCTTGACAGACAGTTGGGTAATATTACCAGAATTTGCATTGGGTCCATTCCTTGCGCTCAATACCTCTTTTGTATAACTGTGGCACAGCCAATGACACCTTATCATCCACATCTTGGTCCAAGATACCCATTAGAATAACAGGTAACGAGGTAAACGCGAGATTGACCAGGATGATATAAGTGTAGTCAAAAAGGTAAGACCCATCAAAATTGTTGTATATACAATACCAGAATAGGGCAAAGGTCCAAACAAGATTCTAAATAGAAGATAAATCAGTTTAGCAAGGAGCCACGCTATGCGAAATCATACCTTATAGAAGAAATTGGCGATCGTTTCACCTAACCGGCGATAGGACCATCTTCCATGCACGAGCACTAATCTTTGCAAGAATCGAAATTGGCCGATAGCATAATCTGACGACATGACAGCTTGTCGGCCTTCCTCGCCAGCAATTCCAACACCAACGTCTGCTTCTTGAATCATGGCAACATCATTGGCGCCATCGCCAACAGAAAGTGCCATAATATTTAATCCTTCTTTAACAAGCTGCACGACACTAGCTTTCTGAGCTGGGCTGACTCGACAACACAGGACAGACCTGCACTGTTTACATAGCAGGAGGAATTTCTGTTTCAGCTCATCACTCAGCATCAGTTTCAAGGTATCACCGTCAACTATAACGGCATGTGTTGGGTCTGGAGGCTCATGGTTGTCTCGAGCGGCAAGGAGTTCTTCATCAGACCCAGTAAGGCCAAACCCGGACAAGTATCTATCCAGCTCCTTTGACGCCGACACTGGGTCGTTGCCATCAATGTTAAAGATAATCAACTCCATCTCATTAGTTAACAGATTGCATGAAAATCCGATATTAATGGCCGTCTCGACTTTATCTCCCGTTAACACCCAAAGCTTGATACCAGCGGTAGCCAGTAGAGCAATGGTATCTGGTACACCTTCCTGTAACCGGTCTTCAATTGCTGTGCCACCAAGCAATGTAAGTTGTTGCTCAATTGCACTGGAAACCTCTTCAAGCTTGGCATCACGATCAATGAGGGCCGCAGCTGCAAGCTCATGTGTTTTATTCCATGTCTGGTATTCATCTTCACTAAGTACCCGCTCAGCAATACAAAGGGTGCGCAGGCCTTCTCTTGCAAATATTTCAAGATGCTCTGCGGTTGTTTTCCTTAGTTCTTGCTGTTCACCGCGAGCGAGTCGGGAGTAAATTATGCTGTCCGCACCTTTGCAGAACAGCTTAATCGTACCATCAGGCAGTCGAATAATCGCGCTCATCCTTTTCCTGGACGAATTAAACTCTAATGTATTGAGAACAGTATACGACCTGTCCTCGCCCATAACATTCACCTTGATATCGTCCCCTGATCTTCCAAGCACAGTAAAACCACAATCTCGAGCTGTAGCAACTAATGCTGCCTCATCAGGGGACTGAGCTTTGAAATCAATTTGCGGAGGGTCGCCTGGCGTCCGCTCAGTGATAACAGTGTGACACAAAGCGAGAGCCAGCATGAATTCTTCTGTCGCCTTTCGTTGTTCGGAGCTAGATTCGCCAGCGAGATCAGAAACAAAGTCAGGAGAAACAAACGTTAGTTGATCGTCATGAAGATAAGGGTTATCATGGATAGATCGAAGTTGTTGGAGCATCGCAACGCGCGATCTTGCAATTTGGTCTCTAGCTTTTCTGGCAACTTCTTCCACATTAACTCCCTCTCGGCGTTGCATACCAGCCTGTGCTTCTGTGTACGCTTCTCCGTATGATACGCCAGCAATTGTGCATTTTCTGAACTCCATGACATTTTGGGTCAAGGTTCCGGTCTTGTCGGAAAAAATGTACTCGATTTGGCCGAGATCGTCAGAAATGTTCCACGACTTTGGCGTACAGGGATACTGTAGCTTTTCGTAATACATAAAATTGTCGCTGTGGATAAAAATGGCTTGAGCAGTGCGGACGATCTCGAGTGATATGTAAAGTGATATCGGTACAAGGTTCTGGAAGAGGATAATGGCAGCCCAGAAAGTAATGAACCCATCAACAGAAGGAGAGCCACCATAGGAACCAAACTCAAACCAGTCCAGTGAGTTGTCGCCCTGTCCCCAGGTTACGCCTTGTGCGATACCAGAAACAAGGCACATAAAGAATAAGATAACAAAATTGTAAATGACGTTCCAGTTAAGGTCTCTTGCTAACCTGGCACGCTTTCTCGGAGTTTCGCCAGAATTAAGCATAATTTTCGTTTGTAGCCCTGTAAATATAACAACACCAAGAACCCACTCGGTATTTCGAAGGTTACAACCCCGAAGAAGAACATTGTTGATAGTTATGGGTTCAACCATTTCCTCAGGAGTAGCATCCGGGTTTTTGGAGTTTCGTTGCTCCCACTTAATAGCACCGTTATATTGGTAGAGATTCGCATGGGGAGATTCGCTTTCAATGATGAAAGAGGCCTTTTCACAATCCCTCGCATGCTTGACACCACGTCCGCAGTGAAGAGCCTGTCGCACTTTCAAATTCGTTTCTCCATCAAGATTTTTGGTTTCCACGTAGCAAGCGCCATCAGGATCAGACGTTGACAAAATTACCACATCGGCTGGGATTTGCTCCTCGTTGTAAAGACGCACGAAGTCACCCACCTGGACATTCTTCCAGTAATCTCGGGCAAACCTCGCCGTTCCTGGCGTTTGCTTCGACTTGTCGAGGACACTGCCATAGCTTTTAGGAGCAATGGGGACGTCTGCCAAGCCTAGAGCTTCAGGGGCCAGATGCGCTGCGCTGGGTGGCAAAGTTCCATTCGAAGTGGATAAAGGTGGACTTTCATCCACGCGGGTAGTATCATCTGAGCCCCATGCAGTGGACTCAGCCCGTCGTCTGTCGAAAGACGGGGAAGGAATAGGCGTCATTGGTATGGCGCCATTTACGTCCTCAGTGCGATTCGATTGCATGGAAGCTCGTTGAGAGTATGTGGATTGTCGCCTTGACGTTGCGATGGAACTACGCCTGGTCGGCGCATCTTCTTCCTTCTTAGCCGGCTCTCCATGCCGAAGACGTTGAATAAACTTGTATAATTTCTTAACACCTCGAGTTGATGCTTTCTTTATCCGGCGCCACGTAGATATATTGTCCTCCGTGGAGTTTATATTATTCCAATCAACCAACCGATGTATTGGGGAATTATTCAATTCGTTGTCCAAAACTGTCCTGCGCCAATCCTCGATAGCATCTTTGATGGCGGTGATGGTGAGGATAGCGATTAAAGGTACGGCGTTCAACCCCGGATTTGAAGCGCCAAAAATTGGGAAAATCTAAAGCATCACGGGAAGTTAGCGTATTGCTGGATGGGCCTTACCATCAGTTGGGTAAGCTTACACTGAGAATAATGATGAAAAGAAAGTACACATTGGCGATATTATGGAACTGGAACCATAAATTTTTGGGGACAAAACTTAATGGGGTATATTTCGCAGTTCTGATTTTGTTCCTTGCATAGCTAGCATTCAAATTCCCATCCTCGTCCTTATCTTCTGGAGCGATAGGAGTATTGAAATATATCCTCCGCTGGTCAGAGTCATCTGTCGAGGCACTTCCTTCAGGAGATTGCCTGCCCTTAGGCAGACTACTGGCAGTGGACTCGCGTTTTTCCTCCTTCAAACTGAGTCTCTTTTGGAATCTGTCGACGATAGAAATTCGTTTCTTCAGCCCTCCAGAATCTGTATGTCGCTGCGTGGCCCATCGCATTCGTCGGACTGGCTTCGAGATATTCGGTTCGCCGTCCTCCCCAAACTGAACCACCGCCATGACGGGCTAGGTCGATGGGTGTCTCATACGGTTCTAGGAGCGGCGGGGAGCGGGTGGATTTGACATCCAGGGCAGATGCTGAGCTCAGGCGAATCAAATGGGGCGGAATGACGGAGCAAGGCGGCGACGCGACAAGGGCCAAGGCTGGCAGAAACGACAGCAGATCAGAGCAGACGGGCGAAGAAGTGGCACATGCAGGCAAAGTGAGGGCGGGCAGAAATGGCGACGTCGCCTCCGGGCGGGAGATAAGAATCGCAGGAGCGGGCTGTTACAGGCCAGGGTGGTCCGGGGGCAGGTGACGAGGCAGCGTAAGGGTCGGACGGGCGAGATAGACGACGCGGCAACGACCGCAGAACGGCTCAGCAGCCGAGTTCTTCTCGAGAGCCGTGGGTGGGCGATCAAGAGGACAGCGTTAGCGGATCAAACAGGCTGGTGGACGACGCTCAGCTGGAGTTGACACCGCAAAGAGCACTTAATTTACGGCGGAAGAACATTGATCCGGGGCCGGCTGCCCTGCAATTGGGCCGGAAAAGGAAATGTTGTTTCGTCATCCGCAGCGCGAGGCTGAGTCAGCGCACGTACCCGAGTCGACCAGGCAGCCAAATTCCCGATCGGGGCGGCTGCGACGGCGCCGTTGCAGGATTTGGGGCCAGATTGCACGTCGTCGTTGCAGCGTGCCGTGCGTGGCCGTGGGCGGACGGGCGGAGTCGCTGTGCGGAGTCGCGATGGAGCCTTGACCTCATCGCTGCATGGGTCCGGCAGTGCATACACGCAGACATACGCTGCGCGCACCCCGCATGGTTTGGCTCCCGCTGCGCTTACGGCCGATGGCTGGACCTTCGGCGCATCGGATACCCAACACAATTCTGTCCTTTATTCTCCGGCCTAACTATACAGTGCTTCGCGAGGCTTCACCGCCCGTCTCTGGGCGAAGTTGTCCTAGACAGCCCCAGCAGTGCCATTTTCGCCGGCGACTCGGTCATTTGTCATCGGACGGAAGATCGCCTTTACCCCTGCTCCTCTCGTCCCCTCCTCCCAAGTGCATGTGAGCACCTCCTCTCTTCCGTCGTTACATACATATCCTTCGCTCGTGCTAAGCCAGCTAGCCAGGCCTTTCCACGGAACCGTGTCACAGCTACCGAAACTTTTGTTTCGGGTTTGCGAGTAGCCGTGTTTCCGCCCCGTCTGCTAACTACGTAGTTGCGAACTAGCAGCGTGGCTAGACAGGGCTTCCCTCGTGTAACTCTCCGAAAAGCAGCGCCAATAGCCCATGCCCTTCCATTGTCTCCCGTCTTAGGGCTCGCTCGAAGGTAACTCGGTACAGAGTTTTCTGAAGAAACAAAGGACTAGTTCATTGTCCTTTGTTTGTGGCTTGTATCCCAGGCTTTTGTTTTGATATGCAGTCTTGTGCGTTGACTGTACACACCTTTCCGAAGAATTATCTTAAGTTTTTTGTTTGTGAATCAAGGATGGTTTTAAGCTTATAGGAAGTTCATAATCTCGTGCATCTGCAAGTAAGAACTTGTGTGTAGGCTTTGACTCTAGAGCTGACATATGGCTCGGAAACTAGCAAGGGCTTATGGAGTTCCAAGATTCTAGGTACCTTATACATGTTTAGTATACTACTCAGTACACAGCGGCATGCTCCGTATCCGGATGAAATTTATTTTATGAGAACCAGTTCCATATTATCCCATATATCGAGGGGCCTTTGTATGGTGCCGGTATAATACCCTCTGCCTTTTGGGTGGATCTTTCCAGTGCTTGGGCAAATTCATAAAACTGGAGCAGGGGGCATGGGTTGCTGAGGTTCCTACAGCCAACAAGACAGTCAATGGTTATAGCCTATCTGTATTCTTAAAAAGGTAAATATTAAAAACATAGAGCCCATTCCCGCGATAATTCATCACAACTCCGCTTCCACACAACCACCACAAGGCCCCCGCCAAGCCGGCATCCGGATGTTAACTAGATGACTAAAGCAGCACTGCACGGTGCACAAATGCTTGGCAGTTTGCTAATTGATCATGTGATTTCGCGATCGGCCTTGACGCGGCCCGGGACGACCATCGCGATCAAAGCTGATACTGGCACTTCAGAATCGTGAAGCTTTCTTCTGACAATGGCAAGGAAACCGGATATTTCCAGCTACTTCTCAGCAGTCAAAGGCGTTGAGACCCCTGCCAAGGACGATCCATCCCAGAGCGCCCCATCCTCACCCCTCTCCTCATGTCCATCAAACCTTTCCTCACAGGACTTTTTATCGCCCAAGACGACCAGAACTTCGAAAAGACCCCCGAGCCCGCTAAAATTTAACTTCCAAAGCAGGCTATTACCGTTAGACGATGAATCTATCAACCAGGACTCAAAACCTAATATTTCCTCACAACATATGTCGTCATTCGGAACTAGCTTAGGAAGCTCACAGCGGGTCGTCAAGGATGGCCAAGTCATTGTGACAGGCTCAGATGGGGAAGACACCGATTCTGTTTGTTCAGTTGGATCTCTTGATGACATGCTAGACAACTTCCTTCGTCGTGACCCACCAACTCTTCCCCCGCAGACAAACAATACTCGCAAGCGCAAATTACTGACATCTCCAAAGTACCACTTTTCTTTGGAAAGTTTAGTGGCGGATACCCTTAACGATAGGAAAACAGAAGCAAAAATTTCTGAGCTAAAAATGAAGCTTCAAAGTCCAGTCAGCAATCGTGACAGATCCAATCCCAACCGAACTCCAAAACAAAGGAGCAGAATGTTTCGTGAAGACATCCTAGCCTCAGCCATTGGCGAAGAATCCAACACGGATACACTGCAGAAGCTAAAAAATGCTGTTTATAGAACGGAGGCGTTTGATCAAGAAAAGAGCTGGAGCTTTTTTTCTGAGAAGATATCGCCAACTACCCCTCCTAGATTTCCCGAGAAGTCAGTTTCTCCTGGGTCTTGGGAGGCGGCTCTGAAAGGTCAGCTCATAGCAATTATATTAGACCTACAGGTTTTTAACCTATGCTACAGTGCCTATTTCTCGCGATAGAGCTATGCTCTCCGGCTTAGTAGGGGAGTCCTTGTCCAACAGTGTTCTTCCTGATGAAGTTCTCCTTTGGATACTCCAATCGTGTATGCCTCTCCGGCACTATTGGAATGAATTTTCGTTAATTGATTATCAGGCACATCAGAACCTCGAGACGATATCCGATTTTCTTTTTGCAGCGCCCTCAAGGTACGCAAGATTATGCATCGCACTTCTATTTGCCATATTCTAATTTAGTTAGATTGCGCCAGCAAACCGAATAGCGCAACTTTTCCATCCTGCTAGCATTGATCGAATATTTGGCGACCTAGGCGCACGTCAGGAGGCTCTTGCAACCGAAGACATTGTGGTTCCGACGTTCCTTCGATCAAAATGTGAGCTATTCTTGGTTTTCTCTCTGTAGTACCATTATTAATTGATGTAGGTCTGAGTGCGGGCGAGTGTAAATATATTCTCTCGGTTTTAGATCTCATCAGCTGCCTGTCTCCAAAGTACGCCCATCCATTTAATGTTGTGATGATCCCAGTACTAAAAGCCGGCCACATATAGATTAGATTCGGAAGCTCGAAATCACACTCTAAGGGTTCTTCTCCGTCTGACTCTAGATGAATCCTTTATGCTTGACTCTCTTTCGTCAATAGCGACTCATCGGGCGATAACGTCTCTCTTTGGGGACACAGACATTTTCGTCACAGATATTGATGTAAGGACTCTTTAAATGCCACATGTTACTTTGCTAATTATCAATAAAGCTTTATGAACTATCTCTGCACCTTTTCAAAACAATTCGGGATGTTGCGCTCCAAAGTCAGGTACTAAAACATATTCGCCATCCTGCTCCCCAAATCGCTGTGTTTAGGTGCCGGCTGGCCGCTGCATTCTTTTTCGATGACGAAACGCTCCTGACAAAGCCGATGGAACTTGTGTTTGATTTAACCCGCATGACTTCTCAACTGCGTGATAATCGCTTCAAGACCAACCGCCCAAGTTCTACGGGATGGCAACCTTTTGATTACTGGGAGCTTACTTCTTTAATTTCTATTTTAGATGTTGCTATCGACTCGGGCACAGGCGAAAGGACGTTCCCCGACAAACAAAGCGAAGCAGAATTCAATAGGAAGGTGGATAAACTCGCTGGGCAGATTAAAATAATATTCTCTGCGATACAAGACACGGGGGCTTCCCATCTTAAACGGTCAGAAGCAAAGGAATTTTTGCAGGCTCTATATTACAGACTGATATATGCCGTTCGAACCAAGCCACAGCCAAAGGTTTCCTGGTTTCTGTCTCCTAAGGGAAAGAACGAGATATGGAGCGGAATCCACAAAAGTGAGAATTTGATGGAAAAGTTTTTAAACCAGGGGAGAAATAACGGCTCCAATAAAGAGGGTTTAAAATAACTTGATCACAGACCGTCCTTGTGCATATACCCCATCTATATTATTTAATGACAACTGCCTTTATTTTCGAAACTTGACTGGTTGCTACTACACAATAGATGCAGTATCATGATCTAATCATGTTCAATACTTGAATATTGTCCTGTACAGAATACTCGGAATTACAGTATTTCGCTCTAGAAATTGGTAACCAGTGAAAGTGCCGCATTAGCTAATAAAGAGTACATTCCAAAAAATAATTGCCGTGCTTGAATCAAACCTCAGTCATAGAATTTGCGGTTCTCATTTTTCCCGAAAAGCAACTCTCGTACAACCGGAAGAGAGTCTGTTTCAAGTAATCTCAGTCGTTCCTCAAACGTATTGTTGATTTCAATTTTGCCGCCGCCACCGATTATGATGACACCTCCGGCACTGGGAAAGTATCCGAATTAGAATACACCTTCTATCCCAAAAATAATATATGGAAAATAAAAAAAAAATAGAACTTACGATTCTTCAGGGAGAGGATCAGTTTCGATAATGTTGACCGAGACTTCTCTTCCAACCTTGTCTTTGAATTCCCGCCCGGCCTCCTCACCAGCTTTTTTGACAGCATCGTAGTCCTTCTTTCGTGATCTCACCTGGATCTTTTGCTCATTCAGCGCATACATGCCCTCAAGAATCAACCCCTTCAAAATTTCTCCAATTTGCTTTCTTTCCTTCCCCTTGGAGTTTCCCTTTCCTCCATCTACACCACCACTCAAGCTTTCCCTCGCCCTCTCAAACAATTCGTCTAGTACGGCTTGCTTAGCAGACAGTACTCGCAAACGGCTCTTATTTGCTAGCGTCGAGCGTGTAATCTGCTGGGACATGGCGGCTTGCTTGAACTTCTTCTCATAGAGAGTATCGATGGCAGCTGTCTCTTGGCGAACGAGCTTGGATTTTTCAATAGCAAACTCTTCGTCGGCCTTGATTCGGATTTCTCGAGCTTTTTCTAGGGCTTCTTGTTTAATGAACGCGGTCATTTTGCGGAGCTCGCCCGCGACCTGGAAGTGGTTAGCTAGATAATTATGAATAACTACTCAACATACCTGATCGTCGGAGAGTGCATGGCTTTGCGACATATTAAGGAAAGCTCTGTGTATCACAATTGAATGCAAGGCTTGACGGCAGCGTCAAGTGGTGTGAGGTTGGGAGGATGACGACGAGGAGCACGGGGTCGGAGGATGAAAGCCACCTATGCAGCAGAAAAAGGGTTGCACAGTAGGAAATCGCTTTCTTTACGGAAGCCTGCACCAGCTATACAAGAAGAGCGAGTGTCAGATGATAGCTATGGCGGTAAATTGAAGGGATGGTAGGCATCCAGGCAGGTCTGTTATCGCGCTTCTTGGCGTGCTGCTTATGTCATGGGATCTGATAAGATCTGATAGTGCCGTTCTCGCATATAGAAAAAAGGGCAGCACTCCGAGAACGTCGATAGATATTAATAATATTTAGATTCGAGTAAGATGTGCAAGCCAGACCTCCAGTCTGCTGCTTCGAGCGTAAAAAGAAACTATGTTGTTAGGGGCTTGTGCTGCTGGCCTCGAAAGAACGCGTCTGAAACGCTGATGTCAGTCTGCACCAACATGTGGGAACGGGACGATCCAAACCAACACACCTGACAGCCAGAGTCGGAAGTCACACCATCCCCGCGACATACCGTCAACAATGATATGTGCTGTCCGTAGCTGCTCACTAGCTGGCACACTTCTCTCGATATTTATGTTTTCTGGGCTCAATATGGTGGCCATGTCCATTTTTTCTCGCTGAGGGCTTTTCCGCAGGGCCGTATTCTGGAAGCACCTCATGCATGAAGACACCCGAAATGGGCCAGCTCGGTGATATATCGCCTCAGGGGAGTATCGCTGTACGTATGGGCCATGCAGAGATTTTTTAATAAGCTGTACTGACTCTTGAGTCCTTGCAGATTGGTGTTTTGGTCGGATTGGTGTCAACCAGCCTCCAAGCTATCGGGCTAACCCTTCAACGAAAATCGCATATACTTGAGGATGAGAAATACCCTTACGACATTAGAAGGCCGCCATATAGACGAAGAAGATGGCAGGTATAGCTCTAACCGACCCCCCACCGGCCGGCTGCGACGGGACGCTGATGAGGGCATAGCTTGGCATGTTTATGTTTGTCCTTTCGAATATCGTCGGTAGCACAATTCAGATTACCACCCTACCACTACCGGTACTTTCGACTTTACAGGCAGTATGTTATAGGCCCTTATCTTCTATACCTGTGTTGGGATGGAAACTTATAAAGATAGTCCGGTCTGGTGTTCAACACGATCTTTGCAACGCTGATTCTTGGAGAGCCTTTCACCCGTTACTCTTTCGGCGGTACTATTCTCGTTTGTATCGGCGCGATTTTGATCGCCATTTTTGGGGCCATCGGTGAGCCCGCGCATACCTTAGATCAGCTTCTTAAGCTTTTAGGACGATCGGCTTTTCTCCAATGGATCGCAGGAACGGCGGTAATAATTGTGATTACACTTTTGGGTGCTCATATGTTGAAAGGTCCTTCGGTTTCTGGCTGGTCTGGTAGCTGGGGCCATTCGAATTCTAAAACACACGGGTCGCATCACCACCACTACCACAGCCCGCGGTTAAAAACGCTCAGAGGTGTTTTGTATGGCGCAGTTAGCGGTATACTTTCTGCACACTCGCTGCTTGTAGCGAAAACCGCCGTTGAATTGCTTGTTCGCACCATTCTTGATCGCGTCAACCAATTTAACCGATGGCAATCTTGGGTCATTCTACTAGGTTTGGTGGCCATCGCTCTCACCCAACTATATTACATGCATCGTGGCCTCAAGCTATGCAGCACGAGTATTCTTTATCCATTTGTGTTTTGCATTTATAACATTATTGCGATTTTGGATGGTCTGATTTATTTCCGGCAAACGTCGCGCTTGTCAGGACTACATGCTGGACTTATTGCTTTGGGGACTGTTATTTTGCTTTCTGGCGTTCTTTGTCTATCATGGAGACTGGAAGAACCCATGAGCCCTGCAGAAACAGGGGCAGCGCCTGCACCTAGTGCCTTGACCCCGGGACTTGGACTTTTGGAAGAACGGGCTCCGTCACCGACTTACTCGGGCCTTATTTGCCCGTCTGATGAAGAATCATACCCTGCAGAACGGCAACCGCTGCTATTGCAAACACCTAGCCAACAACGGACCCCATCTCGCCGTTACACCACAGCTCTACCCCCGTCATCGCAGGAGCGGCACAGCATGGGCCTAGCCAACGAAACAGCTCAAATCTGGGCCGACCTGTACGACGAAAGCAGCACCGGCAACGATAGCAATGCTATGGCCCCAAAATCCCCCAGCCAATGCCCTGCATCCCCTTCCACACTCCACCGCCAAGATCAAAGACAGCGAAGCACGAGCGGCACCATCCCATTCACAGCCAGACACCCCAACACCGCCCCCACA
The DNA here is from genome assembly GCF_022830035.1 of Ophidiomyces ophidiicola. Lineage (NCBI taxonomy): Eukaryota > Fungi > Ascomycota > Eurotiomycetes > Onygenales > Onygenaceae > Ophidiomyces > Ophidiomyces ophidiicola. The sequence goes on from NW_026054647.1 coordinate 547,740, forward strand.
TCCCCAGCATCTCTTTTTCCCGAGCGACGGAGGTCCATAAGATGGCAAGGCGTGTTGAGAAATAACACCAGCAGCAATAGCCGTCGCCTGCGCTGCGACGCCGGTTCTGGGTGGCGCCGTGCGTCGACACCCGTTGTGGGAAGAGGTGTTCGGGAGCCGATTTTTGCACTTCAGGTAGATGTGGGGGCTGGTGCGAATGCCGATGTTGCAGATGGGACTGCCCCCGGCAGGCCAAGTCGGGCTAGGGAACCCGAGGATGGTGTAAGTGTAGGGGAGCAGGACGACGACGATGAACAACGAACAGGGGCTCAAGGCACGTGGCTTAGTCGGCTCTTTCATACTCGTTGAATTTTAGAACTTCCCATTATAATAACATAGTTAACTATTGGCAAATTTAATGATATTCGTTCCAACATGGCTTACTAGACCGTTCCATCACAGAAAATCCAAGCCTACATCTCCAAAGCCCTAATTGAGAGTAGCGATTATAAATTTCAGTGAATAAAATATAACTTTAAATTCCATATGTCGTCAACTAGTATACGATAACAGGATGAGAAGTTCGAGTTTAAACCAGCAGGGAATGGAATTGAACAAGTGCACTCCCTATCCACCCAAACGTTTATCTTATCTGCTAATTCCTGGCGGATGGTAAAAAGGATCAATGAGTAAAAGAGGCAAGGGCCATATAAACACATAAGAGAAACAGAATAACAGCAACTATCGGAGAAAAAATGCATAACGCCACCCCATTTCGTTCCGGATTGAAAAAAATCCCCATATGCCAGGGTAAACACGGATATAACATAAAAAAGTAACAATGTGATATGTTAGTGAGCCTTTCTGCGCACAGCAGCAAGGGCCGGAGAGCGAAAAGGAAACGCTTATCCAGCTCAACCGAAATCTTCGAGGCTAATCAGGAGCAGATGTGCTCACATAGTATAGTTAAGAGTGACCAGGAGGGAGTGGGTAGATTTTCGGGCGCCTGGTCAATGTGATGAAGAGTTGTAATTAACGACACGCGTATGAGCACGTCGCAGATCGTAGGAAAATGGAAAACATGAACCCGCCACGGATACACCAGTAACACCTAAATCTCCGAAGGTCTAAACACCCGCAAAATGAAAGCCAGAGCAACAGTACTCGGAAAAGGCGAAGTGTTTTTTTGTGTTTTTGTCCTTCAATATTCTGCAAGAGGCCAGTTAGTGCCAGTGGTGGTAGGGTGGGAGTTCGAAGCGAGTAGCGAAAGAGTGTTTTAGACGAAACAGGGTATACAGAAGAATGTGTGGCTGGTGGATAAATCCTTAAACCAAGATGGAGGATAGTATAGAGCACCACAGTTCCAGGCACATCAGATATACAGGAAGAGGGATGTGTACAAAAGCGAAGGGACATGTTAGGAGCAAGGTATCGGCAACCGCATTAAAATAACATGGGTAAGGGATACGGCGGTACATGGTTGCTTAATAAGAGGGCCTTTGAGAAAAAGATAGGGAACGCGACAAGGCAGATCAAGCTGTGGGTTGGTGCTGTTGAGGTATACGACCACCAACTGGCATTCCTGGATACTGACCTCCAGCCTGTGCTTGCTGCTGTTGCTGTTGGAGATTTTGATAGTATGCCATCTGTTGCTGCTGGTCGGCTGTCATGTAGCCCGGATGCATTGGGCCGCCTCGGGGCATCTGGGCTTGTTGGGCACCTACAGCAGCATGGGCAACGTCGTCGGCGGATTCTGGGGCGACTTCCGGGGCGTCTACGCCGTTCTCGGCGCTCGTGGGTTCGGGGGCGTTTAAACAAGACTAGAGCAAGGGGCAGTTAGGACATGTTCTCAAGTATTACTTTACTGGTATGCTTGGGATGAAGAGATAGAAAATGGAAGCTTACTTGTATCAAATTCTTGCCCTCTGCCTTTGTAACAAGAGGTTGCAGCTTGGGAGTTGTGAAAGTATATACAAGACCGGTCTCGGACACGACAAGCAAGAGTACTTGAGTACCAGTGAGGACCGACAATTCGTAGGCCTAGCATACATTAGCAATTGTAGCAAAGAATCAAATAAACATGAAGCGGGGGATAGTGGCATTGTATCGGGGAGAACTCGGAGGAGGAAGGGGAGCCAGCAATTGCTGCGTCGGCAGTGGAGTCGGAACCCACCTTCTTCATGATTCCGGCCTTGCGCTTGGAGAAAGTGATGTGACGGCGAGACTTATCCTGAATGAACTTGATCTCAATCTTGCGACGCTCACGACCAGGCTTGTCTTCATCGTCGTCGTCGTCCTCCGCGGTGCTCAAGCGAGGGCGCTTGGTGCCGCGGCTCTCTACCACGCCATTGCCACCAGGGACGAGCTCGTCCTGAGCGGGCGAAGGGTTTTCGTCAGCGACAGCAGTGATATCGGCCATAGCTGGTAACAATAGCGACGCTGGGGAGTCGAGGGTTCGGGGTGGTCGAGCTGAGATACCCAAAGAGGTATGATGTTTGTGAGGATCAAGAGGCGGCCGAATCGAGTAACGCGCTGGCAGGTTGGGGGGGGATGACAGGTTTGGGTAAGGTCGCGATGGGGGGGAAGAGGAAGAGAAAAGGGAAAAGTGAGTTCAAGCCTGAAGGGGGAAGACGCGGAAAAATATGACCGCACGGTTACGCCGGATCAACGCGCGGGCCGGTCTTTCTGCGCATGCTGCACGCCCACCCAACATTACAATACCGCCGCCTCGTATTTGCTTTCTGGTGGGGCCTTCCTTCCCTGCTGCGCCACCTACCATTGGCCCCCGACCGCGATCGGCCGTCGGGCTGACTCGTACTAGCTCCGTACTGTCAGCTGTGTTTTTGCCACTGGTAATTGGCTGGCCCCCCACGCGCCGCGTAACACCTCGGTCAGCCGCTGACTCAGCCGCCCCGGCCTGCCTCGCTGGCCAAGCCTGCTTCCGCCTCTGCATCGGCCATCATGCTCTGTATATACACGCCCGTCGGCCCTTTTGGCCAATTCAGCACTTGCACCGGGGTTGCGCCTTCATGGCCCCGTCCGAATGAGGACCATAGCCCCGGGAGCCCTTTTCAACTGCGTGTTTCTACCCGTCACAAGGCCCAGACGCATCCGTCCGCTGGTCTCCCACGGCCTTGTGGCGCCAGGGTGCAAAGGCACCGCATCGGCGAAACTGTTCAGTTTGAGCCCAAAAATACACCCAACGGCCATTGCTTTTTCCCGTCACCAAGACCCTTCGGCCGGAGTACGGGGTACACGCTTTGTTCTCGTCGCGCGTTTTCTTACCTCTTGCATTTGCCGTCTCGAAAGCGGCACTTTTGAAACCCTCCCCCCAAAGACAACGAACAGGATAAAACACACGGATGCCTTTGCCTATTTTATCGCCATCGTCTCGACTCCCTGCAGTACCTACATACAAGCTCAAGGCACTGAATCCGTCAGCCTCGCTACCTTGTCACGGTGTTTTGAAAACGCCCCTCTGCCGCTCCTCCTATCCTGTGTTCGTCTTGAGAAATGCAACTATCTTGTCAAAACCCTGTGGCGCTTTGATCCAATGCCCTTCGTTTTCAGCCCCTGAGAATTCTTTCAATTCAGCCTCCATGCCGATCCCCTCGAGAAGTCGACACGCCTGCCGTCCCAAAGAAATATCCACCATTGCATCATCAATCCCGTGGATCAACAGTATAGGCGTGGACAGGAGAGCATCGACCTCATCCGTATTCTGCTCGAACTGCTCGCAACCCATCACTTCAACTAGAGTGGCTGGTATGTTAACACACTTTCCTCTGTCATCGAACCCGTGTTGCGACCTATACTTCTGGGTCGCTTCCTCGATGTGCTGCGTGAATGGCATCCATCCGCAAAATCCTACAAATCCCCCCAGTCTACTTTTAACCCGTACTGGAGAGCAAAGTAGTGTCCACAATGCCGTAGCCATACCCTGGCTTATTCCACCAAACACAATGTTCTCTGATTTTCCATCTAGCAGGTTTATTTCCTGCTCGAGCACATCCAGCACATGAAAGCATGATTCCCTGAGACCCTGAAGCTGAAGATCCTGTCGGTCGTCGGGTTCTGTCAGTGAGTAGATGTCAAACCAAGATGATAAATCTTCCTGGAAAATGGTACTCCATCTCTCGCCGGATGATGGAAATACCCATTTCCAGCTAGGAAAATGCGACTCTAGATTTTTCCCCATCGACGTCTCCGAGGAGAAAATATCCTCAGCAAATTCTGGACCGTTACTTCCTCGGCCGTGCAATAAAATCGCTGTGTGCGTGTGCGTAGTTTGCGGCTCAACAATATGCAGTCCCGGAAATTTTCGCTCGGCAGCGCTCATTTTTGCTCTGGTATTCAGTATTGTCTCTACTCAAGAGATAAGTTGCCCTAGTGGCTATCTTCCAACTATCTTCAAGAGTGTTTCGGGGCGAGATAGAACATTCAGCCTGCTACGCAGAAAAAGGTGGGGTTTTATAGGTAACTACAAGGTTGTTCTGCACACTCTTCGGGCTCACATAAATCCGCTGTGGCACTCCGTACGTATGGAGATTGATGCCCTAAAGCAGCAAAGCAGCCAGAATGTGTTAAAAAACCGAAGATGAACGCACATTCATGTTACCTTGCTAACTTTTTAACTATGTAGTCATGGAGTAACTATCATAGTCTTGGTGTCTATGCTTACTATTAGTCTAGGTCACACTTTAACTGTAGGAATTGGAGCGTTTAATTGTTATGATGCTACCACAACTGCGCCCTACCCAAACAAATAAGGACATAGACCGCCCTCGAAGTGCTTCGTGGCCTACTTACTTGCATTGCTTTCTGCGTGGATTTTCTTTTTCCCATAAACATATTGAGGGGTGTCACTTTAAAAGGTGAATATTTTCCTCTTTTCTCTCCAAATCCCATCCCCTGTTCAGGATCAAGTCTTGCTACTGGATCTGGGAGAATAGTTACACAGGCAACAATTAAGAAGGATAGTCTCTATCCTAAATAGTTGAATAGTTGGATGGAGTATATTGACACTTTTTCTATGATCCAGCCGCCCTTTCTTGATTGTGCACATTCAACCTTAAAGTTATATAAGACATAGGAGCCTTATTATTCTGGGTGCTGTTTTTATTATGGCAGCGAAAAACCGTTGGACGGAACATCGTTTATGTTTTTACAGATGACCACGAAGATCTACGGAGTACACATGAACTCACTGAAGCACGGAGTCCCTAAATACCCCATCTGCACAGGCATTTGGTGAAAAGGCATTCAGTATCTAGTTTTGCGCCATAGTAATTTGCTGTTACGGAGTACAAGTGATATTATTGACTGTACAGGTTTAGACGATTCCAGTTCGAATAACTCTCGATTTTGTGAACAGAAGCAAGTCATGTCACCAGATACAGAGCTTTCGCTATCTATTGAAATTGTCGAGAAGACACAAAGTATTTGACTGGAAAAGCTGCCCATAGCACTAATATTACTGATGTTGGTTGTCCGAAGTTCGTTACTCGAGAGTATAATACGAACTACCGTCCAATGTGAATACAAGAAGTAGGCTACAATACGTATTATGAAGTTGATGAACTCTTGATACCATCGACAACTATAATCAACCTGTAGCCTCTGGATAACTGAATCTGACCTCTTGATAGATCCTACCACTTATCAGTATCAGTGTGCTAAGAAGAGCCGCGACAGCCATGCTCCTGTGGGTTACGCTGGCCAATTCTTCAGATGTCGTAACAAAAAAACCCAGGGTTTCTGGACATTGGAATCAAAGGTCAAAAGTCATTTCTTCCTTTTACTACTCATGTTCCTCCACATGGCCAGGTCAAGTCTTCACCATTGTAGTTTGACAAGTCTGAATTATCCAATAAAGCATGCCCGCCTCTATTTCTGAGAACCATTGTCGAGTAGCTATAGATTATTAGGGTCTGGGATGCAGCGAGGGAATTTGTGATATGTTTTCTAGCAATGTCTACAAGAATTCTGATAGGAATTGATTGTAACAACAAATATGAGAGTATTGGTATAGTCTCTGTGTGGTGTTCACATCAAAAGGAGTAATTCAATGGTATTGTAAGTGCTACTTGAACATACATATATCTTCATGTGTTGCGGAGCAAGAAAAGCACCTAACTGGGACAAATATCGCAAATAGCAAGGCCTGAGACAAACAAAGAGTGTTGAAATGAACCCCATTCTAGCAGGACCAAATCTGTGGGTTAGCTTCAGTTCTGGAGCGTGGGTATCTTCGAGAAGCGGAGGGCCAGTAAATAGCAAATGTCTACCATTAAAGGGGGTGTGGCGCCATTATGACAGCTGTATAGAGTGCTCCCGCAATACTATATTTTTAACATCTGGGCTTTTAAGATTGATGTGTGGCTGGCAAAGCTCATGCGACACTATACAGCACTCAATCTCTCTGGATTGATCGCTGCACTTGGGGATCAATGTGCTCCGTGCTCACCAATCTGAGTCATTGTTTTTGACTGTACCGAAATTGCCCCGACGTTTATCTTTCAAAAGTTGCATATCAAGGAATATGTAACTAGTGGTGAGATCTGGTATTTTGGTGTCTGGAAGGTAATGTGACTTTTATTTTGATATTTCATAGGTACTTCTGAGTACGGAGTATTCACTATGTAGTTGTGTAAGATGCCACATACTCCGTACGTTGTAGTAAGGATGGAGAAGGGGCATTGGTGCTTGGTGGCGGCTCGGTTATCTGTCTCTGATATGAAGCCAAACAGGTTGCAAAGGAGTGGAACTAGACCGCAAACAAAAAGGGGAGACCAATAAGAAAATCCGGATAAGATGATATTTAGAGTTTGACGTACCAAGCCAGCCACGAGCAAACATAAGCAAACACCCAGTTCAAGAACAGACAGTCTCTTCTGCCCCTCAATGCTTCTGCTTGACCCTCTCTCCATGCTTTACGCACCAGTAAAGCCACAGCCCCGGAGGCAGAGCGCAGTAGGGCTAGGTATACTTGCTTTGAGCCCACGTTGACAGGTGCGCAGTGTACAGAGACAAATGTACATATGTATGTATGTATGTACCTCCCTGGTATCTGGCTAAGCGCCGGCTTATCCAGAAACCAGAGGCGATCTGAGACATGACTGGTCACACATCTGCCTCACCCTGGACTCGGGTGCCAGAGAACGAATTCTCGTGCGACGTCTTGCGGTCCAGGTCAAGATGGAAATATTACCAAGTTGTTTCGTTGTCCTTCCCGTCAATCTCCTGTTTGCTCTTCCACCATTTCGTTATGATGGGACGCATCATAGAGGAACAGCTGTAGACTCAGCTCTCAGCATTGCATTCTTTTGGCTTGAACTGCCTTGACACTCCTTCTATTATTGCCTGCCTGAGGCCTGTCGACGCTGGTCGTCTGTCTTTCATTACGCCCATTCGGATTCGTCTCAGGAGAACGAATGAACGAACCCTTCACCGCGAGAGTCCAAGAACGTCGTGATAAGAAAGATGCCGGACAAGCTACTTATCACCTACCTGCTTGTGGACGCCCTGTTTCTAGGTGGTGGGGTAGTAATGCTTACAATTGCTTTGATGGGCAAAGCAAAGATTCAATCCGAACCGACAATCGACAATGTTGCTGAGCGGTTACTCTTTGCTCACTGCCCACAACTAGGTGGGTTGAGTACCTTTCTCCCTTATTGGGGTAATGTTAGTTAGCGTTTCTGACGTGTGTCTACAGGCGAGATAATAAGTGCCGGATTGGTATTCTTCACATTCATTCTTTCAATACCTGGTATCCTTCAGCCCGGCGACAGAGTATGGATAAAAATCCACGGTTGGATGGTCGTCATTTCCGCCTTCACGACTCTGCTTATTGGCCTTGTTATTTGGTTCTTGACACTGAGAACAAGATCAATGTTAAACCTTGCATGGGGAAAAGAGCCTGCACGAGTACAGAGTTTACTGCAACAACGAGTAGGTCATGGCCTGCCCTTGATTCGAGATATAATGGCTAAATTTTGATTTTAGTTTAACTGCTGTGGATACCACAATAGTACTTCGCCCCCATTCCAAGTCGATGCAACCTGTCCAACCGACCTGGCTGCCGCACAAAAGCCAGGCTGTGTTGGCCCATTTTCGACTTTCGCCAATAGTTTTTTGGATGTTATTTTCACCACGGATTTTGGAATCGTTGGTAGGTTCCCCTTTTGCAGTTGAGTAATTAGCCGTGTCATTAACTTTTGTTTTTTCTAGCCGTCGATGCCGTTTTACTTCTATGCGTAGCTATGGTACTAAAGGATCGTAAGGAACGGGCGAGATACCGGCTGATTGACTCCAAGAATGGCTTCGGTACGATTTAAAGAAGGGCAGTGACTGCTTCATCCAACCAATTCTTCTTATCCCAATTCAATCCAAGATGGTGGTAATTTGGATGATTTCTTCCGTAGACATATACATGAACAACTCGTGTTTTGTGTCTATGTTATTTCAAAATTTATCAATGGCATATTATATAAATCTTGCTTGTTATATATTATTATTGGGTATCTCTTCTTAGCAAACAAAGACAATTAACAAATGAAATCTATAGGAAAAGGACACAGTCATTAAATATGCTTCCTGGTGCCATGTTCAAGTACTCCGTATCCTCTTATTTGTGCTCCCCTCGTCTTCTCCGTTTCGATCGACTTTCTCATAATCTTCAAGTGCCTCGGGCATCGGATACTCTAAAGCATCGACCTTTTCCCATTCATCATCTTCGTCTTTTTGAAATGTTAATTTGAAGTTTAAGGCCTGTTGAGAGAATTCTGGGTCAGAACACTGTTCCTGATGCTCTTGGTCCCAATTCAAATCCAGCTTGACAATCCTCGCACCTCCAGGCTTTAATTTATGATAGTATCCCTGTATCACCCCGTCCTGGACCCGAAAGCCCCGAGAGACGTACCACTGTAACGCTTCTTTGTTTGTTTCGTGGACATGAGCGGTTACTGTTCGGATGTTATAGTGCTTAACCAACGCGGATACTGGCGGTCGGGTGTTTGCTGAACCCAGATCATGTAAACCCGACATACCATCAAAAAGGAGCGAGTTTAGAAGTGATGCTGCAATGCCTTGCCCTCGGTATGGCGAAAGTAAGTGAAGAGTCAGGATGTATAGATTTGTGGCCATCCGTCCATCTCCATCAATGCTGGTGTCTAGCAACGGCTCCAGACGACACCGTATTCCGCCGATAACCTTTTCTGTGTTGCCAACTGCAGAAGTATCTCTTGCAAATTTGTTTTCAGCTAGGTCCGATCCCACCACTGGATGATTATGATATATCGCAACCCTCGACACGCTCGCGACGAGTAGGTCGGTTATTGTTGCTGAATAAAAGGAAGTCGGATATCGAATCGGCAGTAGTAATCCAGTGATACGCATCAATGAGGGAATGTGAGCTGTTTTCACAGGCTCTATAGTGACCTGTGGGTGTGGAGTTGGGAAAGATAGTGGCGCATGAGGATAGGGCGCGAGTTGCGACACGAAGGTGGGTTGAGTTGGGCAGCTGGGCTTGGAGGGTGTCAACTGTTGTGGAGGGGGTGGGAGAGCTTGTGGTTGCCATTGTTTAGAAGACGTATGAGATGAACCAAGCGGCATAAAGTACGAGGAGAGCTTGTGGTTTTTGGTGCTTTTGCTATTCGCCCGAGACGCCATGATGGAGGGTGTAGGGAGGGGTGAAGAGGAGACAGTAGTTCCAAAAATATGTGGTGCGATAGTCCAAGCCAATACACCAAAGCTCAGAAGTTTATAAAAACATGGTAATGAGGGTTGATAGCTGAGTTAATGTGTGAAAGGCCCTGGCAGCTTGCCACGCCCTCTTTGTGTCTGCCATCTGACGCGCCGCCGCGGTAAGTTAGTTAGTTGAGGAGGAGAAGGAGACTGCGGAGATCGATAAGATAAGATGGAAGCTATTATGTCATCTGCCTCGCTTGACCGCGGAAGCCGCTGGCAGCTCTGGAGCAACACATCAAGGGGAGCTCGAACAGTTACAGCGGAGGCCACACAGGCTGGCAATAATTGCCTGTTACTTGTTTTCTTAGTAACTCGAAGGTACCTCCTTGTCTACCTTTCCTGCACCTTTGAACCAAGCTTTTGCTAACCTCGTTGAGCTGCCTCGGCGAAAGCAGATCTGCCTAATATTCATACACAGCAGTCATTTTCACATTGCCGCCTTCCCCAGATATTTAACCGTTTCAGTGGCAAACGTATTACATCGACTAAGGCTTTTCTTCCTCAAAGCAACTCTAGGCTTCTCGGTGCCACGATCGCTAGACCCTTCCAATTGTACATTCTCGTCCATAAACCGCAGACCGAAAGCATGTCCGGTTGATACAAGCGAAGCTGATGCATGACGCAAACGGCCTGATAGTGCTAAAGTTTCTGGAGGTAATATTGGGAGTCAGAGTATATACATCTTTTTTTCAGAGTCTAATCCGTTTTTAAATAGGCACATTAGCAGACCAGAAAATGGCGGGTCCAGAGGTGGATAAAATCCAGAGTGAGACCAGCTCTAGTACTTTAGAGGCAGTAGTCAGTTACTCTAGACAGTGGCTCTATCTCATCGTCTAACACTATTTGCAGACTCGGGACATTCTAGACGATACGTTTTATAATATTATTCATGATATCGTTGCGAAGGTTCATCGGGAAGAAAAAGTGGCTCGAACTACATCCGCCGTCATCGCAGTAAGACAGATTGCAGAAAGAGAATTCATGACAGATGGCGTATCAAAGGATAATACCAGCAATGCACCATCCGGAGGCACCTTTCAACCTGAATTGGTCAAAGCAGAAACAAAAGCAGCAGTTTATGACGGCGGTCTTGTGTATTTGAAGGGCAACCCCTTAGTCACTACGAAAGAGATCCTTTGCTCGAACTGTCATCTTCCACGTTTACTCTACCCATTATTTGGCGAGGGCTCTCGTCCACCGCCAGACATTAACAAAGAATACTGCCGAAAACACCCACCTGTTCGTATGCCTGGCCGCGATGTCCATGGAAATCCGTTTGCTATTGAAAAGATTACCAAAAAGAAAAAGACACAGGCACCAGACAGCAACAATACGCCTGCATCGAGCCCTCCGTCAGGCACAGAGCCAGCTTCAGCATCCCACTCCTTCAAGCAATTGCCCGACAAAATGTATGTTCCGACAACGAAGTGTCCGAATTGCCCTCGGTACTTTCTTTTGACCAAGAGTGCCCAACATTTAGACAGATGCTTGGGCATATCAACCAGACAATCAAGTCGAAATAGAACTCCATTTGAAAATGGTACAAACACTCCCGCTAATCCGGCTCCGGCGTCTCGGAAACGAGCTCGTCAGGATGAAGAAGAGCCAATTACAGTTAAAAAGCGCAAGGAGACAGGAATGCCGGTCAAATTCAAGACTGGAAAGCCCGCTGTTCCTAGCAAGTTAAAGAACGGAACAACTCCCGATATGGCGCCTCCAGCTTCCCCAACGTCCGTTAATTTATCAAAAGCGACACCGAAGACGAAACTTAACAAACCTAGCAAAGACCGAGATTCGAAATAGGGTAATATCTGCACCTCTTCTGCGGGACTACCTGGTTGCGATCGTTGAATTTTCTTATACCCATTTCTCACTTTCTCCAAAATGACTGTCATGGTCGGATGATTATTTTGATTTCGCTGCTGACTACATTTGTTCTTGAGGAACAATGGAATTAGGATGCGGATATCAGGCTACTTTTTTTATTGTCTGTTTTTCTTTTGGCATGCGGGCTTTTTTAGCTGCCAGGCTCTCATCGATAACTCATGGGCGGGGCAAGATCATATTGTTTTTTGGGCAGGTGAAATGAGCATTTTAGGTGTTGAGAATACTCATTGTTATGTGCCCGCAGTTTACGTGCTTTGGAGTTTTTTTGTTTTTAAATCTGGATATTTCATGGCGTTTTGGGGCCGACCTGAAATGCCTGTGAAGATTTGAAGTATAGCATGATAATAAGTCTCAATTTACTTCCCCAAGCCTCTTTATCTCCAGTTTTCTGGAACTCCTCATTTTTCAACAAGCTCTTTGCTTCTTCTGGTTTTATAGTCTGAAGTAAGGCTCAATGCTCGCTGAAGCTTGGGTTATCTAAATTATGTTTGTGAAGCGACGAAGGCCCCCAGTTGACCTTTGGGTAAATTCTAGGATGTCGGCAGGGTTCTGATGCTTGTACTCCGTATGCTCACAGATCAATCCCAGCCGCGCTCGGGGTCTTTAGTACTTTGCATGCCGAAAAAGAGTTAAATTGCAAATCAGAGGCCGCTAATGCACGAGATAGCAAGGCTTCACACCGGCAATTCCTGCAGAAGCAACCTGGACAAACAAGACGACAATCACTGATAGTCATCGAACCCTCATTCGCCGACAATAGTGGGTGGCAAGCGGCATGCTGTGACTGGCCGGGCACAGCCTTGTCAACGGCTGGGCCCTGGCCAATAGAGATGCATGGCAGGGACTTTTGGCATGAAGCTTTGGCCGATTGACAAATCATTGCGATATCAAGGTCACGAGGTATGATAAGAACGGATGATTCTCTTTTCCGCCATTTTGTTGTCTTTGTCAACCCACTTTCTGGGAGCGGGATATCGGCACTTTGAAGCTGCTTGATGGGGTTTGATGAAGAGAAGGCCTGTGCCGGTGTGGCGTGCAGGGTTGCTTGGACTGGATTGCACATCAGAACGGAGACAACCGGTGGCTGAAGCAAGGTGAGCACTCTCAGTCACTACTTTGTTCCTGGCTGTTCTCCGAGGGCCTCTCCTCGTTTTATTTTCTGGTAGTTACCTTGGCCCGGACTCCACTAAATCAGCGAATCCTTCGCCTGGTTCCTCCACTGTCCGATATGAATTTTTCCGAGCTCTTCAAGATCCATTAGTGCCAATAAACCGACCAGAAACCGCTCGAGACCCCGCAAGTAAAGTGGCCCGAGCCCGTGCTATGTAATCAGCCACCGCTTTAAATCGCGACTGGCGATTTGATAACACCATTGTTGGCTTGCATCACCCCTCCAGGCATGCTGGGCACGTTAATCTCTCTCGCTCAAAACATGGGCCTCTTGCTCCCCATCCCTCAGCCAATCTGGTCGCAAGTTCTCCTGCTTGGCACTGCGGCCAGGGCGAGGAGATCGCAAGTGTATACGGGGCATTCTCTGCCCACCCCTTGCGTGACCGCATTTCAACCGCTTTGGCTCCCAAGGATCTGGTTCTGTGAGACTGGGTCTGCCGTACGTCAACCTGTTTACTCGAGGGTTGACTTTCCAGATCCATTGTTCCTTGGTGCTTATGGAATAGTTACTCCCATCTCATGACTTGCTCTAGAAATGGTGCAGTCAGGCTCGCCTGTCGTCTATTTACACTTCAAGAACGCTTTTCATTTTTCTTCAGGCCCTGTCTCTTTTTTCGTGTTATTCTATGAATGCTATACCAAAAGCCTAACCTGGACTCCTTGAGCCACTGGGGGGGATCACTCCTTATGGAGTTACCTCGTTGACTAGATCTTACTGAACATTTATGAATTTCGAATAACCGTCTGGCAACAGCGTTATTATTTGGCAGGCTGATTGTGGGTAATGACAGCATAGAGCTGTTAAGTTCTGCAGTTATTTGCCAGTTTTTGATCGGAACCATTTGAAACTGGCCCATCTATCTCACGCTCCCCATACCTCTTAGACAATCTGAAGAAGTCTAGCAGCGTATACTTTGGATAACAATGCCTTTATCGAGAAATAATGCTATTTTTTCTAAGTTTCCAACATGGGGTATCCATAAACTCTCAGCCGCGCTGGCGAAACGAATATTTATTCCCATTACGAGTGCCAGTACCCCCGATCAGATAGCGGCAAGCCAGCAAGATCCATGGATTGAATCTTCGAAATATGCATTGGGTTGGGTGTACTTCGCGATCGTATTACTCGTTTTTACCATAATTATACGATCGTATCACTTTTGGGGGGATAAAATCAGGGCTGCGTTATACAAAGAAGAGATCCGAGGATTTGATAATGCGCTTTCACCAGAGTCCGACTATGAAATGGGCACGCCTGCAACAGGAAATTCCACTCGCAGTTTTTTTCCATCTCATGGCACTCTACCTTCTAGTCCGAAGAGAGACTCATCCGTCGTGAACATCCGGTGGTTTAATAGCCTGATTGCGTGGGCGCGATGGATATTTTATCGGCCCATACCTGTACTAAAAATATGGAAAATTGAGATCGTGCCGCCATCGCTTGCAACAATGGCCCTAGTTAGCTCTGCCTTGATTTTCGTCACCCTTTACAGCTTCCTTCCACGTCCGCTATTTTATCAAAGCATCCGAGCTGGTTCACCACCCCTGGCAGTGAGAGCTGGAATGCTCGCTATCTCTTTAGTACCATGGATAGTCGCTCTTAGCATGAAGGCCAATCTGATTAGCTGGCTTACAGGAATAGGGCACGAACGGTTGAACGTTCTCCACCGATGGGGCGGCTATCTCTGTATGTTTTTGGCACTGGTTCATACAGTTCCGTTTTATATCACTCCCGTTTGGAATGATGGGGCTCTCGCAATATTTCGTCAGCAAATTAAAGGAGATTTTTATATCTATGGCTCCGGGATAGCGGCACTTATTCCGCTGGGAATTCTTTGCATCCACTCACTACCTATATTTAGGAATCGAGTATACGAACTGTTCGTTCTGCTCCATATCCCGATATCTATATTCTTTGTGGGCATAATGTTTTGGCATTGCGCAAACTTTTTAACCTCTTGGAACTATCTATTCGCAACAATAGCCATTTGGCTAACATCATATGTCTCGCGGCTATTTTATTCAAACTGGACACATCCACTGCGCATGTCTTGGTTGATTGGCGAAGAATCAGCAGTGACAATTCTCCCTGAAAATGCCGTGAAAGTCACAATACCTACTGAAGTGAAATGGAAACCGGGGCAATATGTCTACTTGCGAATGCCTGGCATTTCAATATTCGATAATCACCCGTTCACAATTGCGTCTCTATGCAGCGACGATTTTCCGTCTAGTTATGGGGAACAGTATAGGGACATGACGCTCATTTTCCGACCTTTTAGTGGGTTTACTAAGAAGGTTCTAAATACTGCTCTCATGAAGGGGCCATACAAAACCTATCGAGCATTCATCGACGGGCCCTACGGTGGGATGAGGAGAGAACTGTCGGCGTTCGACCACGTCATTTTCTTTGCTGGTGGGAGCGGTATTACAGCCATTGCAAGCCAATTGTTGGATCTTATCAAAAGGATGCGAGATAGCAAGGCCTTGACTCGCACGGTACGAGTAGTATGGGCATTGAAACGACCGGAAACAATGGAATGGTTTAAGGAGGAGCTACGGATATGTCGAGAATATGCACCCGAAGGCACCTTTCGTTGCCAGTTCTACCTTACAGATGCCAAGAGGTATAACGGGGAGCAAGCTACCCTCTCTAGACCTCATAGCGGTGTTTTTCATGACCGTATCAACGAAATTTTTCAGGATGTTGCCAGTAAGCGCACTTCCGCATATATTCGTGAAGAAGCGGCAGGGGATGAGGAAAGAGAGAAAGAACTTCGCCGTGAAAATGAAGATACAATTGCCGCTCTCCCATCTGCATACATACCGCAACAACGGCTCCCAGAATCGAAATTTCCCATCCCAGCTGCTGTCGAACAGAGCCACAATAATATGAATTTTGGCTTCCCTACAACTCCAACTATGCTACAGAAAAATCTAATGCGCTTCGCATTCTTTCCATCACAGAAACGAGATGGCTGGAGAACGGAATATGGAAGGCCGGATATCCCTTTTTTGTTACGGCAGTATTCAAGAGATTTTGGACGAAGGACATGTGTGTTCGTTTGCGGACCACCCAGTATGAGGGTGGATGTTGCCAACACTGTGGCAAGCTTACAGAAAATGATTATAAATGACCCAAACAAGGATGAGTTGTTTCTACATGCAGAAAATTATGCCATTTAATTTTTCCTTAAGCTCCTATCTCTTACACCTCTGTTATATTATACCCTTGTTTCCTACGTTATTCTTTTAATGTCTCCATATTTTGGAGAGCTTGGAAATATATAATACATACGTATGAGCACCGCAAGCCCCTGTTGAGCATGGTGAACTCCAACTTAATATTGAGGCTAGCTATATGATTGTGCTGGTGAACAGGCACCCAGTAATATTCCAATTGAAAGATAGTGAATATATAATTGCCTAAAGTATGAGATAACCAATTTAACACCCAGTTCCAACAAATTTATAAATACCCAACCTATTCCCTTCGGAGTCCTCAGCATACATAATCTTTCCATGATCACCCTCGGGAAATTCTCCACTCAGCTGCTTCCCACCATTGGTAACAATGGCCTGCATTGTTTAAACTTAGCACTAACCATAAACCAAAAAAAAAAAAAAAAAAAAGAAAGAAAGAAAGGAAAAAAGCCAGTTACACAATACACACCTTCATGCACTCATCCAAATTATCCACCATATAGTATAGGGTAATACCTGGATTTCCGCCTTTGCGAGTAGAAAAACCCTCGCTACCATCGCCCTGCTTGTATCGTTGCATCTCCTCTTCCGATACCAGACTCAGACCACCACCCAAGTGGCTAAACTTCTCGTCTGGGAAGCGGAAGAGAGCAACAGTCTTGTTGCATGGATTATCCTTTTCGGCTGCCTGCTGAGCATCGGTTTTGGGTGGCATAGCCATGAAAGTCCAGGAAAAAACAGTGGTGTAAAATGATTTAGCTGAAAAGGATGAGATGTTAGAATACAGATAGGAATTTAAAAGGGTATTGACAGGTCCAAGTTTATGGTTTACCTCGTTCAGGGTTTGTGACGGGAATTTCAATCCAGCAAAGGGTGCCGGTAGCTGGAGGGGTCCAGGTTGAAGCCATCTTTTTCAAAGTTATAAAATTGATATTGTTATTTGAATAAGATTAAATAGTATAGGGTGAAGGCGAATTTCAAGCCCCAGAACTAATCTTCTATGTGAAAGCTGTGGGCTCCGTAGAGGCGGGAAGGGCTCTTATATATCTCCATAAGAAGCAGACTGAGATAGATCATTGTACCCCGCTCAAGTTGCCATCGAAGGCGAAAC
This sequence comes from Ophidiomyces ophidiicola, assembly GCF_022830035.1. Classification (NCBI taxonomy): domain Eukaryota; kingdom Fungi; phylum Ascomycota; class Eurotiomycetes; order Onygenales; family Onygenaceae; genus Ophidiomyces; species Ophidiomyces ophidiicola. The sequence goes on from NW_026054647.1 coordinate 564,838, forward strand.
TCAGCTCAAACTCGCTGAATTCTTCCGTATCCCGAAAATCAATTCCAATGAGCGCTGGACACCTCACTTTTGGCGGCGAGAAGAAGACGTAAGTTGGGTGGCTCGACACGCAGACCGCGTTCTAATATAACTGTATTCGGCATGGCGCCTCTTGGCTGAGACGCGAAGGAGACGCGAAGTCAGGTGAACACCCGGCATTGGGCAACTTGACCATCCATGCTTCGTATTTAGGGTTGCGATCATGGAAGAGATCAGTAATCAGTCCTTCATCGCTCATTCTAACTTTCGGTTTCATTTGAAATCAAAATTTCCTTCAAGTACTCCGTACGCTGACCAAATATTGATCCATGTTCCGTTTCCTGATCTTGAACCCAATCCAATGCGGTCTTCCTTTCATTATCTTTTGCATCCAGATCGGCTGATCTCACAATATTGTAGCCGTACCTAGGCATGAAACTATTTTTTCTGGGTAAATTGTTTTGTGCGTTGAGTGCTAGGCGGCAGTGCAGTTGTTTTGTTTTTTCATCCACTCTATTAAGAGACACTCTGTATTTGTAGTCTCAAACGGTTCTTTCCGTAAGGGTTACTGAGCAGACACGTTTTTCGTTAGATATTGCTACATAAACATTTGCACTTCTGTTTTATGCTCAATAATTAAAGAGGCCTGTAGAGAATAGTAGCGTTCTATCATATTGCCAACATACCTTTTTGACATTTGGGTCTGCACCAATGTCAACTCCTAGTCACCGTAGCTAACTGACGATTGTTGAGCTTTTTGTCATTCTGGTCCAGGACTTCTATTATGTTTAGGCTCTATCACATAATATAATTGTTCGCTGATGACTTTCTCCAAATAATATCGCCTCAAATTGAGAAGAATATCGACAACCTTTAGCTGTAGGACATACACAGCACCCTGGAACGTAGCTTCTAGGTCCATCGTGTGTAGATAGCCCTTAATATCTAAACCTTTAAAGCAAATATTCACCATCCCACCATGATCCCATTTAGCAGCTTGTCTGAGCGAAAGACCAGAAAAGCTTCTTTACCAGCAAATATCTGGCTTCAGGAACGCATGCACAGACTGAGAATGGGTAGGTATAGACATCCAAACTCGTACGGAGCCGTCTACCTCAGCGCACCTCTCTATTGGGCAGTGCGCTACAGGCTCATGGATTATGGTTGCTCTATGCAAAGGCGCAGCATACGTCTCTTTGTGGTATATTTCAGATCATCCGAGAAGACTTTTCCGGGTTCAAAAAGTGCTTTCATGACATCGAGGTCTTGTTTCAAGACTACCGAGTGTAGAGGGAGGCGTTGGATACGCTGATACCATGACTCCGTATCATCGGAAGAATTTTAACAATATTCCAAAAATTTGCAGACTTTTAAAGGAAGTTTCCCATTAGAATAGGAACCTAAGGTATACAACAAAACTGGCTGACAGTACCGTTGCAAGCGGGATGTTTCATCACCTGCAACCAACACTAAGGTCATATTCTCATCCTACCTCAAACCCCCTGGATTGCCGCTGCAGACATTCTATCTGAGGCTCAATATGGCCTAGCGAGCACTTCAATTGCTAAAATTTGCTGTGAGCGCCTGCTAGTTTAATGGTGTTGCTAGGCCCCAGCTGAGCTTTTGGCATTGACCAAGTAGCCTAGGTAATATCGAAGACTGAACATTGGACTATTGAATAGAATACGGCAAGGCATGCGTGTCACAGACGACTTGCGCGTAGCAAACAGGTGCACAAGCAGCGGTTGTAAGGGAATTGACATACCGTAAGAAGTATGGCTAGAGATTGTTGAGAAATCGAGCACATTTTGATTGCGTCCATCTTCCCCGTCTGTTGTTGACACGGTTTCGACGAATCAAACCAGTCAACCAGCCAAGTCTTGGCGCGCTTCTCACCGCCTTTTCAGGCCGCCGATTCTGCCGGTCTTAAGCTTCATTCAACAACCAGAGACAAGTGCAAAAAGCTGTCGTGGATCTGCCGTGTCCTGAAATTCGACCATTTTTTGGAATTCATTTGAGGATGTCCGCTTTCCCTAACCAAGAATCTTCACATTCAGCGCCTCTGCTATCCTTGACTCCTGCACAATTCGCCAGACTTCAGCCCCACACCTATGTCTACGCGCACCTGAGTCCCTCATCTGACCACCCAAGACCTTCCACGCGCATAAACGGACGAAGTGAATCTCAGTTTCGTGCTGCAACGGTGAACACAGGCTCTTTGACCCACGCGAACGGCAGTGCAGTGGTTCGTATTGGCGAGACAACAGCAGTATGTGGCGTGAGAGGAGAGATCCTATCTACAGATGATATCCCTGCGTGGAGCATATCGAATACTTCTTCAGGTTCCACTGCAAAATCTCCACGAGAGGAGAGCACTGAAGATGATGACGATACAGAGATCCAGGTATTCAACCTTCTGGTCCCAAATCTCTCGTTGAGCACTGGCTGCTCGCCTGCCATTGCCGCTAGTTCCGCCCCTTCCTCTCTCGCACAGTCATTATCCCACCAGCTGCTCTCTCTTCTTCACACGTCTCGATTAATACGCTCCCGAGACTTGCGAATCTGGTCCAGTCCGAATCGTACACCAATTCTATCTCAGGAACATTCAGACGTCACCATGGAAGATGCACCCGCATCCACAGAACCATTAGATGCCCCAGAAATAAAGGCTTTTTGGACTTTATACATTGATGTTTTAATAATTTCACTCGCGGGAAATCCCTTTGATGCAGCTTGGGCGGCTGTTGTGGCAGCATTGCGGGACACTCGCCTTCCAAAGGCGTGGTGGGATATAGACAACGAAATGATTCTTTGCTCGGATTGCGTATCAGAATCGACTACGCTGCAGCTACGTGGGATGCCCATATCTAGCTCTTTTGCCGTATTTGAAGCCGATCCTGTCAACGATTGGAGAAAGATCATCGTTGATTGTCAGCATGTAGAGTCTAACTCTGAGGACTCAATGAAGGATGACAACAAGACTGAGTCTCCAAAGAAAATAAAACGATGGATACTCGCCGATCCAGACGCCTTTGAAGAATCTCTGTGTCAAGAGCGAGCCTGTATTGTCGTCGATAAGTCCTCAGGAGCGTCGGATCCAGTAAAAATCATAAGGATGGAGAAGAGCGGGGGATTTTATATCGGTAAAAACGAGCTGAAAGAACTCGTAAATTCGGCCGCTGGCAGATGGGAGGAGTGGCGAGGGTTGTTAGATGGCGTATGAGCATTTAAGTATCATAGATGGGTTGAAAATATAGAAAATAAATTCATTTGTTTTAGTGTTCTGTTAGAAATGGTCTACTATGAACTTCAAGTACTGACCAAAACAAACGCCGGAGACAATATTCTAGACCATGAAACTCCAAACTTTCTTAGACACATTTGAAAGTACCCAAAATCGGGGTTCATCGAGTTCTCCTTTTTTTAACAGGGTTCTCTTCCACATCCTCAACAATAACAGGTGAGCTTAAGCCGCTATCTGGTATCGAAACGAGAGACTCGGATCCTGTCTCGAATTCGGCCTTGAACGAAGGTGATGAACCCTTATTGCCCCTTTTAGGAGGTAAGGAAATGGAAAAGTAAACAAGCTCCCGGGATTTTAACTCTTTCGTTTTTCGGTCCTTTTTATTTACTGATTCGTTCTCATCATCGGCCAGTTTGTTTCCGGTTCGGTTCCCTTTACCTCGCGCTGAAACCGGCTCAGGGCTGCCAAATATAAGATTTCTTAAATACTCGACCCATGTCCCTTGTTCTTGCTCCTGCAAGGTCTTTTCCTTGTCAGTGTTCTGGGCAACCTCTGCTGCTTCATCATCCTCATCAGTCACCCCATCGGAAAAGTTACACATGGCTGATATATCCCCATTTATGAGTGCAGCTGTCCAAATTGCAGAAAGTACGCCAGGAACGAGATATAACAATGCCGGTTGAGGTTGATTGGAAATCTGCATCGCGATCAGAGTGGCAAGCATTCCGAGAAGGTAGCCGGTCATTCCAGCATTGAAGTACGTTTTGCGAAATGACTTTGCTTTATGGAACGAAGTTTCCTTTACAGGGAGCTTTAAAGACGAGTTGGACTTAGTCCAAAGGCGCTCTCCCCATCCTCCAGTTGCGCTGAGATATCTGGGTCTCCGGTCAATATCAATTTCATTCTCTTTCTGGGGTAAAGATTGTCGAAGATAATGCAGATAGAGATCGAATCGCAAAGCTAGGCCAATTATCGTTCCAGGGACGACAATGTCACCCAAGCCAAGCATAGCCAGGGACGCCAGGTTTGGGTCATCTTTTGGCGATGGAGGCCGGGGAAACAGAAGTTTGACCGGTACATCCAGCTTCTTTGCAACCGTGACCATCATGGGGGTATAGAAAACGAAATAAATATCGTAAAAGAAGAGAGCCCCTAATAACAGACTTCCGGTCGAGAAGGTGGTTGGTGATAAGAATTGAAGAGCACCATATGAAAAGGAAAAGCCTAGAAAATTAATAAGCCACCATGGCCTGCCCACAAACACGGAGTATCCAGTTGCACTGAGAGCAATAATAATGCTCAAGGCGTCAAGGATTGTAAAGCGAGCTTTTATATCGAGAAGAGAACCGATACGACCGCGAAGTAACGCTTTTCCATACACAGCTCCACGAATGTGCCAAAGCCCTGAACTAACTGACTGTGGGAGATGAATGGTGCTGAATATCCCAGGAAGGGGGGAAGTGCGCGTTCTAGGACCCGTAGCACCCTCTACTGCGCCACTAACCTCCGTGAACACACGCTTTTCCTGGCCAACTTTCCACAAGGAGCCCGCAGATGAGTAATGTCTAGGGAAAACCAGGGATTTGAGTACGGCAAGACCATCCTTAACAAATGCGGTTGCGAAGACAAGGCCGGCATGCGAAAAATACCAATTAATAACCTTGTTCAATATTGCTGGGTCGAAATGCTTGAGAAGGAAATATAGGCCTCCTAGGGTTAGGGCAGAGAGTATAGGAAACATGATCGCATCCGAAGGTTCCAGACCCTCCATTTTCTGAATCATGCCTTGCTCATCATCGCTATCCTCATTATCTTCACTTTCTTCGCCCTTGTGTTCCTTTTCAGCTGGCTTGGCTGCAGACGACGGTCTTGATAGGGAGGCATGGGCACCGATATAGATGCAGAACAGAGCAGAGATCACTAGGTGAATGTATGTTGGAATCAGGGGCTTGGTAGTTTTAAATAAATGGAGAGCACCATCAAGGACTTCGAATACAGAGGTGGGCAGCGGCATCGTGGGCGGAGAAGGATCATATGGTGTTGAGGATGACGTTTTGTGTGGGATAAAGGTCGAGTAGAATATCTGACGCGAGAGCCGGGCAGATGATACGCTTTATATGGTCATTTTGGGTCAGGTGCAAGCTTCAAAACCAAATTATTCACTCTTTGAGATTCATGGCTGTTGAGTCGATGTTAATCCTCCTGAAGTTAGAAAGACACGATCTAGCAAACTAGCAAATTAGCTTTACTGACATCATATGCCTTCTCAAATCAACAATTTTTATCAATATCCAATTTCTCATAGCTACGGGGTACAATAGCAACAATGGCTACAGACATAGTGCTTGATACTACCATGGTAAACCTGGACCTCGATCGATGGGTTTGTTTTCTTACGTTAGCTTACATTTGGCATTTGCAAGGGCTCAATTGTAGTTGAGCTGTACAACGACCACGCACCGAAGGTACCCTTTCAAATTGTCTATTTTCCTTTCTATGGGGTGCTAATCTGTTCTCACTGTGCATAGACGTGCAAAAATTTCTCCACCTTAGCACAACGGGGCTATTACAACAATGTTGTCTTCCATCGTATCATTCCCAGTTTCATGATACAAACAGGCGATCCCACTGGTACGGGTCGCGGTGGCGACTCTATATATGGCGAGAAATTTGAGGATGAGATCAATCCTTCTTTAAAGCATACTGGTGCGGGCGTTTTGAGTATGGCAAATAGCGGACCCAATACAAATGGTAGCCAGTTTTTTATAACCCTCGCTCCTACGCCTTGGTTGGATGGAAAACACACGATATTTGGGAGAGTGAAAAGCGGGATGAGGGTAGTGCAACGGATGGGACTTGTAAAGACTGACGGCGACGATAGACCCGTGGACCGGGTTATGATCTTAAAAGCGAGGGTGGCAGAAGATGGGGTTGAAGAATGAAGTTGTTTTGAAATATAGATTCGGTACTACCGGGTCATTTCATATATTTAAACTTGCCCATCTGACATCGAAAGTCGATAGGCGTCAAAATCAGGTTGTGGTTGGCAGTCGGGTTGGGCAACTCCATGCTTGCAGACTGGCAGTCAATTGGGTTAAACCCAACTGCTACCACATGTGGCTGTTGATTATATTTAGAAAAAGTTACCGGTTACTACCAACTGCAGGCACACTGCAGTCTATAAATAATCAACATGTATCACCACAAAACGAACCGCATCGATCAGATGTTGCCATCTTGAGCGGCAGATACAGGGTGAAATAGTCCAATATCCCACTCTGTAAAGGTGATCCCAATGAAGGGTTCACCCTGTGACAAGGTTGCCAAAGGAAAAGAATAGCAGTTTGCCCACGCAAAGCGCAACGAGTGGTGTAATGGAGGAAGCAAGAGATTTCGTTCGGTGGCAGGAAGGGTATTCAATGCCAAGAGTATTTGGTTAGTTAACTAACTAACTAACTAGAGCCAATCCGGGCTAGCGCATCGGCCATGGAATAAATTCAATCTCACCTCTTCTCAATTCTTTCCTTCGACAATGATAGCGAGAATTCTGCAAATAAGCTCACGGGTGTTTTAGCTGAACCGTGACATCATGCTTTTGCCGTTCGCATAGGCTAGACAATCACTAGTGCTCCTGATCTCTGGGTTGAACTGCTCAAAATGCTTGAAATGAACACCTTGAATGATACTACATGGGACGTCTTGATTTCAGGAACAGGCCTTCCCCAGTCTCTACTTGCACTGTAAGCTGTTTTCAATAGTTTATTCGGACCAGCCATATTGACGTCGCTTAGGGCACTATCTCGGTCAGGCAAAAGGGTTCTCCACACTGACAAAAATGATCATTATGGTGGCCCTGATGCTGCCCTAAGCTTGCAAGAAGCCGAAGACTGGGCGAAGAAGGTAAATGAAGGTGGGTATACAAGTGTCTCTTTGAACTTAAGCTTGAATGTGTTACTAACTTTACGACACTAAGTCAGAGTCTACTTTCGGCCCGTTTGAGTGTGCTTCAGTATGGCGCTTACCTACCTTGGAAACAAAAGATAAAACATCATTATCTTTTTCAAGGGCGTACACTCTGTCATTGTCGCCTCAAATCATATACACACGTTCTAAGCTACTTTCTAGTTTAGTTTCCTCTCGGATTTACCGTCAACTGGAGTTCCAAGCAGTTGGCAGTTGGTGGGTATCTCGACATGGAGGCCATGACGGTGCACAGAGCCAAACAGAACCTCAATCTAGAAAATTGCAGCGTGTTCCTGGCAGCCGCGAGGACGTCTTTGCCGATGATACATTAACTATGAAATCAAAACGTTCCCTTATGAAACTTTTGAGATATTTAAGTTCTTCTGACGAAGGCGATAGTGTTCCTTCTGAAGAATCAAGCCTAAGCCTTCCAGATTTCCTTCACTCCATGTTTCAGATTCCATCGGATCTGTATGACCCCCTCTCTTCGCTCTGTTTATCCCTTCTTTCCTTATCCCAAACCTCTGCTGGATCTGCTATCCCCAAAATTAAAAGACACTTACAGTCAATCGGGGTTTTCGGACCGGGATTTTCTTCTGTCCTCCCTAAATGGGGTGGCTGCTCTGAGATTGCGCAGGTCGCATGTCGAGCATGTGCGGTTGGCGGAGGGATATACGCTTTAAATAAAAAGCTTGAAAGGGTACAACCTGTGGACGGCAGCCATGGGTTGCTCGATGCTTATTTTGCCGATGGAGAAAGAGTATCGACCAACTATCTTGTTGGGTCCGAATGGGATCTTCCGGCGGGTGCTCAACGGACGCGATTATTGACTCTGCAAAAGGTATCTCGTTGCATCCTAATTGTGTCTTCACCCCTGGATACAGTGTTTCCGTCTACGTCCGAAAATGGACCGGCTTCTGCGGCGACTGTTGTCATCGCTCCTGGAACAATGGATGAGCCTCCAGTATATCTAACCTTACATTCCAGCGACACCGGTGAATGCCCCCTAGGCCAATGTAAGTACCTACAACGTTTTCTACATGCTTCGAATTTTCTTGTACCTCTCAAGGATGATTCATTTTCCGAATACTTATCTACATTGTCTGTAACAACATTGATGATAAACCTTCCTCTGACAGCCTGATATGAGAGCACTCACTTTGTTATTCTGACAAGACATATTTTGCTGAAATCGCTGGCTAATGATGTTTCTCCAAAGGTATAATATACGGCGCCGTTTTACAGGCGCCTGAAAAGGGCCCGCCCCGTATTGATTCTGCAGTGAAAACCCTACTTGACTCCATGGATCCTACAGCTCGAGTCCTTTGGAAGTTACAGTATACGCAACTTGGCTGCTTAGATACCAGCAATAGCCGGCAAGATGTTTTGAGAGGAGCTTTCGATCAGATACTATTGTTTTCGCCACCTTATCTGGATCTGGAATTTAATGACTGTATGATTGATGAAGTGCGACATGTCTGGAAAGAAATTATGGGCGAGGATGTAGAAGAAAGCAAATTCCTCCTATTCGAGGATAGAGAAGATACTAGTGAAGAGCCTCCAGATATTCAATAATGAACAGCGTATTTGTGATTTGATTCGAATTTTCTCTTGTAACTATTTGTTCGGCGTGCGGGAAGCCTCGTTTTAGCAGCATCGTAAGCTCTCTTATCGTTGATCGCGTTTTTGTGAGAATTTGCCCAATCTGGCTTGGCAAAAGTCAATGCTGGCCGGCGGTCATGGCAACTTCGATCCCATCCTCTATTGAGAAGCCTTGAGCAAACAGGCACTATTTCCCTCTCTTCGACGTGTACCTATTTTACGTACACTCGTTTTTCGCCTTCGCATCCCCCTCTCAATTTTCTCTGGCCTATCTGCCTTCTTTCAGACACCGTTCACTCCAACAAAACGACCGGCCCTCCTCCCACAAAGAATAATCATGGGAGCTGGGGGATCCAAACCCGTGGAGAAGAGCGCAAGCTCAAAACTTGTCTTTCGAAGGTTTGATCTTCCCAATTGGCACTGCCCGAGAGTCCGTCAATGCCTGTACGGTTTATTTGCGAGAGCATCGCTAACTACAATGATAAATCATATAGTGAAACTCCAGTCCAATTCTCCCAGAATCTCGTTGAATCGTTACAATGTAGCTCGGAGGTAGCCTACATCCGGCCAATTTTAGACTCTTACTTGATTAACCAAATCGCCTAGACCGACTCGTCCCGCGCGCAAACCATAGAACTCCATATCCAAACCCGCGTTGCGGAAGAGCTCCAGCGCATCCAAGCTCGTGAAAGCCAGACACTTGCCGACCTGGAACAACGACTAGCTGACGCGACCTCATCATCGGAAACTACTGATCATTCGTTGTTGTCCCTTGATGCACCGCGAGTCCCACTCTCCAGTTTAGAGACTACTTCCCAGCTAGCAGACCAGAATATCCCTAAGCGCGATATAAACAGCCAGCAGGTAGCACAGAAGATTGAAGAATTGCGCCAAAAACTGGCCGAGAGACGAAAAATTAAGGAGGTCGATGCCGGCGTTGAGAAGGCTAGGGAAGGTGTTGTTAGTTGTTTAAGAGCGAATCAGAAACGGCCACTGGATTGCTGGGAAGAGGTAAATACTTTTAAAATGGAGGTTGCGAGGCTGGAGAGAGATTGGGTCAAGAAAGTCATTAATTGAATGACTGGTTTTCATTGGCAGATTTACTGCATGGGACATTGTATCATACACAAAGGTGGAAGCGCCATATAGACAAGGCGAAAAATATATTGACATTTTTTTTCAAATGGTGGTCGACTTTTGACGTATCATCATAAAGATATAGATATAGTTCCTGTTTAAGCTGAAATCTACAGAGTACCTGTCAAGCTGACCAGAAGCAAAGCCTCCCAACGTTTTCTCCAGGAGGTCTCAAGATACACAGCCGCATCAACTTTTCCTTTCCTAGTCGTATTAGGGAATCCTGTGTTCCAGTTTTTACTTGATCAATGGGGGGTATATATTTCTGTACTTTGTCAACCAATATCGCACCAACTCCTGTTCCTTTGCCAGCAGAGAGGTTATAATTTCCCGTTGTTATAAACCCAATAAGGTCGACCTCGTCTGGAACCGGGGGCGAAATTTTCTGACCCGGTTCTTCATCTAAGGCAGACATAGACAGAAGTTCTTTGAGAGATGGGACGTCGATCCGCTCTTCGGCTCGCCCCTTCTGTGTGTGTAATCGTTTTTGTATATTTGGCTTATAAGGGGATGACGATGGGCAGAGTAGCGAAAGCCACCGGTTTCGGAGCTTAAGGTCTGTAGTTGGAAGGCGATATATTCGAGATCGAGGGTAAACGTTTCCCCGGTTAAGGAGCCTGATACATACCGTCGCAAGAGAGAATTTTGAGGGTAACTGTGTTGATGGTTTACCGGGCTTGGTTCTCTGTTCTAACATATGTGAAGCAGTAGCTGGCGCGAGTTGCCGAATTTCGATGGGAGACATAGGGCAATTCGTGGGGAGATCAATATCTGTTGGAAGAGTCCCGTCGGTTTGCGTTTGGCTTTTTTCAGAAAGTCCACTCGATGTACCAATTGGCTTCTCCTCCCCCTGACTTGGAGTGCCAGTGACCAACCTCTCCCAATCGCATGCCCATCCACGGCCAATTTCGCCGCGCCTACCTTTGCCAAGGTCAACGCTATCAAATTCTACTCTTTTGCCCTTTGGTTTTCGCTGCCATTTGTCTTTCTGCAGCTCCCGTTGCTGAATTTCCCATGCCCATCCGGATTTTGTTCCAGGAAAATCACCCGGGAACCAGGGCATTCCAGACTCAAAAATAACTTGCTGCTTTTCGTGAACGCCCCCAAATCTCGGATTACCACCAGAGGCAAATGGGTAGTACATGATAGAATACCATACAGGACCCACACACTTCCAAGGTAATAGAATTGTCCAGTGACCAGAGGAAATTCCTTCAGATGAACTATCAGGCCGTGATGCAAATATAATTACGGGTATTTTGGGATCAGCTGGTTGCGGCTGCGGATATTCCCCAGGAGGTGCAAGTGCCTTTCGTCTATTGATTGCTTTTTGACTTGAAAGGGAGCGTGACGCCAATAGCCGCGAGGGGCGGCTAAACAACTCAGGGGCCAGCTGTGTTTTGTCTAGAGGCCAAGAAGATAGCAGCAATGCGAGTGCATTAAGGTTCTCTGGCGAGTTTTGCGGTTTCATGGTTCGTGGGGGATAGTGTAAACGGGGATCGGATGCACTGAACGCCAAAATCGCACCCAGTGGCAACGAAGCAGCGTTTGTTACGCCTGCAAGAGACCGCCAGACATCTTCAGGGGCTGGCTTATTCTTGTTCTGTGGATTTGGAATTGGTTCCAGCGCAGCACACAAAGCTTCTGTGGCTCCAGGGCCAGATATTTCAATGCTTCCAATCTCAAAACGAAGGTCTTCAACCATCACTGGAGGCTTTTGGATTTTTGACACTCTTAATAGCTCCTCCCAAAGTTGCAAGAAGGAAGATGGGTGGACCCGCAGGAACATCTTTTGTTTTGGCCGCTTCTTCGCTACCGACGTCGCGGCATCTGACATTCCAACGTCTTCAGGATTCTGGGCGGCCCATATTAACGTAACGGGCGCAATAGGCGATTTCTCACCATCTCGCTCAAACAACCAGGTGTCAAGAGTCCTAGTGCCCAGCCTCCATTTCTTGCCCTTGCTTCCCCAAGCAGTATCTCCGTCAACACCCATAGATTTCAGAAGACCCTCGATACTCTCCCTAGCGCCTTCAAGGCCTATTGTCGACATGTAGCTCATGTCCCACGCAATAGCACCTCTGGACCCACTGGCACGGTGCGTGGGCCTGTAGCATTTCTCCGTGGGTGTCAAAGGAAGTGCAAATCGCCATAGTGGTGCTTTTGGCTCAGTCATGCGTGCCCGTTTGGCATGAAATATATGCGTTGGCAACCATGTCTTTGTACGCTGGCGTCCTCTATACTTTGATGCCGGTTTCTCAGGGTGTGAAATCTTATTCTTTTTAATTTTCGGAATACGGGGCGCAATATTTACAGTATGTTCCGCAGAGGGTTTTTCCTTCTCTACCGCCACTTTCTTTGCCTGTCGCTTTTCTTTGGAGCGAGTATTTAAAGACTGTAGCCGTCGTACTCGTTCTAGACGAAGACGGAGGTGTGTTGTTGGTTTACGTCGTCGAGCAGTCACCGTAGGCGTGTTATCCTCTATCATCTACACCAGAATCAGCACTCAGCAGTTAAGGCGATTGCTAGTAGTAAATCAAACAACTCCAGCTCTCTTACCTCCCTCCTGGCCCTTGCACGCAACCTGCTCGGCACTCGCTTGACATTATGGCTAGCGGTTCTCCTCCGCAGGTTTCTGGGAACCTTTTGAAAAGCGCGAGTTGTCAATGCATTCCTTGCACTCTGTATACCGGCCTCGAGAGCTTTAATCTCGAATTCCCTTGCTGCAACAAACGCGGAGACATCTAGCTCTCCGGTCTTGGAGAGTGCGGCGTCAGAGCTCTGGGCAGCCAGTTTACGCGCATCTTGAATCTTAACGCGTTTTCGTGCTCGACCAGCGGGGTTGGTAGAGGTTTTGCGCTTTTCTCGGTTTGTGGGCGGCCGCTTCTTGTCCTGCAACGGAGCGCTGGGAGGAGCCATTGATTTGGCGAGCCGGTTCGTTACATGCAGACGGGCGAGGAGTGGAAGCTTTTGCGGGTAGATCGAAAGTTTTGCTCCAAAGCTTCGGTTTCTCAGCCTAACATCTAGCACTACATAATAGATAGTTATGCAAGCTTCAACGAAAGTATTGGCAATCCAGCTTGCTAGTTGGCCAAGTGCAGTAATATCTATTTGCTATCCAGAGCAAAAACATTAAAGTCATTGTTCTGTTCCTTTCATCTAGACTGGCCATGGTTTTGTCTAATCCCAGTCGGCGTCATTACACGCATCTAACTATACAACAAATTCATGATCTATACAGCATTCAGTAGTGAATGTGGGGCTTTTCAATGATTATTCTCAATCTACAACTTAGAAAGAACAGCATCGGCACCCGAAACCTAGACAGATTCATCAGCATATAGTTCGGTCGGAGACATTACTACCAAAGTTATAAGACTTACAGTAACCTCACGGCCAGGCTCGTTCTCGGCATAGGTAACTTTTCCGTGGTCAATGATCATGGCATATCGGCCAGTTCGGTCGCCCAAGGTCCAGGCGCTGTCCTTGGAGAACTTGGCCTCTGGGTCGCTCAAGAAGAGCTATCAAAAATCTCCTGTTAGCAGACCATTCATCCCAGCGCCAGGAGGTTTCTCCCGGCGGGGAAAATATGGTGTATCTTACGACATCCTCTCCAGTGACACCATTGGCCTTGCCCCAAGCGCTCATGACAAAGGCATCATTGTAGGCAAGGAAAGCGACAATATCAGCACCCTTGGCTTTCAATTCAGAGAGTTTGGCAAGGAATCCGGGAAGATGGCTGGCGGAGCAAGTGGGGGTGAAAGCACCTGTTGTTCCGGCCAGAAGAGTAAGTACTTGAGAGAGTTGAGGGTTAGGAATTGGTCGGGGGAGGACGCACCAGGGACGGAGACGAGGACGACCTTCTTGTCGGCCCAGAGGCTGGAAGCCTCGTAGCTAACGGGCATTCCGCATGATTTGATGTCTCCCTTCTCTTCGCTCCAGGGGATGTGGCTGTTGTTGACACCTCATTAGCTTCAGTTCCAGCATGCCGCAGCAATGGACGTCCACTCACGAGAAGACGACACCAGCGGGGAAGCTATCTCCAGCAGCAAGAGGCGCCATTGTTGCGTACGATCGAGGAAGATTGAACCGGTTGCGGTGCAGAGGCGAGATACGCGGGAGCTGTTGGTGGGCGAGGAGTGTGGTGGCAGGTTGGAATCGACTGCAGTTGAGGGATGACGGGAGAGAGCGGCGGGAGAGAGCGAACAGCGTCAGCGCCCGGGAAGAAGCCATGATATAGCTAATTATAACTAACAGAGTTTACAGCGCACGGCAATCCAACGTAAGTGATGGCACGATACTGGAAATGGGTGATTGAGTTCTGCCCCTCCTTGTCTCTGGAAAGTTACGCTGGGTCCCGCTGTGCGGCCGCACGCCCCGCGGCAGAAGTACTGATAATGCTCTCAAACAATCGCACGCCGCCCGCAAAGGGGCCGGATAGTATGTAGATAGCTAGCTATAGCAGATGCGAGTAAAACAGCCACATCGCCTGCAGTACAGAAACGCGATGCCTCACTACTCATTATTGCGCCCGCTGTCTCTTCTCCGCCTGGCTGGCGACCAAGGCGCCCAAGGCGGCGCCCACACCGCTCCCGTCCTTAGCAATCCCAATCTGGATCTTCTTATCTCCCGCGTCGCCGATCTCAGGGATCTCGCGCCATGCCTCACGGATGTAGTCTTGGTAACCCGGGTAGAATTCGACCAGGCTGCCATCAACGCCAATGTCGATCATGTCCTCCGTCGCCAGCTGCCCGCTGGAGATGATGATGGCGGCGAGCGGTACGGCGCTCAACCGTGCTGCTCGTCTCCCGATGGCGTGGGTCATGATTTTGATGGCCCGGCAGTCGTCGGTGCTGGCGTGCTCGATCGCGAGTTCGGCCTTCAACGCCTGCTTGACGTCCCGGAGATCATCCGAAGTATCGCCTTCGACTGTCGAAAGGAACTTCGTATCGATACCCCAGTTCTCATAGAGCGCGGAAGTTTTTGGGATCACGCTTGGCCCACCGCACAGTTCTAGACCGGCGTTCTTTGTCATATGAATCATAGCGCAACGAAGAATCTCACCCAGGAACATTCCCGATACCCGCTTTTCAAACATTTGGACACCCGGATTATTGCTGATACGGTCGAGCTCGCGGTCATGGGGAGTATCCGGAAGCACACTCAAAGGGTTGTCGAAGCTACCCCATTCCGTGTTGATGACCATCTCGCCGGTGGTCTTATCAAATGAATTGCCGTCTTCTTGCTCCAGCTTCTTGATGCGGTCCAGTTTCTCTACATATGCGCCGTTTGTCCCCGTTCCAAAGATCGCGCCCACCAGAGCCTTAGAACAGTCATGACAGGAATAGGATCGCGCCATCAAGGTACCTACGGTGTCATTGATCAGGGCAGCGACTTTAACTGGCAAGTGTCGCTTGTCAATGGCGTCTTGTAAGAACTTGCACACATCTTGGCCAACCACCTCCTTGATATCATACCCTTTGGTCCAACGATATAGACTGCCCTTGTTGATAGCTGTCTGGAATACGGGGAAACTGAAGGTAAAGCCCAAATCAAATGTCTCCTCGTCTTTGCGGTTTACTTCGCCAGGTTTCTGCTTTGTAACATGGGACGCATAGCGCTCTTCATGGTGCTCCTTTAAGAATTGTTCTATTCTCTCCGCGATGAAGTCGAAAAGCATTGAACCAGACTTGGCCACCATCAGCTCGTGCGGGACCACTGCTTTGCTCTGCACAATGCTAAACGTCGAATCTCCATTCAAGTGGACGGAACAGACGCGAAGATTGGTTCCACCCAGGTCAATCGCCAAATAAACGCCCTATGCCAACCAAAAGAACAAGTTAGCACGGGACTCATGGGCGGAATTGAGACAACAATCTTGCTCGTTTTTAGGAGGCACTCTTAACGGCTCCAACGGACTGCTTTCAACTGGCGGTCACACCTTTTCACTGCCATTGGGCACTGAAGTGATGTAGGATGGGATTTGGCTCAGGGTCGAGTTCTTCGATGTCAGTCCAGCTTCCATTTCGGAGAGGAACTCCTTCACGCCCCGATTGACATCGACTGCGGGGTACTCGAACTCGGTGGCAATCTGTCTGGCGGCGGCAATCACTGGAGGATCGGAAGAGAAGGCCATCTTGCGATGGTAGCGGGCACGTAAATCACTGTAAATGAACGGGAGAAGAGACAAAAGAAGGACAAGAATGGATGCAGCGACGAACGGGCCAAACGCCTCTCGGTCTCTGAAGGCAAGCACTTTGGCGCTGGTGACGTAGTTATGTAGGTACAGTAACCAGTAAGGCTGGGCAGGAGGATTCAAGCTGAGAGACGGCACAGCCAGCACTGGATTCTGGCGCTCAACAAATAATAATAATGGCGAGAGTCTCGCTCAAAGCCCATCGGGCGTCCAGAGAAGCGATCCAAGAGCCCCCGGAAGCGGGGAAGGCCTGGGGAAGGGAGTCAGACCACGGTTGAACCGCCTTGCGGTTTGGTTCAAAGTCAACCCCAGCCTTAGCAGGGGCGGATTTTTTTGCCTTGGCTGAACCCACGGTCTCCGAGAGGACAAACGCATTTCGCGGACACTCTATTGGGCCGTCCACCGAGCAAACTGTCAAGGTCGCGATGTCTTGAAGCCCGTGTTGGGGGTAGCTATGTTATGTCCTCGCGTGATTGAGTCAGCTGGCGGTTGGCG
This sequence comes from Ophidiomyces ophidiicola, assembly GCF_022830035.1. NCBI lineage: Eukaryota > Fungi > Ascomycota > Eurotiomycetes > Onygenales > Onygenaceae > Ophidiomyces > Ophidiomyces ophidiicola. The sequence continues at coordinate 581,493 of NW_026054647.1, forward strand.
ATGCAGGCATGCATGGGTTGGCGAGACACTTCGACGGCGGCGGCTTAGGCGAGGCTGAACGGAGACCGCCAGGCCAGTGACGGCAAGCGACATACATAAATACCCTTGACTGAACCAGCGCGACCATCTAGCTATGCCTGCTGGTGATTGACTGGTCTTCCATGCCGCTGCGACTAAGCGCGGTCACTGACATCTGTTTTCAGCCGCAAAGCTCTCATAGCTACATAAATAGCGCCCTAGAATGGGCAGAAGCTCGAGGACACGGAACTGGTGTCGCCAGAATCAAAGACCTCTTCGACTCGACTATTCAGATCCGCCATCATGGACAAGCGTTGCTTGATACCCCCGTTCTCTGCACCCGATGCTGGGCTATCCCGCCCGGATCTAGGTGTGCTGGACTCCCTTCCTACGATATCACGAACCCCAGCCCATGAGGCTTTTCTCACGGAGACCGATGTCAATGCGTTTCTACGTCGAGACCTGGACCTCTCTCGCCTCAACAGAATACACGACCAGCTATGGATGGCCGGGCGACCGATGAATGCCCGCCCGTTGCACCGGCAGCGCATGATGGGCGTCGAACTCCTTCCCACCGAGCAGTCTGATCTCCATCTCCTCAAATTCTCAAACCGGTTGCTCGTCAAGCCGCTACCAAGCTACATTCTCGACTACGACTTCTGGGCCGAGCATCTCTGTGGCTCCAGCGAACTGCATGAGTCTGCCAGCGGATTGCTCGTGTCGTACATCTGGCTTATCTGTTCTCCGCTGGATTTGAAAATCGCCCATGACTACCACTTGTTTCCAGACCAGCTTGACTGGACCTGGTGGAAGGCCTTTGTGAACGACGTGTTCGATCATATCAACATCAATGCCCTCGACACCGTTAACAAGCGTTATCACTTTGGCGAGCTCCGTCTTGGGCGCATAAATACCATATATCGCATCAAGTACTTTTTCACCCACTTCATTCGTGGCTACCTGTACGGCTATAATCGCTACCTGGTGTTCTTCGAGCGCAACTTTGGCTGGATAATTGTCGTTTTCGCATACTTCTCTCTGGTGTTGTCCGCAATGCAGGTCGCCATGGACGTACCGGGCCTGCAGGACAACAAGTCCTTTGTTAATGCAACCTATGGCTTTGTCATATTCTCCATTGTCTTAGTGGCCTTCTTTCTGGGCCTGGTCGGTGCTATTTTTACCTCAATTTTCCTTTACAATATGGGTGCGGCCATCCGGGACGATAGACAGAAAAGGCTTGAAAGGGAAAAGCTAGCAATGGCCAGCAGAGCTGAGACCTGATGTTATAATATTTTGGATTTCAATAAAGCGGACAGGGTTCTTTCCGCCAAGCTTAAACGCCTAGGAGGTGCCGCCTTTTCAAGCTTATGTATATACCCAAGAAGCGTTGGGAAATTGATATAGTTCACATGTGGTTCATGAATTGACGTACTTTTATATTATGACATGAGTTCATTACATCGCAAGGCATTGTCATTATCGCCATGCCCACGTAAGCCTCCATCCAAAATCCATTTCTCATTGTCCTCGTTATCGTCCTGCACACGCCTCCATGCCTGTCTCTGCTCTCTTTTTGTCGTTTGACTGCTCCCTGAACCATCATCGCCACTGTTCTTAGACGCAGCTGGCTTCCATACTGGCCTCACCAAGCCGGCGCCCTTGAGCAAAGGGTTCCGCGAAAACGTACCATTCGAACCTTTCTCCGATAAACCTGCACCCTCTGCTTCGTTCCATTCATCAACTTCCTCCTCCAATTCCGCATCTGGCGTCCGGGGAGTCTCTATCTTTTCAAAAGTCCGCACCACTTTCCCTTTCTTAATATCCAAGCTCAAGACCACACTCTTTTTCTCCCACTCTGGCCGGTTCTTCTCTTCCATCTCCCGCAGTAGCCGTTGTTGCTTTTTCAGCGCCAACGCACGCTGTGCCGGTGTCATCCACTGCGTCGATGCACTAGTAGGTATATCAAAGTCCGCTGCCTCATCCACGATCCGTGTTCGTTGTGCATTTTGTGACTGGAATGCAAGTAGCTTGTCACGATGAGCTTTGGCTGCTTCCAATTTGCTGTTGGCAGTAGGACTATTTGATGAGTCCACTGGCATGGGCCCACTGCCACTATCACGCTGATGGCTCTCGTTATGTGCTCTCATCTTCTCGTTTCCACGTTCAGTCCGTAGTTCTTGGATCATATCCTGCATCTCCGTTGTCGATAGGAGCGGCGTCCCACAAAACGAGCATGGCTGTAGCCCTTCGAGCGCACATATTATCTTTCCACAATACAGGCAGTTCGGGGCTGGTGTGAAGAGCGGGTGGATAGTCGCACTGCAATTGCATTTGCGTTGCTTGCGGTCTTTGGGGTTTGTAGATACTTCAAGTGCCGCGATCGCGGCTGTGAGATCAGATATGTTGCTGGTCGTAGTGGATGCCCCTACCGCACCCGTTGCCTTGGTTGATTGAGTGTTGCCCCCCCGCGATACTGCATTCGCCCCAGTAGCTTTCGCCTTTTTAGACCTCACATTCGGTAGATACTCTGATATTAGCTGTCCAGATGCAGACGGCGGAGCTTTTCCTGCCTTTTTCCCCGAGGAAGATTGTTGCTGAGCTGAAGTTGCTGGCGATGGAGATATTTGGGGTTGAGACGGTGCTCCAGGTATATAATCCTCTGCCTGCCGGGATTTCACATATCCCCCACCCACATTACCATGTCCATCTGGCCTCCTAACAGCTGCTGGAGTATGTATTGAGTTCTTCTGTTTTTTGCTGTTTCTGGGGCCCGTGTTGCTAGCATTCGACCCATTCCCTGACCTCCCAGTCTGCGTCCGTGTTTGTGGCTGCCGTTGGGGGCCTGCTTGCGTCTGTGCTTGTTCTCCACCTCTTCTTGAATTAAAACCCGAAATAAACTCTAGTGAGGCAGCCGAATCGTCCAGTAGATTCCGCAAATGATCAGCGCTCTCTTCCTTTGATAAGGTGGCTGTGTATGTGATGATTTGCTTTAGCGAATCGTCGTCAAGGGGGAGAAGTTTCGCGAGACGGGGGAGAGCCCAGGTTTCTAAGGATGCCGGCGACATGAGAGCAGGTTCTGTGGAGAGGAGGAATAGGTATGAGAGGCAGAAATATGATAATGATCTTACAAAGTGCAATGCTGGGCCCAGTGATGCCCCGGTCCTTAGGTTAATTAACTTTAGCTTGTTTGTTAACCAGTCAAAGCACGCTAAGATTAGGCAGTTGGGGGGCACAGACAAGCCTTAACTAGGGCGCCCTGAGCGCCCTGACAAGGCCACAACCGACTCCTCACACGGGACTCCGTAGTTATGTACATGCTTATTATTGCAGAAAATTATATTTTGGACTGTGGATTTCATAAAGTTCAGTTATCCTGTCAAGTAACTGTGATTAATACTCTTTTACAAACCACCTTCTAAAACCATATTCTAAAAAGCTTCCCTTCCCAGTCATTTTTTCATGGAACGCCATTTTGCTATACAGGATGCATGCACATAACTAAATCCACCCCGTGGCTACCGCAGAACACCTGGAAGTTTCAATCACCAAAACCAATCAGCACATGTACAAGAAGGGAAATCCTGAAAAGCCATGAAAGAGTAACAAGACCACCAATACCCGGTGGGGATTGAATGCAGGTCAGTGTGATATTAGAAATGGTACGCGTCAGCCGGCTCAACCCAACCCTTGTCTCCAAGCCAGACGAGCTCAATGACACTGTGTCCGTCCGTTTCTCGGAAGGAATATGTTTGATGAACATTGTTGCCGATAATAACCGAGTCAGAGAGCATCCATCGATCCTTTTGGATGCCATCTTGTACGGTCGGCCTCAGCGGACCTAGTCTGGCTTCAAATCCCTTTCCATCCTCGTTCCATGTCTTCTCGGTACGGTCAAATCCAACACTCTCTACCGTCAAGCTGGGGTCCATAGTATATCGAATAAGGGAATAACCATTGGTTAGTACCCAGAAGGTGCGTTTTTCGACTCCTGTATGGTCCAATGCCACTGTCTCGTTGAAGAGCCAGCGACGGAGCACAGATCGACGCCCTGCCACCACTGCCACAGAGCTCATCTTAGCGACATCTTTCTTGTACCATGTGTTCCAGTGATGTAATGAGTCAATCTCTCGTCCGGATTCAAAAATTCCATCGGGAGCTCCCCTCATGTCCATTTGAAATAGAGAATCCCAAGCGGTTAATCTTGTTTTTGCGTATGTTTTGATACACTGTGACAGTTTCTGGTCTCCGTGCTTATAACGGGTGCCTAGACACCTTTTGTACACTGGCTGTAGAGCATCTAGCAACCCTCTTGAAATAAATATGCCTGCTCCACCAAAAGCCATTTCTCCAAAGGTTCTGACTTGCCAACTAGCCTCCGATAATGCGCCGATGTAATGTTTCTCCGAGGCATCTAGTGTCGCTAGGCGACTTGCGATTCTGGCCACAGAAAGAAAGAAGGTATCGTCGTCTACAAAGCTAACCCATCTTGTATATGGGCGTTCTTCATCAATGAACTTTTGGAACGCTTCCACCAAGCCAAAATAACGAGAGGGAAATGGCAAGGGAGAAGGTCTGAGTCTGACATCAAGGCCTCGGTTTCGAAAATAAGCCTCCTGGGCTTCTAGGTCGTCTCTATTGTCAGGAACGAGCACAAGGATAGTTGCACCGGTATTTCCGTATGAATACAGTAAAGATGGCAGAAGTTCATCGAGTCGTTCAACAGTTGTTGCAAGCCCAAATAGCAATTGAGAAGTGTGGTCGGCAGGAATATCAGCAACAACGTTAACGTCGAGGATGGGCGAACAAGGCCAGTGTCCACTTGAATTGGATACCTTTAAACCGCGGTTGACGGGCCGAAGTGGAGGCAGGACGTAACCCTCAATTCTTTCTATAGGCCCGAAAGCTGTTTCTGCAGATTGGAAGCTGGGGCGGATGTACGTGCGGCTATAGTTCTTGCGGGTGAGCCATTCTCCCATCGTCATAGCTGGAGCAGTGGCCTTGTCGTTGTGGCAAATTTCATCGGGGGTTTTCTGCAGGGGGTCGATTTGCGAGTGGTATATTTGTGGAGGAGCCAGTGAAGGTCTTGGACGTTCAATTTTGGTGAGCGCGGCATACTCACTCTGATCAACCCGCCAAAAGAAAAAAGTAGCAGCAGCAATAGTGATGATGGGGATCAGCAGGCGTACTCTCATGGGAGCCATGATAGGCACACAATAGAGAGCGCGGTTTTAAAAGCTGTGAATAATTTTATGCAAGCTCTCTCTAGTTAGGTTATGAACAACATGTAGTATAAGAGAGGAATAGAGTCCTGGTAAAGGAGTTCCACAATAAATATAGTTTTTGAATGAAGAAGAATAGGCCAAAAGAAGGATGAGGCGAAAGGCAAGAGACGTGAGAGAAGAGATGGAAGACGCGTCGAACAAGCCGGGAGATTCTGATAGAGAGAGAGGCCTCCTGGTTCAGGGCATCACTGACCAGCGCACGTGCGGCCCGGGACAGGTAAGTCCGCAGTTTAGTAGAGGAAAAGACAGAGAGCGACAGACTTGAGGCCGTTGGGGTTCGGGACACCACTTCTCGACGCAGGAACGAGCAGCAGCAGCAACAACGACAAGGCGCTGCTTCAGCAACTCGGCTCCAGAGATGCTAGGTACCTGAGGTCCGGCCAAGATCTGGATCAAGCACTGGTCTGTGCAGCTGTCGTCAGGAGACACAGCCCCGGGTGGATAGCAAAAGGAGAGAAAGGAGAATGATAGATAAAGAACTGGCGCAGCTGTCGCGCCTCCGGAGGCCAACAAGCAACTGCAGCGATGCGTGGGATCGAGAAGGAATGAGCCAGCTCGGTCTCATCGCAAGGAGCGAAAAAAAAAACCAGCCAGCTCGAGCAGAGATTGAGTGTTTCGCCTTCACGCGCGCCCCCAAAGCCTGCAGCGACGGCCTTACGTATGTCGCCATCCCTGACGATCCCCCCGTGGGCCAGCCAAACGCCAGCAGCCCCTGGCCGGTAGGCTTTGCAGCGCACTGCGACACGCAGGGAGCCACACTCCACCGGCCAACCTGTTTGCTGCGGCTGGGACCGCGTGTTGAGTCGAGAACGACGCGCCAGAGCCTGCAGTGGAGCAGGGGGCTCCGCCGGCTTCATCCCGGTTCCGCCAAACATCCCCGGCGCTGCGCCAACTACTGCGAAATTGCTGATCAGCACTGCCGGTATTAACATCAGAGAGTATAGGTCGCTATTCCTCACACGTGCGCAGCTCAGCCAACCATGGCTTCTTGTATGGCGTGGGCCTGCGGAGTTGGATGCCAGTCCTCCGAAACATGGCCACACAAACTTCGCCAGTCTGCTTGCTGGTTTGGATACCTGGGCTGGCACCGCAAGCCGTCATCGGAGTATAACTTAACTAGTCAGTTATAGCCAACTAACTTCACTCCTCGGCTACCGTCAATTCACGGCGTTTTTCCACGAATCCGCCGCCACATCCAGGCCTTCTCAGCCAACCAAATGCCATTGGCCGGGTATTTTCTCCGCTTTCACCAGGCGGGATGAGTTCTACGAGCTCTACCCCGCCGCACTGATGCCGTCAACACGTTGTTGGTCACTTGGAGACTTCAGTCTACTCAAATAAACGCCACGGGTTTTGATATTGCGGAAAACAAGTCATGGAGACCCAGCAAAAGAGAACGATAGTTATTGTTGGGTAAGACCACAGTTTTCATCGAATAACTACTCGCTATCTCAAGGTGTTATCTATTCTAAGCTTCTCACAGTGCCGGGATCCTTGGCCTTTCCTCCGCTTCCTTATTGGTGAAGTCATCCCGGTTTTCGAAATACCGGATCCTACTTGTAGCGGCGGACTTTTCCTTCGACGGGCCCAACCTTGGATATGCGAGCACGGCAGCCGGTGCGCACTACCGCCCAATTCCAGCCACAACGCCGCAGTTGAAATATGAAGCGGGGCTCGCTAACACCACGTGTGAGCGGTTCAAGAAGCTCTCGTTGGAGCACCCTGAATCCATCATCCAGTTCATGGAGGGTATCGAATATGTCTCCGGAGAGGCCGCATCAGCGTATAAAACACTATTGCCTGAATATGCGCAGTTAACCGGGTTCCGTGTGCTGGACTCCAATGAGACACCTACCGGCGTTGAGTTTGCAGCTCGTTATGACACATACACTGTGGACCCTGATGTTTACCTCTTTCATTTACTAAGACGATTCAAGCTGGATGGCGGTGAAGTGCAAAGAACGCGACTCTCGTCTTTGCAGGAGGCATTTGACCTGCAGGGTCATGACGTTTCTCTGGTTATTAACTGTTCCGGGATGGGGTTTAACGACCCTCACTCATTTATCATCCGGGGTGGGTTCCGCCCGTCTGTTTCTATACCTTTATCCCAAAAACAAGTTAACTGATTTTCGCTATCTTTATACAGGCCAGACATGTTTGGTTTCTAACACTTGCAATAAGACTATCACGCGACAAGATAATGAGGGATGGAGTTTCCTAATTCCCCGGCCCTTGGGGGGTGGGACTATCGTTGGCGGGACAAAGCAGCCAAACGACTGGAGCGCTGTGGCAGTCGAAAGCACACGAGAAACATTACTTGCGAATGCCGCGAAGCTGTATCCTGCCATTTTGAACAGCGAAGGGAAGTTTGACGTTATACGTGACATTGTTGGTCGCCGTCCCGCCCGTGAGGGAGGCCTGCGACTTGAAGTCGAGGTCCTGCCTAGCACTGCTCCTTTGGAACGCAAGGTAGTGCACGCCTATGGCGCCGGCGGACGTGGTGTTGAACTCAGCTGGGGGGTTGCGGAGGAGGTGGTGAAAATGGTTCAGGATAGCTTGCCGCAGACGAGCCACAGCCGGCTCTAACGGAGCTGCTGAAACTGGTTAGCTTATACCTCGATTGAAATGAGAAGCTCCAGACTGCACTGAGCAGGAGAAAGAAAATTGAAAAATACATTGGAAAATGGAGGAAAAAAAATCAAAAAGTGATTTGATAGCATGTCTTGGTTTCGATCCAAGGTCCTCCGGGTTATGAGCCCGGCGCGCTTCCGCTGCGCCAACATGCTGGCTGGTGGGATTTTTTCCCAGCAGAGCTGTTGATGAGTGGGTAGCACCAAGTGGGAATAAGTCACACGCTAACTCTGAGTTTGCCGCAAAAGGAAATATGCACCACCACCATGGAAAAATTTGTTTTTTGCGCATTCATCTTATGGATAGTATCTAGTCCACACAAGGCGAATTGCTAAAGGCTCAATCGAGCACTTTGCTTCTCGATTTTGTTTCAAAGCGAAGGTTTGGCTTTTGGACCCAGTAATGGTGTGCAAGATCAACCGTAGCTTGACTTTATGCTAGTTGAGCGTTATTTCCAGCGATGGAATTCCATGCATAGGCAATGCCTAGTTGCCTACCAAGATGATAAACCTTCTCGCCGTCGATAAGGGTCCATTGGCTTCTTGATACAGATTTGGTAGAGGTAAGCTGCCTTGGAGTGAAATCAAGATATCGTGTCTCCTTGAAAGCTTCCCTGCGTTCGTCGACTGTGTAAATGCACTCAAGCGCCATATTCCACTTGGCTCTCTCGGCCATAATTTCCCTATATACACGCAACTCACCGCCTACAGGAATCTATTCGGCGAAGTTATAAAATATTTATTCGCAGCTCCATTGCGGGATCCAATCCACATGCAGAGTACTACTTAATAAAATTTTACCCAATTTCAACAGATAACCTCCCACTAATTAGAACTTACTATAGGCATGCAATGACACCTTTGTTTTTTTTAAAAAAAAATGAAAATCCTGCTGTTTCTATATAAAATTCAGGATCTTGCGAGGAGAATGGGAGTGGAGAGCTTATATAGTGGTCTTTTGGCACTCAAAGCAAGAGATATAAAGCAAAGGAGATGAAGAGGACGTATATAGGCAGGAGTGATACTTTTCTACCTGGACCAACTACAACAAGAACGCACTCAGACCTATGATGATAGTCATTACCACTCCATTTTCAAAGCCTGCCTTTGAATATCATCAAAAATTGCCCATAAATGAAGGTATAACATTCCAGCCTCGAATTATGAGAATTAAGACGGAGCTGAGGAAGCTCAACACTTTCCAAGATCAAAATAGGAAACGAAGACTTTTGACTGAACCCAGAAATGCCGAAGTTATTCTGGAATATTCACTGTTTCCTTACCCAAGGATCAAGCCGCTCAATGATATCTTCAACTGTAATCTCGGAGATTTCAGCAAGTCCATCTCCGGGGGTAAATGGGAGGGAGTGGTGATGAGGGTGCTTTGGAGGAATCAACACGTCGTTTACAATATGGACGACACCATCCTTAGTAATAATATCCGGACTGGCAACTGAGATAAATCCGTTCACTCTCATTTTCTCAAAACGATCAAACCCAGAAATATCGACACTTAAAGAATGGTCTTTAAGTAGCGTTGGGAGGTCGATCTGATAGAATTCTTAGTACCCAAATTTGAAATCAGGCCAGGCAAAGCCCAGATTAAAAGATCTCACATGAATTGTCTTGCCTCCGCTTCCCTTTTTCTCTACCTTATGATATGCATCTGAGTACAATGTGCGGCCAAAAACGATGTGATATTCAAGTAAGGCTCGGAGATACTTTTCTCCCCATTGAGTGAACAAGAATGCGTTGACCTTTGCACCAAGCTTTCGGAATGCGATATTGGTTGGGGCAAAAAATGTGCCTCCCGTATGGCTCGATGTGTCATTTATCATTTTATATAGTCCTGTTTTCGCTAGGCCAAAATCTAGAGTGCTGAAGACCGAAGGGACGAGACTTAATGTGTCGGAGGATTGGAAGGGAGGCAGTAGAATGTGATCGACTATATGGACGAAGCCATTATCTGCGCACTAATTTCACTTAGGTTACTGTGGTTCATGTAGTCAAGGTGCTCAGCAAGACCAACCAGATTTGACTTGTATATACGGGCCATGTAGTTGATAGTCATGCCCAAGGCGGTAAACTGAGTACTGATCCGTTGATCATGGTCTCCCAACTCATTCTGTTCGAGTAAGGTAGGGATGGTTCTTGAATGGAATATCTGTTTCGCCGTCTTAGGTTTCTGCAGAATGTGATATTCAACAATTTGTCTCGTAAACTCTTTTCCTGGATGAAATTTCATTGCAGCTTCCATGGCTCTATTACCTGGGACCAACACTGTATGATGTTTGTCAGGGGAATCCAGAATCTTCACGATGTCATCGAATTGCGAAACCGATTTTGCAAATAGACTAGTGTCTTTGTTAGAGGTAATTATCTGGTAGACCGTTTTGTTATTAGAGTAATGGTGATCATTCCAGTGACCACAGCTCTCAATACGGGCGCCTAGGTCACAAGCGCTAGCTTCCTCTGCCAGATATGACCGGTGAAGCGACCATGACGATGTCAATTCTAAGTTATTCGATAATTCATCAGCGTAAGACACCATTGAAGCAAAGTTCCCTTGTGTTTCGGGTCCTGGGATTGCCCATGGAGGTTCAAACCCATCCTCTACCACTGAGCCAAGTAGATTTTGCTCGGGAATCACAAAACCTGCAACAGCAGATACAGCATTTAAAACAAATAATGACTTCATGTTGGCTCCTTTTTTTTTCAAAAACTGTTAGGGGTATATATGAGTTATGTCTGGATTAATGTAAAGCTATGATGTGATTAAGAAAGAGAATCAGTTGATCAGACCGAGAGGTCCATACTGGCCACTTGCGTCAAGCTGACCCGCCACCTAGTAGAGTTGGTACAGTTGAGCTAAAATCTGGGATTGAGTATCCAAAAGGCTGGTGGAAGTCTCTATCTCAGCTATGTGGCACTTAGAACTTCGCACAAGAAACAGGTTGTTATCGTTCTTGTCTGTTGTCATGTTGGAACAGTGGTTGATGACATCAAGTTCTGAAGTTTGAGCCGCAAAATCGATCTCTGACTAGTGGCTTGGCCGATTTAGTTACATAAGCAGATAGCTTGTCTTGGCAACGCTGTTTCTATCTCAACGTCCAAACATCAAACGAAAACAGTCCAGCTCATTGCGTCCCATCTTTTCTTACCCATACTGTTTGGTAATGTGGCTTAGGATTATCTGTAATTCCAGTTTGTGCAGTTGTTCACCTTGGTTTGTATCTATATGCTGCCTTCAAGATTTTCGTTTTGTCCTTTTTTTTCTTTCTGCAGGCTGCAAGAAGCCTGCCTGAGAATATAAGATATTGAGTCTTTCAGCCCAGAGGCTTGTCTGACCATTTGGTCAAATAGACTATTCTGAGGATTTGCGCAATATGTATTTCCCGCCCAGTCCCCCTGGTGGTCAAAGAGTCGATATGTTCTCCGACTGAACCTCGAAAGCCTGGTTCAATCCACAGTATAGCTCAGTTTTGGATTTTCCACTGGAATACTGGAAATAGTGAAGTGGAATTGATATCGCGCTGGCAAGCTACACGGTTTTTCTTCTTAGATGTAGTGCAGCAGGCAGCTGAGGCACTTATGGAAGAAAAACTCCCCGTAATTGTTTTTCTTTTCTTATACTTTTCAGAATCTATCTGATCATGATTCAATTTCATTCTTCCCTGTAGAGCGTTCTTTCTTGCGGAGCACCTTTTCTCGATTCTGATATCGGGGTACGCCGCGTTTCGAGGCCATAGAAAACGCTAGTGGTTGTGCAGTTTTGTGTTTTTACAAGATACCAAAACCTACCCTATCTCTTATCAAGCATCCAAACACGGTTCTTGAAGTTATTTATTTTCTCTCGAATACAAACAACCTTCGAAGGTAGGATAATATTTCGTCTCACGCGAAAAACACGCCATATCTCCTTCTTTACATTTCGTATTATCTGCAATTCTGAAGAACGTGCACCCCCCGCTATTTCTCATCTCCCGCGTATCGCGTGCCCGGTCATAATAGTAGATCATTGACCTCCACCTAGCCGCCTCTAATTCTGTGATTCAGCCTTTAGGCTCAATTCCTATAGAAAGGTATTTCCTAATCATCCAAAACAACGAATTTCCAAAACTTGTTGCTCTGGCCATTGTTGACTCTTTTTTTATTTGGAGTAGTTTACAAATGACATATATCTATATTTCATATGGAGAAGAATGCGATCCATAGCCGTCGTCAATCGAAGCGACAACCTCTTTGCGACGCTAGCAATCGGGCCAATATCGCTAAGTCATTCAAAAGTGAAGCACGTCTTGAAACGCTCCCATTAGACAAACAAATGAAGTCTTCAAGTCTTCTCGGCTCCTTGAACGAGGTATCTTCGCTTACAACTGCAGAGAACAAACGCGTATCTGCAGTTATAGACTACCACACAGATTCAAAACGTAACTCTGCCATCTCGACAACTTCCACTGGCTCCGGAAGGCGAAAGACGCATATTGGTCCATGGCGACTGGGAAGAACTCTTGGGAAAGGCTCGACAGGCCGCGTCCGTCTGGCGAAACATTCTGTGACGGGTCAGTCTGCTGCTATTAAAATCGTATCTAAGAAATCTGCAGCATTATCCCAAAGCCAGAGCATTGCTGCGATGGATAAAAACATTGGCACTGCACCGGGTTCTCGTACAATTCCTTCTGGCATCGAAAGAGAAGTTGTTATCATGAAGCTTATTGAGCATCCAAATGTTATCAGCTTACTCGATGTTTGGGAGAATAGAGGTGAACTGTACGAATTGTGGTGTAGCCCGTCCTAGAAAGGCAGTAGCTAACTCGCCTATAGATACCTTGTTCTCGAGTATGTCGAAGGCGGCGAGCTATTTGATTACGTCTCGGAAAGCGGTCCTCTTCCAGAAGTCGAAGCCGTCAGACTTTTTCGACAAATTATTGCTGCATTATCGTATTGCCATCAATATAATATCTGTCATCGTGATCTCAAGCCCGAAAATATTCTGCTCGACTCCCAGAGAAATATCAAAGTGGCTGATTTCGGTATGGCGGCTTTGCAGCCGATGGGTCACTGGCTAAATACGTCATGCGGGAGTCCCCATTATGCGTCACCCGAAATAATCTATGGACACAGATATCAAGGCAACAAAGCCGATATTTGGAGTTGTGGGATAATTCTTTTTGCTATGCTGGCTGGATTCCTCCCATTTGACGGTGGCGACCTTGGTAGTACTCTGAAGCTTGTTAAAAAAGGAGAGTACATACTTCCTCCCTGGTTCAGCCGAGAAGCCGTGGATATGATCCAACGAATTTTACAAAAGAAGCCTGAGAACAGGATTTCTATGAATGAAATGTGGCAACATCCTCTTCTGAAAAAATACGAGACTCATCCCATCCTCGCGGATTATCCACTAAATGCTATAGGACCCCCATCACCATTGTCGTCCAAAGATTTCAGAAAGATGGTGAGTCATCGTCGTGATATTGATATGGAAATTTTAAGAAGCCTCCAAACACTATGGCATGGAAAAAGGAAAGATGAACTAATGGAAATGCTGTTAAATGACGAGTAAGTTAGCCGAGAGTTGTATCGTCTGTTTCTCCTATATTTTAACATTCTGTTTCGATAGAGCGAACCACGAAAAGTTGTTTTACAAAGCATTGTTGAAATTCAGGGAAGAACAGCTTGAAAATTACGAAGGCCCACCACTAGAGTACTCGTCCAGTGACTACCATCACATCTCAAGGCCACTCTTTCGACCACACAAACGGATATCAGGCAACTACAGTGAAAGCAGTGTGTGGAAACGTTCCAGATTCTCAATCGCTACAAACACATCTAGTCTGAGGGAGAATTCCGGTAAAGGGCCATTATCCGTCAGAACAATTGCCAGCTATGACCCTTATAGATCATCTCAAACCGCCATTACCGAACCAAAGGTTGAGTATGCAAATGTTGTCATCCACAGGCACCCTTCAAGTGGCTTTAGCGCCGGCGTGCCTTTGGATATGCTCAACGTCGGGACTCAGCCTGTCGGAGAGAGAGGATCTTCACTTATCCTTTCATCGTCAAACGCTGCACCATGGTCCTCATCAAGACGAAGCTCTATCGCATCTTTCCAGTCGCGTAGCTCAATGGGGAGTCTGCGCCAACGCCGAGCTTCCACTCGTGGTTATAAGAGAAATGTTTCTTTCCGACATTTGCAAAATATGAAAACAGCAAATCAAAGTGCCAACACTACCAAATCATACGCTGAATATTCATTGCCTCCAGAGAAAAGGAGACCCCAAAGGCGTCAATCTGAAAGGGCCAAAAGACTATCCACTGATAGATTCAGCAGCCCATCTCTGCCTTCACCGCCGGCCTGCGTACAACGAGCTTCAACCAAGGAAGGGGAAATTCAAGTGGAAGTGAAGCCACGTCAATCTTATCAATACTGGAAAGAAGAAGCCCGAAAGGTGTCGCAAGAGCTCGAACAAATCTGCGAAGAGGCTTTCAATAGCTCGTCTATTTCATCTTCCCAGACAATAGACGCTGGATTCAAGTATCCAGAGTCACCTGTGACTTCCGTCTCTACCCCTGGAAATCTTGGCAGATATTACGATAAGAAGAACAAACGATCTTCGCGAGAGCAAGATTTTGAGTCTTGCAGCTCCTATGCGACCAAGGAGTTGGTTGAGACTCGTCGTCGATTGATAGAGCATTCAAGCCAGGCTAACGCGGACAACTTGCCCTCCTATCTCTCTGAAGTCATCGCTCATCTGGATCGCCTGATTGGAGGTGAATTGGCGCTTTCCGCAGCAACAAACTCAACTTTAGTCAAGGAACCCACCCGGTTATCACAGAATTTCGACAATAAACTACCTCCTATCTCGGAAGAGAGGCCGCCTGTGCGAGATTTCTTATCCAGTGAGAGTAATTTTGGCCGATCAATCTCAAAGACTGTTCCATTGAGACCGGATGACTGGGAAAGAAAGAAAACAATCCGAGTAGTACCAGATTCGACCAACAATCTTGGTACAATAAAACCGCTGACCATAAGAAAGAAGCGCACGACACTCGAATTCCGAACTTCAGCCAGTGACTCAAGAGACTCGGAATCACAGCGGAGTGCCAGCGAGTCAGTTCCCCCTGATCGGGCAGCAGGTCGAAGAAGCACGACTGCACGGTTTTTCAGCGGGCTTGAGCCAATTGAAGAAAATCCAAAATCCCCAAAGAAAAGCGAAGCTCGCAACCCTGCAGAAAGCAGGAAATGGTCCTGGTTTAAACATACTAAATCTGCGAGCTATGCAGACGTCGGCCCTCCAACGCCACCAAAGGACAATCTTCCATCTGGCAGGTCTTCGCTCTCCAATATTGCAAACGTTAGCTCTCACAGCATTGAGGGGCTGAACACGGTTGAAAAGCACCCTGAAATCAAACGAGTTTTCCCAAGCGGTCCTGCAGAGACGGGCAAGAAGCTGCTGAAACTCTTTGGCAGAAAGAAACATGAAAAACCAATCCATGAAATTGGAAGAGGCAGTAAGTGTCTATCTTGAATCATTGTAGAAACGGTTCTCCTTTTGTTAACTTGGATCGTCTGGCAGTCAACGACCCCGATTTCTCTTTTACGAGTCTAGCCAGCGTAATCGACAGCGGCGGCTCGGACTCCAATGAACACACCATTCCCAGCCGCGAAAGAAAAGCCGAACGATCAGTCTCTCCGCCGCCCAGCCAGAATTGGTTTATGAAATTCTTCCATATCAAGCCTGCCTCAAGAGTCATTGCGCTGAGTCTCTCCAAATCACGCGCAAGAAAGGAGATCCTCAAGATCATCCGTGAATGGAGAAAGTATGGCATAGAGGATATCTATTATGATAGACCGAATGGCGTCATCCGCGGGAGGGTGGGAGAGTTGAATCGTGAGTCCCCAACAATATTTAGTACCGGACACTAGTTAGCTAACTAACCAACTTTTCTACTTTCCAGTCCTCCGTCTCCGCCCCGTCGACTTCTCCGCAAAACTGTTCACGGTGCTGGAATTCGGCCGCCAAGCCGATCTCAGTCTGATCCGGTTCAAACAGGAGCGTGGCGCGGCGTCGTCTTTCCGAAAAGTGGTGGATACGCTGACCACGGTCCTCAAGCAGCGCAACTTGCTTGTTGAAGACGCAGTCAAAGCCAAGAAGATGGCCAAACTCCTTGAATTCGCGCCTCAGTAGGCAGGCAAGGATGGGATGCTCCAGGTTGAAGAAGAAGAATAATAATAGTTAGCTGGGTTGGAGAACGCGCGTGCCGTTCATTCTTCCTCTGATTGGAGTCTGCGGCAGATCTTGCAGAGGATTCTCAAAAGCTTGGACTGGATTTTGAGGGCCTTGTTTTTTTGTATTTTTTTTTTTTTTTTTTTTGTTTTTTTTTTGTTGCAAGAATGCGGCGGCTATGCTTCATAGCTGCTTCGCCTGGATTGTTGCGCTTCCACCACACCACAGACTTGACTATGTTTGATCACCGGTTGCTTAAACTATTCCCTTCTCGAAAAAAGTCATCCTCGGCTCGCGTTAGGTCGCTGGATCTGAGTCTCTGAAAGTTCCCCATACTGCAGCCCGCACCGCGCCCCCGTATCCTATTTTAGCCTCCCCACACCTGTTCCAACTAATAACAAGCCCAACACCAGCGTTGGCATTGTGTGTAGTTATGTATGAGTGTGCATCTATGTATCGAGTATATTCTAGCCCAAAAAACAGACCCGGGATAAAAAAAGAGAAAAGAAGAACAAGATGGAGACGGCAGCATCAGCCGCGAGAGCCTTGGGCCATCCTACCATCATACGACCCAAAATCCTCACACACCAAGCCATAGTTAGTGATAGGAATGTACATTGAGGCATTACCAACGCCATCGGAAGCAAAGGATCCAGCCATGCCACGCCGTCACCCGTTGTCGGGGGGAAGCCACAAGCCAACGCGGGCCGCAAAAACACCTTGAACCTGGCCATCTAGTCACCTAACTAACTACTCCATAAGGAAAGTAAGAAGTAGTTACATAGCTCACTCATAGTTACATTCGCAAAAAGAAAACCCCAGTCGGAGGCAGAAACAGCCACAAGTCAACTAACTCGTCTACCAACCAGCTAACTAACTATCATACATGCACAGGGGCGAGACATGGTTTCCCCTGGGACCGGGCCCCATCTCTCTCCCATGCAGCCACGCATCTGCCGCACACATCACGACTCCATCTGCGCGACCTTTTCCTTGTAATTTTCTCATCTGCAACCAAACTGACTAGTTAGTTAACTAGTTAAGTTACCCTCGAGCCTCCAGGGCCAAGCGCCGCGGCAAAAAAAAAGGCAAGCCACCTATCTATCCACCAGGCAATTAGCTAGCTTGCTGGCTGAGTAGTTACTAGTTATAAAATGTGTGTGGGGTACAACTAACTAACTAACTAACTACTACGGAGTAGATACGTAAGAGCTACCAACCAGCACACATCATAAACCTGCATTTCCCGCATGCACGTCACCGGTCTCGTTAGTTACGTAACTAACTAGCTAATTTCCCTACCATATTCCCGATCCGTCCATACTACTCCACCATTCTTCTTATCCTCCTCCTCCTCCTATAATCTTTTTTTGTTTCCCGTTTTAGCGCTTGCGCGCGCGGCAACGGCGGGCGGACGGGCGGACGGGCTGGGTGGAGAAAAAAAAAAAAAAACCTCCGACGCGGCCGGGGAGCGGCAGCGGCGGTGATTGGCCCGGACGCCGGACGGACGGAGCGGGGGGCGGGGGCGCGGTTGCCGGCGGGCGGCGGGCGGCGGAACGCAACCTTAAAAGGAGGATGTTTATCCGGGCGCCGAGAGCCCGCCGCTCCGATTTACTACTAGTAGTAACTACTTACTACTACTGGGGTGGGGCGGCGCGGCGCGGCGCGGTCGGATTCCCAAGCCCCCTTCCCGGCTTTATTGGCGAATCCTGCGCGATCTGGGATGAGCGATCTCGGAGCCAGCAGAGCAGGGACCCCCGTTGCGCCGTGTCAGAAACACAACGGGAAGGCAGGGGGCGGGAGAATGAGCGAGGGAAAAAAAGTACATTCATACTATGTTTCAGTCCGGCTGCGTGAGAGAGAGAGAGAGAGAGAGCAGAAACAATAGCATACACTAACAATTCTCATCGAGACAAATTCAGATAGCCACCCGCCCATCCATATCCTAGTATTCATTTCCAGTTTGCATTTCACGCTCTCCAAACGTGGTCTGTTATGCTCCACCTGCGTCGCTTTCAAATGCAATCTATTAAGAAAAACCAAGAACCGGAGAAGACTTCGCAGACGTAAAAAATATAAATAAAAACAAAGTTGAGCATCCCAGCCGTCCGCTAACAGATCAAAAGTTACGGGAGAAAATGATAAGATATCCGCCCGCTGCAATGCAAAAAGAAAACGTGCAAAGCGTGAAAGAGGATATTCAGATAGCCGCCCACCTCAGGCCCGGATAATTGCCTGCTTTTTAATGCAACAAAAACATAACGCAAACAGAGCATGGATCGTAAGTATTAAGGGAGAAAACAAAAAGAGTCGGCAAGCCACT
Organism: Ophidiomyces ophidiicola; assembly: GCF_022830035.1. Taxonomy (NCBI): domain Eukaryota; kingdom Fungi; phylum Ascomycota; class Eurotiomycetes; order Onygenales; family Onygenaceae; genus Ophidiomyces; species Ophidiomyces ophidiicola. Next base: position 599,974 of record NW_026054647.1, read on the forward strand.
CGCAGAGACAGCAGGGGAAAAGCAAGGGGAAAAGGCAAAAAATCAAACCCAAGACATAAAGGGAAAACGTTAACAAATTAGTGGGTTGCCCCGGATAGTTTATAAATCTTTTGTGGAGAAGGAAGCTGAAGGCAGAAACATAACTCTATAAAACGGCTCAGAAAAAAAGTGAAACGCTGGAGTAGTAACGTTGGCGATCTAAAAAAAAAAACGTCATAGCCGCGTGAGCCGCAATTGCTGCCGAAACTTATTGGCGGGTGAGGAGTCGATTGGCGGTCGGCATTCCATGGTTCGAACTTTGGCCCGCAGAACGCACGCGAGCATACATAGATCTTCCAAACACAAAAGGTTCTCCTTCGTCGAGAGCCTTTTTCTCTTTTTTAGATTCAGTTCTGGAATCGTCTCCCTGCCCCTCGTCGTTGATCTTCATGTCTCCACAAAACATCTTTGATAGCGCATTGTCGTGAGGTAGGCATCCTGCCCATAAAAACTGCCCCGCCACTGCGGTACGCATGAGAGTCTCTTTTTTCCAACGGGATATTCGCAGGACACCGTCCATACTGCCAGCCGTTTCACAAATTATCCAGGCGCCCATGACCAGCATGGATTATTCTAATCGTGCAAAAAACAAAACTTGTCGCTTTTCCGGGCCATCATCTCCATAAGGCATACATATCTCTTGTAAACTCATTACTCCTCGTAGTCTTATTCCGCGCTCAAGATCGAGCTGAGCCGGGGTGGGGGCGGTGCATTCGCCTAGCGGTTCAGGCCTTGCCTGTCGAGCGCGCTGACCATACGACTATCTGCATCGCTGCGGAAGCTCTGTGGTTCCGCAGGAACGAGCATGTCCGTCACGCTAAGCCCGCTGCGTCTCCCATTGGATGCTTGTCCGGGTGGTGGAGTGCGATCAGAATCTCTCCCACTGGAAGGAGATTGGGGCGGTGGTGGTGGCTGCTGAATACTTGGGTACGGAAGGTTCGGTGCTGGAAGGGTAGCGTTGGCAGGCGGGTTTGACTGGTCAAACGAGTAGGATGAATGAGAGGAAAGCCTCCTTGACTCCGACTGGGAAGGGGAGTAGAACGGTCCTTGGCCGACGGCAGCGGGATGGGGCGAATAGCCTGCACCAGAGGTGGCAGCAGGCACCGGAGGGAGGGTAGGAGCTCCAGAATAATCGTACCCGATAACTGATTCACGGCGTCCTTGGGGTGCTCGCTGTGGAGAGGAGCGTGAGGAATTAGAGCTAGACACGGATGGAGAATGGCCAGGGGATGGGGAGAGTGCAGCCTCGTCAGGATGGGGGCGTTTGCGACTCACAGGATCATGAAGCAAGACAGGATGGGCCAGGGGGATAGGCTGGCCACTTGGTAGCGTCACTGGGATGGGTCCTGACCTTCCGTACGGGTGTGGGTACATTACCGGAGGCATGGGCAGCGTGCTGTCCGGTGCATGGCCAAGATGGGGTGGTGGCAATGGTTGGCCGTGGGCACCGTACAAGATCACAGGTTCTCCTCGACCTCCAATGCGTGGTCCGTTGGGCATGTTGCGAAGATGTGGGTATGCTGCATGAGCAGGGACGAAGGCTTGTGTCTGCGAAGACACTGGAGTAAACATGCAATCTTGGTTAAATCTCACACAGTTGCTGCATCGGCCATCTTGTGACGTGTCAAATCCGGAGCATCGAATCTAGAACTTCGTTAGGGGGGAACGGAGACATAAAAAACCACGACTGGAATAGTCCACACACCTTCCGTCTGCGGCAGTAGCGACATGCGATGGCCGTTCTTTGTCGGGGAGCAGCCGTTGGGTAGACGACTGGAGGTACCACGGGGGCAGCGACGGGAGGTGGAGGACCGTACATTTCAGGGGGGCGCTGGAAAGCACCGGGATTGGGTAGACGGTAGGCATCGGGTTGGGGGTGCTGGGGGTGCTGAACGGTAGCCATTCCGGCGGTGGAAGGTAGCTGTGGATCTTGATGCTGTTGTTGATACTGATATGAAGACTTGGGGGAAGAGCCCTTTTGGATTGGAAGTTAGACGGATAAAACAAAAGCGAGAAACGTAAGGCAGCAAAGTAATTGCAAAAACAAGTTGAAGGACGCGTGGGTTGGGTATCAGAAGTTCAGAAAGGTAAGGCAAGGCCAGGACGAGGCGGAAGTGGAGACGCAGCAAGGCCAAAGGAGTCAAGGCAACGGACAGAGGGAGGGAGGAGGGCAAATACGGACAGAATATTGCGGCGACGGCGAGAAGACAGGCTGCGGCGGCGGCTGGGGTTGAGATGAGGGTTGCGACGGCGTTTGGGGAGGTGGTGTAGGTTGTTGTTGGCCAGCGGTCCAGGGTGGCGGTGGGAGCTGTCCGTGACGGTGGGACTCGTTGGACATTTGTTGCGGCCTGGTGGGACGGATTGGGCGGGGGGGGGCAAGCAAATCCTTCTTATAGATATAGCAACCTAATTTGGTCGGCGAGCTTGTGATGCAATTGGGGGGGCAGGGATGAGCTGCAGGATTTGCCAATCTGGGCCGTTTCCCAACGACGGCGCAGCTTGGAGGATGACGGCACAGCAGAAAAAAGCGGGACGCTCGGGACAAGGGTCAAGACCAGGTGGAGGCCGTGGCCGGGATGGGCTGGACGAGGTGCGTTCTTGGGCTGCTGCTCTGCCTCCGTGGCAAGGGCCGCAACGATTTGGGGGGGATGGGCGCGATGACTCGCGGGATCTCGCATAGCCCGCCGGGGCTTGGGACACGCAGGGCCTGCAACGGGGGAGAGAGACGAGAGAAACGCGCAGCAGCAGAGTGCAGCAGGGCAGCAAGTGTGTGCCGCGGCTGAGTGGGTATGCCGGGCAGCTGGAGAGGGCGTGAAGGGAGGGCCTGGCGTGCTGCACGTCAACGCAGAGGCAATCCCGCTAGCCTCGCCGAGGGCAGAGGGCGCAGATGACGTGGGCGGATGCAGCTGCAGCTTGCGTTCAGCAGGCTGGGGATGCAGGCCGTGTGCAGGTGCCTTGGGGACTGTTCTAAGGGTTATTAATATTATTTATCTCCACGTCTTTGTGCTTGGCCTGGGACGGGTCGGCGGGCGTGGCCGTGCTCTGGGGACTGACGGAAAACACGGCGAGCAGCGCAGGCGAGGGTGAGAAAGGAAGAGAGAGGGAGAAGGGAGAAAGAAAACGGAAGCGGCGAGAAAAAGAAGAAGAATGCAGGCAGCTGAGACACCCGCGTTCGCGCGGGCCAGGGGAGCGGTGAGAGGGCCGGTCGCTGCGGACAGTCTGGAGCAGCACGCGCGCCAATTGGCCGGGACGGGCTCGCCAACGGGAAAAAGAAACGAGACGAGACAATCAGAGTTTACGCATGCAGCGCAGCGGACAAAGAGGCGAGCAGGGTGAGAGGGAGAGCAGAGAGGGAGAGCAGAGTGGGAGAGCAGAGTGGGAGAGCAGAGAGGGTGGGAGAGGGAGAGGGAGAGGTGGGAGGTGGGAGGAGGATGAGGGGGGGGAGGGTTACCTAAAGCGGTCAGCCAGGCAGCAGGCGAGGCAGGAGGCGGGCAGCGCAGAGCAGCAGGGGCAGCAAGGCAGGGCAGGGCGAGCAAAGCAAAGCAGAGCAGGATCCTCGCTGAAATAGCGAGCAAGGCCGTGTGAGCCAGGCATAGCTAGTGAGTTAAACCGGCTAGCTCGCCGTCTGCCAGCGGGCGTGCAGCGTGCATTGGCGCGCCCGCAGCGGCAAAGCCCAACCATGGATGCGCGGGCGTCGCGGCGGCAGGCTAGCGAGGGATGGGATCGCGAGGGAGCGTTGCGCCGTACCGTACGGTCAGCCCGTGTTTCCGTACGCGCCCCCCCCGTACCACGCCCCGTACGCTCCGTACCGCACGCAAGGTACCGCTGCCTTGGGCCGCGCGCCACACCGACCCGCCGCCGTCTGTACAACATATTATATTCTTCTCGCTTGCCCATGTCCTCTACCACTTCGTCTGCCCTGCTCGCTCGTTCGCGGAGGCAAAAAAAAAAAAAAACAAAAAAACAAACCCGTCGTCACACCCCTCCCGAACACCCAAACCAACAAACCCAATTCGCCCAGAATCTGGCCCGAACACGCCGCCGCCGCCGCCGTCACCGCTATCGCCGCCGCCTCCCTTCCCTTCCCTTCCTTCCCTCCATCCATCGTGTCGAACCCAGTTTCAACCCGGCTGCTCCCTCGTGAGCGAGGGGAGGGTCCCGCCCGCGGAACCACGGAGGCGGGTATCGGATCGTCGCCCAGCACGAGGCCGCCGCGCCCGGAGCGACGCCCCGTCGCTAGCTGCGTTCTCTCACTACCACTAGTACTGCTAAAATATTAATATAATCTCAATCAAACGGACCAGGCGCGCCCTTTTGCGCGAGCCACCCGTCGGCCCAGCGGGACACCAGCCTGGCCGGCCATGTCGCCGCCCAACAGCCAAACAACCGCCGCCTCCCCCCCATGACGCCATGACGCCATGGCGGGCGGCTGCACACCCGCGGGTTTCAACGTCACTGCAGCTCCCCAACGCTTGTGTGAGTGACCGAGTGGGTGTGTAGGATCAATCTATATGCAACACTCTTTCTCCCACCCCCAATGTTTGATCTGCTCCCGGATCGCCGTCCAGCCGCATTTGCTGCCTGGAATAGTCAACTACCGGCACCGTCTTATCACTACAACAAACAATGTTTGAAATAGAAGCAGGCACCCGACACCTGCCAGTAATAATGGGGTTTGTTCCCCGCGTGTGTCGCACATATCGTCAGTGCATGCACGGCGGCGTTCCCCCTTTTCAGCCTTATCCGTTCTGCGGCGCGCGGCGCTGCAGGTTGAACTACGTACATGATGCCATGGCTCCGACGGCGAACACCGGGCCTGCTCGCAAGTATTTTCATAAGAAAACTATGCCGTGGCCAACACCCGCGGACACGTAAGTACTGTAGCTGCGGTGGTACCGTATTCTTTCGTCTGGCGAGGCAAGAAACCATTAGTTAAAACTAAACCGTGGGGCTGGAATGCCAGGTTTGCCCGGCCAGCCCCCGGGCTTGTAGCAGATATATGATCTCAGGAGAGCCTCCTCAAACTGGGCACAAACAAAAAAAAAAAAAACGAGCAAAAACAAAACAGGGTCTAGAAGGAGTGTGGGACCAGGAAAGTGAGGGGGCAGATTTTTTGTTGTGTGCACTCTGCGACAAAAGTGTTGTCTCCAGACAGTCGAACTGGCTGGAAGAACAGGACTGGCTGGCTGGGCCTGATGGACTAGCCGTAACAAGCAGTCTGCTCGTTCAGAGACGACCACAGAGTCAGTCCCATTAGGGTTCCCTTCCAAGCAAATGATAATGATGATGATATGATGATGCCAGTGACTACTCCGCACAAAGTCCTTACACATTTATTCAAAATCTAAAAGAATGACAATCTTACGGGGAAGAGGCGCAAACCAAGCCTCTCGCCCCCCTCCCCCCCCAAAAAAAACCACGGCCCGCCCGCCCCCCCTTGCATAAACCTCATCCGGCGTGCAGGTGTCAAAAAAAAAAAAAAAAAAACGAAAAAAAGGTGGTATCAGCCGACGCACTCCGTAAAAGGCGAACGATAAGCACAAGGCGACGCCATCCACGTCAGCAGCCAGCGCCGTTTATGATAGGCAGGCAGGCAGGCAGGCAGGCCGGCAGGGCGGGCGCGGGAAGGGCTGCATGTCATTCGGGGCTTGGACGGAGGGCCGCGCCAGCCCTGTTCGCTGGGTTGGACTAACTAACCACGGGCGGGTTATCTCCGTCCACGCACACCACTATAATAATAATTTGCTGGCTGGGTCATTCGGCGCGTGGCAAACGGGCCAGTGGAACCGGTCCCAGACAACAACAACATCAAAAGAGAAAGAGAGTTCGCCCAATTGGTATTTTATTTTAGGCCGTGTGCGGTGCCGAAAACGCGGCTCAGGATATTAGTTAGTTAGTTAGCCAGCGAACTAACTACGGAGTTACTAGTGGATGGTTCCAATTGTCTGCCGCAACCGAACATCTGGGACCGCCGGGCGGAGAAGAGAGAAGAGGAAAGAAAAAAGAAGTAGTGGCCGTGGCGGGAAGGGAAGGGAAGGGAACCGGCTAGCTGCGTCTTGTGTTGCTGAGCGGCGCGCGCGGGTTTTGGCTTTTTTTGCGACGGGACTGGGGTCTTGATTAAATGGGGAATTTTTATATTATTTTATTTATTCTGTGAAGCTGCCGTATCAGCGGGCGGAGGCTAATTTGCTCGATCCGTCACGGGGCCGAGCCGGCGTGGATGATGCAATGGCAAATAAAATAACAATATTCAGACGGGATTGGAGGCGGTGTACGGGAAACCAAAAAAATAAAATAATAAAATAATAACATCCAGTCTTATTATTCCCCCCCCCGGCTGTTTGCAGCTCTCAATTTCCAGAAATAAAACAAACAATACCAATTAATACCTGTCCAGCTTTGCGCGACGCCTCCCGTCCGAATCCGCTCTCGACCAACTAACTGCCCTCCCGTTGCCGTTTCCGGCGTGTACGCCGGAGTCGAGATAATGATTAGTATACTGTTAGCATTCAGATAGCATACAAAACGTGGAGACCAGGATGATGGCGACGGCCAGACATGCGGCGGTCGACGGGATCCCTCTCAGCGCCCGCCCGGCTAGACTCAGCCGCCGCCCGCCCATCCGCATAACTATCCGTCATCATCGCCATCATCATCGTCACTACTCTAATCAGGAATGCCACCAATCGGCGGCAGCCCTGCCCGTCCGCGGGCCTTGCCCGCCTTAGTTAATTCTCGCCCGGAGCGTGCAACTCTGGAAATGAAGTAGCAGTGAAAAATTAATATACCCTCGCAGGCGGTGTTTGGCTACCTACCTGCCTACTTACAGTCGCATGACGGCCCCCGGGACGGATGCACGCCCGCCCGTTTTGCGGTTACATCGCGACCGCAGCCCGCTCCAGCGATCGCGACGCAACTTGTTGCCCGGCCACGTATCATCATCATTCCTCCTCCGTCGCACGACACTCGCAACCCGGCGCGGGACCGCGTCGCGCCCGGTCTCGTGTTCCGGGGCCAGGCCACAGACGGACGAGGAGGAGCTGCGACCTGCACACCCGCGCCAGCGCAGTCACAGGACCGTACGTGTCTGCGGTTGGAATGCCAATAATCGAAGAGAGGGGGGGGAAGAACGTCACCCCCGTCTGGAGGCTACTGCACTCCCCCTCTCGCCTTCGCCCTGGCCCGCACGCACGCACGCACGCATGCCCGATCCCTGCCCGCGGCACCCGTCCGCCTATCAGCTCGCGCGCGAACCGCCGGGCAACACTTAACTATGTCGTTACTTGCCCACCCACCGACTGGCCGCAGCCTGGCTGTCTGGCTGTGTGGGAGGGGCCGATCCGCGCAGAGCATCGGGTACTGGGCCATCGCACGTAATCTCCCGTTTGGCTGGGCGGCGTGTGCGCTGTTGGGATCGGAACTGAAACCAGGCACGGCCGGGATGAGGAGAGAGAGAGAGAGAGAGAGAGAGAGAGAGAGAGGAAGGGAAGCCGGCTGCGGACAGGTAGTTAGTTCTAGGGCCACAACAGTAACAAAAACAAAAAAAACCAAAAGAAAAAAAGGAAAGGATTGCGGCCTGGCAGGCTTGCTTGCTTGCTTGCTTGCTTGTGCGCCCGGACAGGCCCGTAAGGCTTCCGGGAGCCGGGGATATCTTCAGAGGGCATCATGGGCCGACGGCGATCGCCTAGCCCACAAGCTAACAGCTAACTAGCTAGCTGGGCGGGAGGCGGGCCGCGCCGATTTGAAACGGCGATCTCGGGGGGGGCTGGTGCTGTGCACCGGCAGCGAAACCAACAGGAAATATTTTAAATTATTTATTATTATTGAGGCGAGAACGGCGGCGTGCGCGGCGTGCAGCTGCACCCCCCCCCCCCACCCCACCGGCCGGATGCCGATGCTGCGGGCTTGTTTTGGCGGGCTGGCTGGCCACCGCCCCAACGGGCGCGCGCGGCGGGATGCGCGAGCTAGCGATGCATGCGCGGCACGTTGCATTGCGCTGCGGTCATGTGGCCGGCAGCGACGGCGAGGCGGATGAGAAGAATAAAGAGAGACGAAAGAGAAGATGACACAATAATAATGACGACGACGACGATGATTGCCATTGTGATTGCGACTGCGCGCCCGCCCGACGAGCTGCGACATGCGTGTCTGAGCCTGGCCTGCCCGTATCAGGAGCAGGCCCGCGCACCGCCAACCGTCGCGGACGGGCCTGGTGCGACGGACAAGGACAAAAAAAAAAAAAAAAAAAACCGAGCGCGCGACGGCCTCTGGCATGGCATGGTGGTGATGATTGACCGACTTTGTTGTTGGGCGACATTGCGATCGATGTGCTGCGGAATTCAAATCCACACCGCTCCTGCGTGAGGGACTCACTAACTAGTTAACGGGTTCCGACGGGCAGCAGCAGCACACGCAGACAATCATGCGCGCCCGCGGTGCACGAAAAGCTCCATGAATGAGCGACATAGCTAGTTCGCCCGCGGACGGTGGACGGACGGCCTGACTGACTGACTGGCAGCGAGCAGCAAGCAGCGGGTGCGGACGCGGAGGGCGAAATACGAAGCCGGGGGCGCGGCCGTACGCCGGCGTGACGGAACGGTACGGTACGGTACGGCGAATACGCGGTTCGGCCCACGACACGGCCGGGGTGGACGCAGGCCCACGTTGTGGTGTATTATTGGTATTGGAGTACGGCGCGGTAGTGGCCGACGGGCAGGGCCGGGCAGGCGAGGCAGCAGCGCGTGCCCAGCAGGCCAGACAGCCGTCGCGCAGACGGACCGGCCCAGCAGCGCGCAGAGGCAGCGGAGCGGGGAGCTAGCCAGCTAGCCAGCCAGCTAGCCAGCCAGCTACACCGCCGGTTGCGCAAATAATCATCCCTGGCGCGGCGGCCGCTTGACCCGCATACGCAGGCGGTCATGTGCCTTAAGCTCGGCCCAGTCAGCGTGCGCGCCGCCGCGGCCTGCCCAGCGTCTGGCGCGCCCCGGCCGGCTGGCTCTGATCGGCCTGGGTTGCACGCCATCCCTGCGCCGCGCCAGGGGCCGCCCTTCGCCCGAATCTGCGCCGCCCTCCCACTACTCCCTTCACGCCCGTGCCTGGCTGTTTCCACCGTCACATCGCCCGCCTGCCCATCCTGCCGCGCGGCTGTGCGCTCGAGAGCAGCGACGGAATGACGTGACGCTCACCGGCCGCCGTACCCATCGCGCTCGCAGGGAACGAATTGCCTAAAAAGGAGCTGGCACCAGCGCAATCATCACCATAATCCATCCCATCCCACCGTCCATCATCCCTTTTCACCATGCCCAGCGGCCAGCACGCCGTCTTCGGCCTGCGAGCCTTGTCATTCAAAGCACCCTAGCTCATCCAGAAAACAAGAAGAAAGAAAGAAAGAAGAAACAACCGAAAAGACACAAGAGTCACTCCGTAGCTATCATCGCCCACCGCCTTGGTCCCGTCCCGCCACCCGCATCCATCCCTCGATTGGGCCTGGCGGGTAATTTTTTTTTTTTTTTTTTTTTTTTGTTCTGTCCTGACTCAGGGGGCTGGCTTTGCCAGGGAAGACCGCCGGACGACCCTCTCCCCCCCATGTTTCCGAAAAGGGATGTTCCCTCTTGCCCAAGGGCTGATCCGCGAGCCGGCCCCTCCCATATGCCTGTTTCAAAGGCGTCCAGGCCTGCCTGGGGCTCTGTGTGGTAAGTGGTAGTGGTACTACTACTACTACTGGCGGGCAAGGGCCTTATCGCCGGACCATCAAACTTACGCTTTTTTGCTTTTCTTTTTTGTATGTTTTGTATTTTTTTTTTATTTTTTGATTTTTTAGCGGAGGACTCGTAACCGGGCCATATTCCGATGTTTGGTACGCTCCGTTTCATGTCCTCATGGCCACCGACGCTAGGCTCTTCTCCTGTCTCTTAACACATTTATTAGGCTCAAAAAAACTTGGTACGGAGTATACACACAAAGAATCAAATGACCACCGGCACCAATCCAACTCCTGCGTAGCAGTAGTCCCCCCGTCACCCAGGACCGGGACTGGCCGCCCGGGAGCCGAATCATATGCAATGGATTTGGCGGGAGCAACCTGACTGACGATGATCGCCGAGGGAATCGCAACCTGGCTTCCCTGATCCTCTCTAGTCACCACCACCACCTACTCTCTCTGCTTCTCACGCCGCCCGCCCCGGGTTATCTCCGTCGTCGTTCCGATTCAACTCTCCTCGTCCGTTTCTGCATCGGGCATCACCACGCTGTTCAGATATGTGACCTGTCCAATCAGCGTCTAAAGCAATAATAATAATAATAAAAAAAAAAAAAAAATGAACACGGCATGCTAGTTAGATATCAAAGAGGGTGTGTGGGGGAAACATAATAGATAGACTTCGCGACCGGCACGCGTATATACTTTCGTTGGGGCTTTTTCTTTCTTTTTTTTTTCCTTTTTTTTCTTTGGCTGACGATGCCACATCACATGGAGACACGCCTGAAGCACGGTCCAGCGCAAAGAATCGTGTGGCGGGCGATGCGATTTGAAGGTAAGGCAGGGGTTGGGGGGAGCAATCAATCTCGGAAAAAGGGCCCAGATGGACGCGGGTGTGGATACCCAACCGTCGCCAAACTGAAAAGGGACTGGGCCTCTTCCAGCCAAGGAGCACCCCAACCCCCCCCAGAAATCTGTATGCAAAGTGGCCGGAAAAAGCAGACGCAAGTCCGAACGCTGGTGTGCCCAACAACGAGGCCCCCCGTCCTTGCAGCGTGAGGGATGATGCACAAGACCAAAAGACCGCTTCACCTGCGAAAGGCCCGTGCAAATCCCCCGAGCGAGAAGAAGAAAGAAAAAAAGGAGGGAAAAAAAAGAAAGGGACGGGGCCTTGGAAAATAATAATAATAATAATAACAATACACGGAGTACTCACAAAAGGAACCATAGTCTCGATTACTGCCGCAATCCCATCGAGCGCGGCGCCGCCCAGCACCTCCCGGTCTCGCAGCTTTTTGTTGATCGTGAAACTGCGCAGGCGCAGCAGGTCGATGTTCGGATTGTCCGAATCGTAGCCCTAGAAAGACCAAGGAATCGGTTAGCTAGCTGGCTAGCCCGCCTTGAAAGGAAGCGGTTCTTTGTGTGTGTGTGTGGTTCTTGGAATATGGAACCGGCAAAAAGGCCCGCTTGCGTTGCAACGGTCCCGCCGCGAAATCCGGGCCCCCCCCTCTCGAGCAAGAGCAGCGACGAATAACGAGCCTATTCGGGGTCGGCCAGGTAGTGTGAACTCTGATCAGGGTTGTGGGCTCAGGGGCCTGCGTGGCAAACCCGCGCGCGCCCGCCTGCCGGCGGAGAGAACGGGGGGGGGGGGGGGGGGGGGGGGGGGGGGGGGGGGGGAGGAGCGCTGAGACAGCTCTCTCTGATGATCGCCCATCCCCAGCAGGCGCTGCATGCAATCGGCATCACGGCCGGCGGCCATGGCACTGCTTGACCGTCCTGCGCGCCCGCTGGCCGTGGCTTGTTGATCATCGCGGGATTCGTGCGAGAGACGCCCCCAACCTAACCCTGAAGCATCGACCGCCAGCTGAGACAGCCAGCCGCCTGTCTACAGGCAGTGTGATGAGTCGGGCGATGAGACAAGCCGGGCTCTGGCCCATTGTCCTTTATACCGTCACAGTGTCTCGACGTCTTGGGCGAAGAGCCAGCCGCATTGCCCAGAGTCCTGTTTTTCCCTTCGGCGTAGGGGAGCAGCAGTGAAAGGGCCGGAAAACATACGGAAATCTAAGAAAGAAAGCAACGTTGCGACTCGAGCTCGCAACGTCAAGAGAGGTCTAAGAAATAAACAGCTTCTTACCTTGGGCTTCGTTTTCAAAGCGTTTTCTTGGTTTTGACTGACAAACGACTTGACTACCTTCTTCTCTTCATTAGGAATGCCGTCGAATATGCTTTTTCGCACGTCTGGGTGACTTAGAACGAGCTTGATGCGTTCCGATTGACTGTCGATGTCCCGTCTTAAACGTGCCAGTCTGCCGCCATCTGGCATCCATAAACCTGACCCTGGGGAGACAATGTTATTAGATGGAGAGATCGAGACATTAAATTCGATCTGGGTAGTCTTCGAGAGCCGTGAGAACACCATTCCCCTGGCCCAATACTATGGTTGGTCTCTGTCCATCTGTGCGGACGCACATAATTGCGCGGACCACCAATATGAAAACAATATAAATGAAAGGTGGCAGGAACGTGAAATACATGCTAGCATGGAATCGGGAACGGCCTTCGCTTACCGATGAAACACTTTCCCGGTTCCAAGTGGACATAATAAGCCGCATAAGGGCCTTTGCGGCCAGTACGGGACCTTTTGGAGACGTATTAGAATCGGATAATATAGACTGGGGGTTACAATCTCGGCCTCACCACGCTGCTGAGAAGTGTGGCTGACATCGTCAGAAAGCACGGCCAGAAAGGCGGTTCGAACAACTGCAATTTGAAACCAGTTCAAGTCGTCACGTACCTTGTACGGTGTAGGATCATTTGTGAATCGAACATCTCTATATATCCGGAATACCTGGTCATGTCAGTGTCCCGGGAGAACATATCCTATATCTTAGATTCCTACTTACTAGGTCTTTAACTGGTAGTTCAGGAATAGTACTATCTTTCTCGATTATCTTTTCGCTTAATTGCTCCACAAACGTGTCCCAGTCCTTCTTTGACGTGCGGTAGTCAGAGTCATGACCTGGCATGTATCAGTTGGAGGTTTCGAGTAAAGAATGAACAGAATGAGATGTCTGGCAAGGAAGGAGACTGGCTTACGCTTCAGCCATTCTCTGTTGTTGTTTGCCTTCAGGTCCTCCAGAAACAGAAGCGTATTTGGGTGAATAGTATGATCCTCGTATGGTATGTCACCAGCGTCTCTTGCTTGCGGAAGTTCGATAAAGACTTCTTTTCCAGGACCCAGGCCAGTTCGTACACCCTCTCTCCATAGCTCTTTTCCCTTTGATATTGGTATTCCTTCCAATTCCTTCCCTTTGCGCGGTACTCCCTTGGGAGTTTTTATATTTTGCTTCCTAGCTGTTGGTCCGTTTTCAGATTCATATTCCTGGTCATCTTCATCATCCAGAGACTGCTCGTTCTCCTCTTCGTCGTCTGTTTCCGGGACATAAGAATCGGCGGCGGTAGCGGTCTCTGCAGAGGTCGGGCTGGAAGCTACGTCCGACCCAGATGCTGAAAGCTCGTCGACGGGGTTTTTCTTTGCGCGTTTGAAATACCGGCTCTTCTTGGGCGTCGTTCTAGTTCTGCTTCTCTGCGGTAAATTGTCTGTTGAACGAGGTCTTTTTGTGCTCTTTTTTGTGGAGCTGAGGGCACAGTCCAAATCGCCTTGATCGGGTGACGTGGACACGCCGGGGTTAACACGGCTTGATCGGCGAGGCATGGCAGGGAAGTATTTAACTTGCTATATTGTCTTGTCTGGCTATGGTCAATTCGGGTGGCTGTCAGACGTAGTTATATACACACAGGCCAGAAATACTAGTGTTAAAATGTACCTTCCCTCAATACTAGGATCCGCTATTCACATCCAGCACTGGCTGCTTGCATACGGAGTAGAGAGCGTCGTTATGAGGTGGCCGTTCACCTCGAGTCTTCGGAGAGTTGGTGGTTAGCGCGAGACGGTGACGTTGAAACAGCGTTCATTGGCAGGGAACCGACCGCCATCAGATCATGTCGGCCGCTGAAATGAAGCACATAAAGACTTTGGCTTGAACGGCCTGTGCTTCTTATGGCATTGAGATATTTCAGCTCGATCTTGCACGCGAGTTTAAAAAAAAGGTTGATTTTGAAGAGATTTTAAGCGGAAAGCCCGACGGCACTGCTGATATCGACACGAAATAGTCGAGTGAGCCCACATTGCCCGGTCGCGAAGCTGATACCTTTAAAAAAAGATCTTGAATGAATACGTATGGACCTGCATCAGTGTGCTGCACTTGGCAATGAACCATGCTAATATCTGCATCAGCTGTCGTCAACGGTTGCCAGCCATGGCATCCCAGTCGTTTGAGTCCAGGAAGCAGAAAATTCTTGAAGCTTTAGCTCTTCCCGACGAGGAATATGTAGATTTATCTCCCAAGGGCTCTGTGGATGCTGGGATTCTCGATCTGATCCGCGATATAAATCGCTTAGACGGCCTGGTTACAACAAGTAGTTGTGCTGGCCGAGTCAGTGTTTTTGCCGAAGGGGGAAGCACACCTACGGAAACCCCAGAAGATGATGAGAGACAAGATGATGGCCCAAGCGGTGATGCCGATATACGCAAAGAGTCATGGAAATTTGCTTCTACGGGTGGGAAAGGCAGTGGGACATGGCAATTTGTCTCGCACGACCCCGTCACTATTGGTGATTCGGAATCCTTTCTCCATGATCTATTCGGCCTACACCCCGGAAACGGGGCTTTCGATGTGGAAAATAGCAAGGAGTTGACCCTTGTGCGCTTTCATTTTGAGCCGATGGTAAGCTACGCTGCGTTATGTCAACTAAGAACTTGCTCGCTGTTAACATACGACAAAAGATTCTCCATGTCATGGCAAAGTCACTTGTACATGCTAAACCTGTACTAGCTGCAGCCTCCAACGCCGGATTTCGTGAAAGTGGTATTCAAAGTTTGCGCTGCTTGGATGATTCGACCGCTTGCCCCATTGTCGCTGTAAGATCATCCGGTTTAGCACTGGAGTCGATAATTGGCTATGTTGAGAGAAGCAACGTTTCTCACAAACAGGTTGCCCACAGCCTTGTTAGTGAATCATATCTCCGAATGATGGTTTCAATCGCGAACCAAAGATTCCAAGTCAATCTTGAGCGCATGGGCAGGTTTAGAACAAAACTATTGGCACAGTCCCTAGGGTCATCAAGCCTTCAACCTGGGCATACAGCTTGGGAGGATTCCAGCCTTAGGAGGGAGAGGAAGCGTGCTGAGGGATTAAAAAAAAGAGAAATGCTCAGGCAAGCTGCTAAGCCAGGCTCTCCTACCCACGAGAGCGAGGACGGCCTACCTCTAGCTTTTATGGCCGCTTAAGTACGGAGACTCTAGGACCAATCAATGGCATAGGAAAGCAGTGAAGAAACGTTACTTTTTATTTTTATTTTTATTTTTTCTTCTATCTTTCAAAGTCAAACGCATTTCCAGCCGGGCAGATTACGGGCCCTTGCCCGGACTGGCACTTTGAAGAGAGCCCATCCTCCAACTAGAAGAGGAAAACATAAAAAGAGAAGGAAAAGCCTACGGAGAAATGCTTCCCCCTTGCCTATAACACACCTGCATGGACTGCCGCCATACTTCGTCGACCCTATCGATACCCGCAGCCATGCAGGGTGTTATAGGTAGGAGGTCAGCGACAAAAGAAAAATGCAAGAAGAAACACTTTTTCCAAGGTTTAAGGCCTTGGAGACCATTAAGACCTGGAAAAGCCAGGAACATCAAAACTAGCAAAGAAAAGGGAAAAGAAAAAGACTGCCCCTAAGGGCGACGAGCCATGCCATTATTCCCCGCCGCTCTGGGGGTAGAAGAACCCCTTTGGGGCCCTTCGCGGGTGGCCTTAAGGCCCTCGAAGACTACCTCCCGCAGGACCTTCGTTTCATATTGGATGGCCATGTCCCACTTGAGGTGGGCATGGCCACGGCCGAACTCCAGCCAAATACAGCCAAAAGGAGAGCTAACCCCCTGGCGGGGCACCCAGTTGTTAGCAAGAACCTTGTTGCCTGGGTTCTTCTGTCCAACGCCGGCGGCAACGAGGCGAGCAAACTTCTAGAAATAGAAAAGCATTAGTCAGCCAAATTCACTTGTACTAACAGCAGCTCAAAAAGGTAGCTTACATTCACTGTCTCTTCATTTGCATTTGACTTGCAAATGAGGGTATCAAAGGGCCAGTATTTAGCAGTAGCAGGTGTAGCATTAAAGGCATTCATGTCGCCAGCAGCAGCATACAAAGCAGCCTTTTGACGATCTGAAAATGTCGGGCAACGGAGCCCAGCCGCAAGCAGATCTAGAACAAGTCGACTATCCAAACCAAGTGTCTGTTTTTCCGCAACACGAGGTACCAATGCCTCAAGCTGACGATAGCAAGCATAGTAAAGCGCGTTACGATCTTCGACTGTGTATAGTGCCGTTGCATGCCAGGGAAACTGTTTTAACACGGATATAAGTATATGTACATAACAAAGAAGTGAGTGCGAGAGTTACCTTGTATAAAGTACTTGCAAGCGATTCGTATGTCCTTTGAGGACATTTGCTAGCGAAAGGAGCCTGTGGTAATCTCTGTTAGATTTAAAAAAAAAAAGGAATTAGAGGCAATGTGACATACTCGTCTAGGCATCTCGGCATTGCGAATCATGCAGTAAATCTCTTCTGTAGTAAGAAACCCTTTAAATCCTACAGAGTAGGGATCATTGTTGGGAGTAAGTATTGGCCGTCCATTTTTCCAAAGGATACAATTAGCACGGGGAAAGAGATCTTTTAACAGTTCATCCTGAGAACTTATTTCAACATCAACAACACGGTCACCAAGGTGAGGGGGTGATGATGGGAGGCCGCGATTCAACCATTCAAGAGTTTCCTTAGCGTCTGCAGAGGTGAGAAATTCAACATAGCAATCCATAGTTTTCGCAGTAGATCGATCCATAATGATATGAACTGGAGTACCAATACAAGAAGGCAACAACCTGGCTCGTCGACCCATTAGGTGTAGAACTTCTTGCTTCGAAATACCATAGGGGATCTTCAAAGAGGTATCAGCTTCACGTCTCTACGATGGCAAAACAAGCAAAATAAAACAAGAGAAATTAGGAGAAGCCTTTTCAAGGCTGATCTATATTTAGCAGGGCAAAGCACCACTTACATTCATAATTTTAAGAACACCAGCGGTAGGGATGGAGCTTTGTCTTGCTCCATCATCAATGGGAATATCAATAACTTTTCCGTTAAGATTGATAGTACTGCTTGTGACAGAAATATTGTTCACTGAAGCTAAGCGAGGGTCTGTGCCTGAAAACGTATTTGGCGCTAAGGTGTAAGCTGATGGTGCAGTTACAGTTTGATGGTGTGCTACTTGTAGGCGTGGAGCTCTTTCGTAAGGTTCTGTATGATGAAGAGCTTGATGAGTATTTGCACCAGCAATAGATGGGACTGATTTTGGAGGAACAATCAAGGGACCTTTGTATTCTCTTGGTGCAGCAGACGCGTCATTTTGCAAAGCAGCTGGCTGGAAACTTCCCTGAACACAAGGGGTTTGGTGGACTGCAAGCGTTGAGATAAATTGGGTCTGATATCCTCGAGCAGTTGGGTTGGCAGAGGACGAATTCAATTGCTGCTGGGAAACAACTGGTCCTTGGGGTTGCATCTGCGTAGGTAGACGATTAAAGGTTGCTGGGCCATGATATCCGTGATTCGGTGCGGGAGGAGCCCAGCTTTGGCAGTTGCGGGCGTCTGCAGTAGGTGGAGCCATTTGTGCGTAGCAACAGAACGTACACTCGCAGCGGAAAGGCGTAAATGCAGATTCTTGAGCAAAGAAGTAATAGGCAGGGATATCAAAATTGCAAGAAGCTTTCAATGGGCCAAAAAAGGATTCAGAGCCAAAGGATGGGTGGGCTGGTTGATAGGTAGAGAGGGGCGCGTAGGAAGGTGGTGGGAGACGTGAAGGAAAAGGCGTCAACTGCATAAGCGAAGGCTGGTCTTCCGGAACCGGCGCGACTTGTTGTCGTTCGTTGCTAGGTATAAAAGGGGCGGCATTGGGGTTCATGTGACTCCGCTGGTGGAAAACTCCGCCTGTTCCTCCATCTAGACACCTGGCAACGTTTCCACCCCCTAATATTGGTATCTCACTACCTTCTTTATCATTTCGAGAAGTCGATGATGTCGGATGCAAATGCAACAGTACTTCCAAACAAGATACCGGCATAAACTTCTTCACACCTGACAGTCGGTGATGTTTCTTCTTCCCACGAACTCGGGTCTTGCGATAACGATGTCTCGCCATGGCGACGAAGGTTAGAGAAACAGGCGATTCGAATAAGCCAAGAGTTTACGCTTATATGACTGGCAATCGCGTCTCTTTTGACTTATTACCCTTCAAGATAAAACACTGGTCTAGAGGGGATAAAAACGAGGAATTGAACGAAGCAAGCTGCGAAGAATGAATGTGAAATATTGATAAACAACAGAGCCAGAAAAACAAAAGAGGAAGGAAGAAGAACTGGGGGAAATAATGCACGCTTAGTCGTTTGCGATTAGTCGTTGATAATGGAACGCTGATGCTAAGATAGGCCATTCATAAGGAATCATAGAGCAAGTATCATGACGACAGTGAACAAGAAACTGACGCTTGTTTCTATTGCAAGTTCCACTGGATTCTTGGATACAATAAACATATTTGTGACATGTCTATGGTGATTGAAAGATAGCCAAACAGTATATAATGTTCGAATTCACACATGGAGAAATAGCTTCCTCTTCCACAGATGGACTGCAAGTTGCCTTTGGAAGAATGCTTAATGCAAAAATATATCTTTAGTAAGGGTCGATATATTCAATATAAATGCTGGAAAAGAAAAAAAAAGAAAAGAAAACAGCGATTGTCATGAGATCAGCCTACGCTCTCATAGGTTGAAGGTGTCGGTCCCAGAAAATGCAGGTAAAATCCAGTTAGGCCAAAGGGCTATGTCAGATATCCAGAACGGCAGGACATCATGAAGTGCACACACACTCATCTTGGAATAATCGGGAAAAATGAAATAGGTATAGACTCCCTAGAATTTATTCCAATGCAGCTGTTGGGTGATGACGATTGCGTCCGAAGATAATCTGACAACTGAAAGGTGTCTCAGGACATTGTCACTTGGGTAATTGCAGTGTTAGAAAGAATCGTGGCTATTTTAGATAAGGAAGTAGCAAGAATTGATATCCGGTAATAGACAAAACTCTATACACGACTCCGAAGGTTGCTGCCAAACTCCGCAGACTGTTGCCCGGAAACCTGGAATATTCAAACAAAAACGCTAATCAAACTGCAGGTTATCAGTATATGCATGTTAAAAAGGTACTAGGAATACTGACTGGAGTTAAAAAGGATTCTGCCACAAATCTCGCTCTTGCATTCAGCTAGAATTTGTTAGCATAGCAAAGGAAATTGCGACCTCGACACTCTATGAGAGCTATAGATGAACGTACAAAAAGTTTCATCTCAGATATTTCCTTATCCACCTCTTCCATGAATTGTATTATAAAGTCGACAAGTTTATGTTTCAGCATCGCTTCTGTGTGAAAGTTGGTTATTAGGAATGATATATCATAACCCTAAGTTGCAACATGTTAAATTTTGCAATATAACGCAGATTGGAATATGTTTCTGATACCTTTACGGGCTTTCTTCTTAGGATAAAAAAGGCTTCAGCTCGTTGGGTTAAGAAACGTGTGAACTTGTGTACTAGAATATGTTCTATCTCATCGGCCTGCTTGATTCGGATACTAACTCGAACACTGTTTACGCTAGGCTCAATGAAAACTTTTTCGTTTTCGTTTCGTGCAACTGTGAGAGGGTTTAAAAGAACTTCCGGGGATGTAGCGGCTTCGATTTCTGGAACATTGTGTCTCTCTGATGTCTGCGAAGCAAAGTTTGATACGGCAAGTGCAGCAGTCAAGGAGGATCGAACGCATTGAAGATAAGGGCGTAAGGATTGAGACTGCTGCGGTGTTAACTACAGGCTTGTTGTTACATGCAGAGCGACTCACCATGACGAAATGAGATAACCACTGATTCTTATAGACCAGCGCAGTTTTCACAGCAGAATTAGTAATTTTTTTTGAAATCTTAAGAAAATGCTATACAGTAGAGACGAGGATCAATATACTGTTTATAAGTGGCCCGTCCCTTTCCGCCAGCTGGGTTCGATGATGTTGAATGCTGCGGCCTTCAAAAGTTTGCACTGTTTACATCACAACCCCCGCATCCACCAGTCGACCTGATTATGTAATCCTTCTTACCTGAACCTGAACTCTAGTTGTTGTTTCTTTCTGTTCATAACTCCATCCGATACACAGTTGTGTTAGAATCAACATGGCTACTATACCTGGTAAGTAATTCGCGCATAACATAACTAGATATTACCGACTAACCTGACCATTTCGAATAGTTGTCGTTAAACATCAGGGCAAACGCCTAGATGTGGAGCTCGATCCGACCGCCAATGGCGAAACCTTCAAATTCCAGCTATACTCGCTCACAGGAGTAGAACCGGAACGGCAAAAAATTCTTGTAAAGGGTGGGCAGCTCAAGGATGACACGCTGCTCTCCACGATAAACGCAAAGCACGGCCAAACGTTCATCATGATGGGAACACCCGGATCTGGTGATGCTGCCTTAGCGTTAGGCAAGCCCAAAGAAGCAACTAAGTTTGTGGAAGATATGACTGAGGCTGAGGCTGCGAAAGTCGAAGGTGCTACCCCAGCCGGCTTGCAGAATCTTGGGAATACATGTTACCTCAACTCAACACTACAAACTTTGAGAGCGCTTCCTGAGCTCCAAGAAGAGCTCTTTAACTACAAAACGTCCTCACGTCCTCAAGCTGCTATTTTTGGATCCTCATCCTCTACAGATCTCACAGCATCGCTGCGAGACTTATACAAGCAGATGTCGGAAACTCAGGAGGGGTTCCCCCCGATGATATTTCTGAATTCGCTGAGAACTGCTTTCCCCCAATTCGCGCAAAAAGCTAGAGATGGCCATGGATATGCGCAGCAGGATGCGGAGGAAGCCTGGTCCCAAATTGTTTCCCAGCTTCGTCAGAAACTAGTGATCAAAGATAAGAGCAATGATGATGAAGGCGCTAATAAAGAGGTGTCCTTTATTGATAAGTACCTTTCTGGTAGGTTTGATACGGTACTTCAGTGTGATGAGCCGGCTGCGGCTGATGCAGGTGATATGCCTATTGAATCAACCGATATCTTTCTCAAATTAAATTGTCATATAAGTAAGGACACAAATCACTTACGGGATGGTATTATGGCGAGCCTAGAGGAAAAGATTGAGAAACGCTCGGAGGCACTTGACAGAGACGCAGTGTTCACCAAAAAATCCCGTATTTCCAGGCTACCAAAATACCTTGCTGTGCATTTCGTTCGATTCTACTGGAAGCGGGAGACCCAGAAAAAAGCCAAAATTATGCGCAAAGTTACCTTTCCCCAAGAGTTGGATGTTGTGGAGTTTTGTACGGACGAATTGAAGCAACACTTGGTTCCCGTTAGGGATAAAATTCGAGAAATTCGAAAGGACGAACACGACATGGAAAGGGCTCGGAAGCGCCAAAAAAGAGAGCATCAGTTGGAGCAAGAGAAACCGGCCGATACATCCGTGAAGGAGCCCCTACAGAAAAAGAAGGAAACAGAATCTAAGGCCGCGGATGCAGGTCAGAAAGAAGAAACTGACCAGGTTGAAGTTTACAAAACTGACGCCGAATACGAAGCCGAGAAAGCGGCGGCCCTTCTGGCAGCCAAAAAGGAGCTATTTAGGCTCATCGACCCGACTTTGGCTAGTGATGAAGGAGCTAACAAGTCAGGGCTGTATGAACTACGTGGTGTAATTACTCATCAAGGTGCCAGTGCAGATAGCGGTCACTACACTGCCTATGTCAAAAAGCAAGGAAAATACATAAATGACCCTCAAGCACCCAATGGGAAACGACGAGAAGAAGATGGGAAATGGTGGTGGTTCAACGACGAAAAGGTGTCTGAAGTAGGGGAAGAAAAGATTGAGATGCTTTCTGGTGGAGGTATGTGGTTTTCCTTCAGTTGTCCTGCTCGTTGGCCCTGCTCTTACTGAACCGCCTTTCCTGTAGGCGAGTCACATTCTGCCCTTATACTCCTATATCGCGCTATCGACCTACCAACTACCGAGGAAATCAAGGAATAACGTACTTTGGTATCACATTGCACCATTATAGATAACTATAAACTTCCAGAGACTTACAGCTTCCTACAGTATTTTAGTCCAGTGTGATGCTGCCCGCCGGATTAAATAATACCCCTTGCTCTATGACACAAGACC
The DNA here is from genome assembly GCF_022830035.1 of Ophidiomyces ophidiicola. Classification (NCBI taxonomy): domain Eukaryota; kingdom Fungi; phylum Ascomycota; class Eurotiomycetes; order Onygenales; family Onygenaceae; genus Ophidiomyces; species Ophidiomyces ophidiicola. The sequence goes on from NW_026054647.1 coordinate 622,075, forward strand.
TATTCTATAAAAGTTTTCTGAATGCTAGAATAATCGATGGAGTTGTTCCTCGAGATCCGTTGAATTGAAATAACTAGTTGCATGTCAGATAATCTACTCTGTACGGAGCAATATGCCAAGCCTGTAGTTTTATTATGTAATTTCAAGATTACTAATATGCCCAGCAATAACATCATTGGCTCAGCCGCTCAAGCCCACTCAAGCCGCGGCCCGCGGCTTAAAGATACATCAATATCAACAGAAATGAGGACAGCCAACTGCGGCCTCATACCAGATATATTATGGCTGCTGTTCTCTGTATGAGAGGTACTCTGTCTATTTCCAACTCTGTACCGTTTCCTCGAATTGTCCGCCCACGGTCCCTGCACACCTTTTGTCATCCAATTTCGAGAAGACGCACTTTCTCAACTTCACCCTCTGTGCCCACTCAAAAACAATCCAATTGGCCTCGTCACCTTCGTTCGGTTTTCTACGCTTTAGCATTTGGCTTTCTCGGCTATTCTTGCAGTAAAATGGTTGTGGACGCAATCATGGGCCCTGTCGCCGAACCAGATACCCCCGAGGATGTAGAAAACCTGAGGCAAATCCAAGAGCAGTTCGACAAACTGCCGATTGTAAAGAAACTCAGAGCCAGTGAAGATTATGTGGAATGGGAAGCGTATAGTAACTTCTCTCCTGAGGAGAAAGCTAGGAGACTTACGACTGGGCCATTAAGAGGAAGTAGAGGCATTTCCACGCAGGTGAGTGGCCATCTTTCAATTTGCCAGGTTCTTGGTTCCATGGTTTTATCGTATTACCTACCGTGAAACAATGCACACTATTTGAAGTTGAACTGCAAACGTGTCCATCAAAACGGAAGATCGTAAATCCAACTAACTCGATTTTGCAGACAATCTTCTGGAACGAGCAAGAGAAAACAGCTACATCAGTCCTTTATCTTGGTGCTGGGATTGGCGGCTGGCCCGGCCTGGTCCATGGTGGCGCGCTGGCAACCTTGCTTGACGAGGCCATGGGCAGAGTCGCCCTTCGGAGTTTTCCGGCCCGTACCGGTGTCACAGCCAATCTAAATGTTAATTACCGAAAGCCCTTTTTTGCAGACCAATTTTGCATTATCACAGCAAAATGTGAACCGGAACAGAGTAACGAGCGTAAGGCTATAGTCAAGGCAGAAATCCGTGATTCGGCCGGCAGCCTATGCACTGAAGCCAGCTCTGTTTTTGTTGTACCACGCAATATGACCCTAAGGAGCCTAGCCGATGGGTTTTGAGGATGCCAGGGAAAAAATGGGCTGAAAATAACTATAGACTAGGATACCCGATTTTGGCAAGAAGCCGTGTTCCACTGTATCAGCTGATAGTCAATAGAATTGACCTAGACTGCGCCATATACCATTGAATTGGATAGTATTTGCAGTAGCAGCAGTAATTCAAACGATGCTACATGTTTGGCCAGAACACTAATATTGCATTGTCACTGGCAGTTGCTGTCATTCCAGCGCCATGACACCTGAGCTGGCTGAGATTAAAATGATAATGAGAAGTCTGGTTGTTTTTTTCTGTGATGTTAGCGTGGATCAGATACATTATCTAGGCAGGATTGTATTAATCCTCTTGTAGTATGAGCACTTTATAGAACTTAACTTAGAGTATCTAAGAAGATATTGATCTAGGAGGGCACAGAAGTGCTGGCATTGTACTAGCTATCCACCAAAAGCATGGCTATCATTAGGATCTTGTTCCCTAGGAAAGCCACTCTACCGACTATCATCATAGCCGGGGATGTTGGTCAGCTGGTGACTTAGGAACCTTAAACCTGGTCCCAATATTACACTTGATAATTCTAAACAGGTGAGATGGTGTTGAAGGAGGTAAAAAAGAGGACTAGTATAGCCAGCTCATTCTTTTGCTTAGCCATAGGCACTGATCAGAATTAATCATGGACAGAGCCCAGCAAAGTTCCTTTTGTAGCTGACCAGCTCTAACACAGCCTTAGTTTAAATAGCTTTATAAAACTGTTGTTGTAAAGTTAATTGATATTCGAGAAACACAGGCCAAAGCCGCCAGGCACAGACGTAATAATACCGAAATACGCATTCCTCTCGTAGACGGGTCACCGACCACTGCCAATAAATAATATAACAGCGGTGTATTTAGAGCAGGCCAACCCTTGGATCGGCAGGGAAAAACTCAATATCAGGCAGGGTCCAAGGATATACTTTACTCAAGCTGTCGAGGAGATCAGCCTCCAACTCCGACCAGTCACACACTGCAGCTGGCGGTACGCCTATGATAATAACAGGTACCGCTTTACGCTCTTTTGTGCCATATTGGTGAAGATTTAGATAGCACCAAGCGTTGAAAAGTCGCTTATTTAGTACCGGAACAATGTCGTATACCGCCTTTTTAAACTGCTCTTGAGCCAGAGGATTTGTCATTATGGGGAACGCCGATGAGCAAAAGCATCTAGCCTCGTCCACGATTTCAACATTTATATTCTTCAAACCTTCTGATTCTAGTAGAAATTTGACTTCGTCTCTCACCGACGCGAACTCGCCCTGGCAGCTATCATCATCGACAAATAGATATAGAATGTCGATGCTCCGCTTTTTATCTCCAGCACTTGGTCTAGAAACATTGTGTAGCTCAATATGGCAGGAACGGAAGCAAGTAGAAACAAGCTCCCGAATCATCGAGATGACTGGTTGAACCTTGGCTTGAAGCGTAGAGTCTGAGAGTTCGTACTTTGTTGGGTACGGCACTGCTTCTTCAACAGTGGACGACCTAAAAGGGTCAGAGTGCAACAGATATGCGCTGATGGACATCTCGCCCCTGGCATGAGTTGAGTCTCGAAGTATTCTGCGGACAGACCTGGCATACGACGAAAAAAAAGGGTCCCTTTCGTCGGCCGAACCAAGAAGCTTAGACTGGGAGTGACCCATGGTAGGGTATTATTTTAAGATTAGCTTAGGTAGAAGAAAAACGAACGTATAGACTACTTTGAGACACAAAAAATAGAAAACCCAGATGCTTATATATGCTGGGTAAGAATATGTTTGCAAGTATGAACGAGACACCAGGGAATGCGCAGCAGGGATGCGGTCCTTAAAAGGGGCGCGGATGCCTGTCACGGTTTTGGCAATTCCGATCCGACGATCAGGAAGCTGCGACTGCGGGTCGTCCCGAACTCTGATGTCCAAGCGCATTGGTGTGTATGGATCATCCAGGGTTCTCAAAGCACGCCCTCAAAATAGAATGATATTAAGATAGTAGAGGGTATGAACAATAAAAGGGACTTCCAGCTAACATGGATTTAGCAGTTATCAGGGTATTCTGTGGCTAAAGCACATCTGCTTAAAGGTAACAATAGCATTCTGAGAAGTCCCATTGCTTCTTAGGAGTGCTTGAAAAAGGAAAACTAGGAATCTAGGTTCTCATAGGAATAGTTTTGCGAATTCCGGCCTCCTCACTGCGCCCTTTGCTGGGAATCAAGTTCAAGATACTCCTTTTCCTTGTCACTTAACTCTCCAGCTTCCCTGGCTATTCTCAACAAAATCGCAGACGCAAGATTGGCCTTTCTCCCATGTCCAAAGAGTCGGTACTGAGCAGGAGAGTTCACGCCTAGATATACTGCCATAAGTAACCTGGTCGCTGCAACAGGGTTGGAAGTCATTATTTTGGATAAAAGACGGAAAAATGTGGGGTTGGCGCCGATATCTTTTAGAAGGTCATCGCAATAGGGGAGGTAGCGGATGGTAACTGCATGCCTATCCGACTTGACAAACTGTAGCATCGATGTTACTAAAAAAATCAAACCTGGGGCGAAATAGAGGCATACCCTTGAGGCAATATGGCCTTGAAATCTTGCTATGGATGCATACATGTTACTAGCTGAAGGCAGGTTAACTCGACCGGCAATTACTGAAGTTGCCCATCTCACTTGTGCTTCGGAAACGGGTATCACGGGTCCAGCCAGTTCCACAAAACCAATGAAAAATAGGTTGGGGAAATCTGGCGAAGCGACCAATTTATACAAATCCATTGAATTGCTCGTGTTAAGGATTTCGTTGTATTTCATCCGATAGCTCTCCTCTGGAACGTATGGAACGCTAAGATGATATCCAGTGCAGCAGATAATGACATCAACTTCGATAGACACCCCATCAGTCAAGACCATTGATGTCTCTGTAATTCTCTCGACACCGGCTCGATGTGGAATGATACGACCAGTCTTGATGTTTTCGACTAAGTCACTTCGCATTGTAACGTTAGCTTCCATTAGCCCATGTTCCGGCTGTATTGCACCAGGAAGTTTGCCCTGGGCATGGTTAGTTATCCGTGTTTGGCACCATTGTGAGAACCTGTGCGGCAGCAATGTTTCAAAAACTCTATCTATACAATGTAAGTTGACGACGCAGGTCACTCATTCTACTGGGAGTCTTACTGTCATATGCTTCGACGGGCTTCCCAAGAAAAAATCGAGGTATGACCCATCCTCCTCTCCGAGTAATGAGATGAACTTCGCTCGCCTGGCAACAAAGCTCCGACGATAAGTCGGCTGCAGAGTTTCCAAAGCCAATTATAGCAATCCTCTTACCTTCGAAGCCGCTTGGCCTTCTATATGTGCGGCTATGGAATACCCTACCTTTAAATGCCTGGAGGCCCTCGAATTCAGGTACAGCCGGCTGATATAAAGCACCAGAGCATGCAAATACTGCATCGTAGGCATCTTCTATAGTGTCTGCTCCCTCTTGGGCAATTTTGACATCCCATCTCCCATCTTTGCCTTGCGAACAGGATAGAATCTTCGTACCAAAGCGAATATGCTCTCTGAGCCCAAAATGGTCTGCGTAGCTTTCTAAGTATCGTAGCATTTTTAGGTGGCCGAAATAATCCGGGTATTGCGCTGGATCAATAGGAAAATCGCTGAAAAATGACGTGTCCCGGCACGAGTTAAGCAACACTCCTGGGTAAATTGAAGTTGATGTTTTGCCCGTTACTGGATCTGGTTCTTCAAAGAGCCATTGGCCGCCGATAGCGTGGCGGGTTTCGAACACAGTCGCATTGAAGCCTTCCTCGAGGCAATGTTTCAAGGCGGTCAAGCCGGAGAGACCTATCCGAATTCAATTAACCTAGGATCTGATAAATTCTGATGCTGCTCACCAGCTCCCACGATTGCGACCTTCGGAGCCATAGGGTACAAGAATGCGATATTAATATCAAGGATAGAAGAGGAGACTGTAGCCTGGTCCTTGAGGTGAAGGTCATTAACTGAGGCGTGGAGCGTGAACTGGCAGGGGCTTCATGGTATTATTGTAGTCGGCCGGTCGGTCTTCCTTCGCGACGCGTAGCGCAAAAGGAAGCAGCACAGGCCTCAGGACCTTTCGTCGATAACATTTGTAGAAGCTATTTCTTGCTCCAGGCAACAAATAAAGCGATACGATACGGTGATCTGCAAATAATCCAGCAGAATTCATTTTTGTCAGAACTCCAAAGAAAAAGTGTAAATGAAAACCATGCCAATTTTGAACTACCCCTTTGGTCCGTGATGTCTCTACTCAATTTACTCGTACACTACTCGGTGCAGAGTAATTCAAGCGCTTCCAACTGCTACTCTTCGAGATGAAATCCCCGTGGGATGTTTGAAAACATAGGATTTGTTGAGAGGAGTTCAATGTTAGAATAGTGACACAACGAGAGCCGTTGAAACCCCCAACTCTGGTGGAGAAAAGGGCTCTCTATAGCTTTGAAATCCCATTATAGTTTTCATTTTCTCTGCAATACTATTGTGAGAAAGTATTGAATTCATTCACTACAGACCACATATACCAGATTTGACTGGCTGCTGCAAAAGTCCCGTAGCTCGTCATCTCATCTTTGTAGGAGAGGCACAAGTTCTCTTTTTCTGTCTTTCCCATGCCGGCATCGCCCATTTGACAGTGTACTCACAAGCTAAGAGTTGTTCAGCAGTTGGCCTTTGTGTCGGTTCAAATGACAACATGGCCCCGAAAAGACTCTCTAATGCTTGAAACTCGCCGCCTGTAACATCCCATTCGCATGTTTCTGGCGTCTCGCCGCGACCCATTTGCCAGATGCGCTTGGGAAGGCGCCGGGAAATAGGGTCATTAAAGCGTCGGAAGTTGGCAACCCATGAGCTATCTATCTTAATAAGTTCGGAGTGATTGGCCCAAGCATTCCACCATTTCTCAGGCGGCGGTCCAAGCATATTGACCATCTCCCCAATGATATCACTTGGACACCACGTAAACGTTTCAAACAGTGGACGTTCGCCCAGAGCATCATATAAATTGACCGCGAGTGTCCATATGTCAGCCGCAGTGGGTTTAATGATGGTATCATCAAAGAGTTCCTCTGGAGGAGCATAAAGGAGTGGGGTATGAAGTGTCGGAGAAGATGTCTGGGAGACAATAAATGACGTTCCGTAGTCAGATATGACAATCTCCGGTTCTGCCATTGCATTTGCAGGCATGTTCCAAGCCATGGAACAGACAGCATGCGGTGGTGCATGTGGCTTGCTGGGTTTCCCGTCTAATCGTTGAACTAGAGCCTCGCACGGCTCTCCATGAAGCTTGTATAATTCATCTGTGCTTAGATCGTCAAAGTTTGGAGCCCGTAGGAGCAAGTTATGAAGGTGGAGGTCTGTTCTGCTTGAGTATCTGATAGGTAAATGGTTTTAATATTCAATGTGAATTTTATTTACCTCCATGGCATACATCATTTGCGTGTAAGTATGACAGTCCCATCAAGCACTGAGCCGCGATCGATCTAGCCGCCTCCCGCGGAAACATAAAATTTGTGCTTTCTTCTTTTGATTTAGCCATGCTCCAGCCAGCAGGCTCTCCAACCAAGCACCGATGACGCCCGTTGGGCCCGTCGAAATCGAATTGGTCTAATAGGCGAGGTATAAATCTCTTCCCAGGATGGGCTGGGTCTCCCTTCGCTAAAACACGAAGTATTTCATCCTCACAAGTTTCTCGTGTTGCGTCCGCATCCAGTATTTTCAGTGATACATATCGTCGGTTTGGTCGGTCGCGTGCTAGCCAGATCGTTGAATAGCCGCCAAAGCCAAGCTTGTGGACTATGGTGTAGCGGCCTCCACAAAATGTGTCGCCGATAAGTGTTGGATGGAACCCACCGGGCGTATACCTTTCGAGATTCTCCACGTCAAATCCAGGGTGATATATGTTTTGGACGGGAGGTGGTGGCGTAGAGCTAGCTACGGACGTGTGACGCCTGAATAGATATACCGCTGTGGGCGACGAAACGCTGTGAAGTATGTGCTGGTTTTGTGTAAGCTGGAAAAACCTCAATCGGTTGATGGGAAAATGTCTGGGGCTACATCTCATGGTGTTAGCTGTCGGGGGACCAATGGTGCTTCAGAAACAAAATGGAAGCCTCAATTCGCCTTTCTCAGCACCAGTGACCCATGTACTATTTGTCTAGAATCATTTCAGTGTCAACAGCGTGCAGGGTTGAGATGGACGGAATTGGCCCAATTAAATGGTAACGAGCATTTGGTATCGGTAATTACCGGTTGGGAAGCTCTGAACAGGCTGTTTTGGCGGCAGGGCGGCGTACCGGGCATTACATACCGTACCCGATCGCCGGGAATACTCGGGCTGGCGTTTTGCTTCCAATCGGCGACACAAATCGCGATTCAAAAACTCTTCCTGGTCGATTGTATGAGAGCTGCGTCTGCAAAAGTTATAGACTTGCTGTTGGTGTTGCGTTCTGTTAGACCCTGTACTATATTATCTCTCTTTTTTCCATACAAATTGGGTTTCCAATCTTTCACTTTGATACAACTTCCAGCCAGGCCATGCTTAATTCCACATCCCGCAGCTCTCTCCGGGCAGCCGCCGCGCTGCCACATGCTTCTAAGCCGTTGACCTTTGCCCGATGGAGCCCCTCAGCTGCCAGTCTTACCACCCTCCGCCTGTCCCGTCGTACGATCGTCTCGACTCGCTCTTCGACGTATTTTCCCCATCCTTCGTCCTTCTCTGTTAGCCGCGTGCCCTGTGCATTTGGCGTGAGAACTTTCGCAAGTACAACGAGCAACATGGTGTGTCGAGTCGATAATTGGATAGGCCTAGCGGGGTAGCTTTAGCTGACAGTATCTTGTTAGGCTTCTGGCGTTCGTGCTGAGACCGATGCGTTCGGTGAAATTCAGGTGCGTTTATGAGTCCATGCCACGTCAGTTGCAATTGAGGCGTTGACAGTCGTGACTGGCACAGGTCCCTGCCGACAAATATTGGGGTGCGCAGACGCAGAGGTGAGGGGAAATTCGAGAGCTTGATGCAAAGTTACGAATCGATGTTAAATGAGAAACGCAATGACATAGGTCTCTGGGCAACTTCAACATCAACCAGCCTCAAGACCGCATGCCTCCCCCGATCGTTAGAGCCTTCGGTATCCTCAAAGGCGCCGCTGCTACTGTGAACATGAGATTCGGCCTTGGTATTTAACACATCGTGCCTTTTACGGAGAATTAGTTTGGGCTCATCGAGGTCTAGATCCAACGGTTGGAAAAGCTATCCAACAAGCCGCATCCGAAGTTGCGTCCCTTAAACTTATCGATCATTTCCCGCTCGTTGTCTGGCAGACTGGTTCCGGTACTCAATCAAACATGAATGCCAACGAAGTTATTTCCAACCGCGCCATTGAAATTCTCGGCGGAACCATGGGCAGCAAGAAGCCAGTTCACCCAAATGACCATGTCAACATGTCGGCCTCCTCAAATGACACTTTTCCTACCGTTATGCATATTGCCGCCGTGCTCGAAACGGAGGAAACTTTACTCCCAGCTTTGAAAAGCCTCAGAGATGCACTCCAAAAGAAAGTGGAGCAGTTTGATAAGATCATCAAGATTGGCCGAACCCACTTGCAGGATGCGACCCCGTTAACCCTTGGACAGGAGTTTTCTGGATACGTAGCACAGCTTGATCGAAACATAACACGGGTTAGCAATACTTTGCCTGACCTGCGATTGCTTGCTCAAGGCGGTACCGCTGTAGGAACGGGTCTCAACACGTTTAAGGGATTCGATGAGGCTATTGCCGAAGAAGTCTCGAAAATGACCGGAACTGAGTTCAAGACCTCTCCTAACAAGTTTGAGGTGCTTGCTGCTCATGACGCAATTGTTGAGGCTTCCGGTGCACTCAATACACTTGCTTGTTCCCTCTTCAAGATTGCCCAGGATATCCGATATCTTGGCTCGGGCCCTCGATGCGGTCTTGGAGAGCTGGTTCTCCCCGAAAATGAGCCTGGATCTTCCATCATGCCTGGAAAAGTCAACCCTACACAGTGCGAGTCCCTTACCATGATCTGTTCCCAAGTGATGGGTAACCACGTTGCCGCGACGGTTGGTGGAATGAACGGACAATTTGAGCTCAATGTCTTCAAACCATTAATGATCCGTAACCTCCTTCATAGCATCCGTATTCTCGGTGATGGAATGAAGTCTTTTGAAAAGAACTTGGTTGCTGGCCTTGAGGCTGATGAGAAGAGAATTGGATCTCTTCTTCACGAAAGGTAGCCCTCATTTCACTGTTAATTCTAAATCCGTCTTACGAAAAACTAATTTTCTTTTTAGTTTGATGCTTGTTACCTGTTTGAACCCTGTGATTGGGTATGACATGGCCTCGAAGGTGGCCAAGAACGCTCATAAGAAAGGCTTGACCCTGAAGCAAAGTGCAATGGAACTCAAGGCCCTGAGTGAGGAAGATTTTGACAAATATGTTCGCCCTGAATTGATGATCAGCCCAAAAGAAAAGAAATAGACGGTACATTTTGAAATTTTAGAGGTTTTCCGCGCCGAAACCTCCTCAATATTAGCGGTTTCTCATTTTCATTGCGTTCTCAATTGTATATAAATGGTTGACCTGAGAGTACTTAGCTAATTCATTATCAGTCATAGGCTGATAAAGGCATATTTTGTCGTCATGGAGGATTTGTCGAGCTTGGTTCCATACATGTTGGCTTTCCTGATACACATATTCGCATCTAGACGTACTGGTTGCATATGACGATCTTAAAGCTATTTATTATTCTAAAAGTTATAACACTCAACCGCATAGGTTGTGGGGGCGGAGTAACTATGCACCGGGTGTTACTTCTGTGCAAGGTTTTGCTCTTTAAGCATTAAATCTCCTCTCCAGCTTCTGTTATGCAGCAAAAACAAGAGCCTAGTGAACCGCTCTATACACCATAATAGACCAGCTGGCAATTAGTTATCTGTTTAGAAGACAACAAATCTAGCAGCATTGATACCACAAATGTCCCATTTCTGCGACGCAGTAGCATCCATCCATGATTGCCAATCGCCGGCCTGACAAAGCAGCCCTCATGGCAAGGCTCAATATACTCCGTATTGCTCTAAAGAAAAAATATCCTATGACATGCCAAGGAGCCCCTGATCCTAAGAATAGAAATCGATGCCAAGCCAGCCACCGAAAATGGAAAAGTGCCAGTACCCCTGTCTTGCCAGGAACGACCAAGCTCTCCAAGCTTGCTGTGCCCCTCCTCACTTCAAGGCCGCTTTGAGTCCTGAAGGCTTGTTTTAATTCTTCAGTCCCCTCGTTTATCTTTCTCTTTCCCCCCTGGTAACTGCCATTAGTACTGTTTGATCTGATACCCGATTCCTTCTACCAACGCCCAGCTCGCCTGGTAGGTTGAAACGTTAATCTCCCACCCACATCTTACCATGACGATGACGTTCATAAACGGCACATCAAACGACTCTGCAATGCCAAAAAATAACGACGAGAAGCCACTCTTCTCTATGGATTTGATTTCCCCTGAGGTTGTTGCGCAATTACCACAAGGGTATACACTCCGTCCTCTTCGTCGATCGGACTATCACAATGGCTATCTTGAAGTCCTTCGGGTCCTAACAACTGTTGGCGAGTTTTCTTTTGAACAATGGAGCGAGCGGTTTGACTGGATGGCAAAGCGGAACGATGAGTACTACCTACTCGTTATCTGCGATGAGGACAAAAGAGTCGTTGGAACAGGCAGTTTGATCGTTGAACGAAAATTCATTCATACCCTCGGCCTGGTAGGGCATATTGAAGATATTGCTATCGAGAAAAATCAACAGGGGAAAAAGCTAGGGTTGAGGATGATTCATGCCTTAGATTATGTCGCCGCAAAGGTCGGATGTTACAAGGTATAACTTTGTCTCTTAAATATTTTCCCCGCCACTTTTTACTAACGAATTATAGAGTATACTCGATTGCTCTGAAGCCAACGAAGGTTTTTACATCAAATGCGGGTTTAAACGGGCTGGCCTCGAAATGGCTCACTACTACAACGCCTAAAGCCGACGTGATGTCACCACTACCACGGCTTTCACGCGATTCACCTTACACTGTACCCTATTACCACAGTTCAACCTTTTACTTTCTGAATATATGCGACTGTTTGCTTGGAAAATAATAGAATCGGGTTTGAAGCAGGCCTTAGCTCCACTTGACACAATTCAAGTGCATAGCCGATTAATTCTTATGATCAAGGAAGATTTAGACCAGAGCAACCATTGCGACTTAACCGAAGTTGCTTTTGTTGAAGAAAGCCTCGTGTCCGTCGATTTCTTGCCATAACTATCTAATCTTGGGTTTCTGAATCTGAGGTTTCCTTTGGGATTGGGTGTCCACATTTGTCAATGCCACGTTAGACTACTTGGATGGGCGTCATTGGATGATGTGGGTTTGGTAATTTTTATAAATAGACGCTTGCAGCTGGTTTGTTAAAAAAAAAATAACATGGCTACCAATGCCTGGAGTAGAGTTACGGCTATGCGCGCCCTTCCATTTACGTGACCAAAAATAGGTCAGTTGTAGGTAGAACGAGGCATGGTCATGGTACCATTTCAGGGATTACCATTCCACTGAAAGATTCGACGGATGTTGACTGGATATTCAAATGGCGTGAAAAAGAATCCTTAGCAAAATTCGGTCTCCGGGTTTGTAAAAACTGGCAGCAAAGCTTTCTTTGAATACATATTTTGAGCAGTATTTCAGACAAGCGTAATTCATATTCATTGAATATCATGACGATACGCCTTTCACCCGACCAGGAATTCCATGTGTTTATCTATTTATCACACTGTCCCGATCGTTCCTCCTACCATGGTAAAGAGCTCTCCCACTCCATGTCGCTTCGGGGGTCGGCGTATCGCCTAGCGTGCGTGCTTATCCCAAGCAAATCAAAGTAACAAAACCACATGGACGAAAATTCAAGGAAAAAGCGGATCGAACGCAAAGTGGCGTTTATGATGTTGGGTTGGGGTTCATCTGCAAAGATATCGATGGTCTTATTAGACATATTGCTCTTCTTTTTCGTCAAATCAAGTTTTGTACGCACCTTGCGCTTGCCACCAGTCATGGTAACATTGACGAATCGTCGAGTGTATTGAAGGCGCTTCTTAGCACGGCCTTTTGGGGTCTTCTTTTTCTCTTGGGGTTCGACCTAATTTCGAATACTCCGTCAGTTCCGTACGTTCAAACTTGCCAATAGCCCTATCCGCCATATTTGATATCGCATATAACGCTTTCCCCTTATGATGACTGACCTTTGGAGTCTGAGACTTGACTTTACCCGCACGAGCGAGCGAACCGTGAACCTTACCCATGATGCGCGATCGGTAAGTGGTCGATGAGTATTTGCGTTATCGACGACGATAGGATCACTTCGAAGTTGACAAACTGAGGTCTGGTCTGTGTGAAGTTGGGGTTCAAAGATGTTAGCGCCACTTTTCTGGTGAGCTGCTTAGATAAGCCGCCTAAGCGAGGATGAGAGCAGCATGTGCACTTTTCAAGAAAGTGTCAACGGTAAGGTCAAGTGGATCACTTACAGCTTTGAGCGATGTGTTGGAATCAATTCAGTGAGCGTGTTCGTTTCCTGTTCATGTGTCACTGAGGATATTCCAACCCGCTTTAGCGACCGCCAAGGCCGTGGTTGCAATATGGTATGAGTCAGCAGGGCTTTGCCCTAGTACCCGATTTGGCTTTTATATCCCGTCTTTCAAGAGTAGTACTCCGTACTCCGTCCTGAAGACAATGAAAGAGAGTACTCTGATACCAACAACCAATACATATGCCTAGTTAGTATACGCAAGTCACATATCCTTAAAAGGTGAACAGCGGAGGGTTATTAGTATCCAGCGAGAGCTATTAAGAAACCTATGACACTGATAAGAAATCGAGAGATACGATAGTAGTATTCGTGGACGCCTCTTGGCTTTGAGGATACGACAATGTTCTTGGTTCCATGCGAGAATAAGGCATGATAAGCTACACAGAAATAAAAGGCATCCAGACCGTTCCCACGAAGAAAAAAGAACCATGACTCAAGTCTCTCTGTCGTAGAATCCATCATCCCACGCGTACCCGTATTGCAAGGAATTGAAATCCCCGGCTTATTTAGACCATCCGGGCTCTTTAATTGAGAACAAACATCAGACTTTTCAGTCTCCGATGATAAAAAAAGTAACACCTCTCCATTCTCCTTTCGATTTCATTCCATGCTTAACGAGATTTGGCGGCGACTTTTGGTGCCGAGCCTTTAGCACCCTGCTTGCTCTGGATTCTGGAGGTCTGTCCCCTAGCCGATGCAGCAGCGACTCGGGCCTTCTCTCTCTTCTGCTTCTCCGCGGCATGCTTCTTCTCCTTTCCTTCGTTGATGGCGGCTTGACGGGCAGCGAGACGAGCTTCAGGGCGCATGGATCGGCGCTCCTTAATCACATCGAGGGAGGCGCCAACGATAGCACGCTGGTGCTTGACAGTGCGGCGGGTGCGCTTCTTAGCAACTTCCTATAGTTCACGTAAAAAATACACTGTCAGCCCACTCTGCTTATTCTTGATGTATCAAGTTTGGAAATGGTCCGTGTCTTTATATCTATAAATCTCAAGGCGGACCCCGCTCATTCGAATCACGCAACCGGGATTGTTTGTACTGACTTCAGAAATACCCTTCTTGTGTTGTCTTCGGTACAGAACGGTCCAGGCAATTCGGCGAGGGTTCTTGCGCTGAAGGAAGAGCGATTCGGATTTTCCATTCTGGAATCTGAAGATCTTGCTATCACCGCGGACGTACAATTTACCCTATATCAGCCGAGAAACCGTCAGTTCTGGTCACTAATAGCCCGTGTCCTCTCCGTTTCACTTGAATTGCGCGTATCGGGGTGTAGCATTCAACTTGCAACGGATGGAGATCGAACTTGAAGGCTCAGGCGCAGGTCTGACATACCTTGCCAGGGTAAATTTTCTGACCACTGAAGGTATCGTCGTAGGTACGCATCTTGGATCGTGAGGATGCGCAGCGGGCGTGGACGAGTTGGAGGTAGGCGTTGTCGTTGAATTACTCGTTGCGTCAAGGGCCCGCCAAACTTGGTGAGGTTGGTGTGGCACGCATTTTCGCTAATGTGTGACACGTGACCGGCACTGCCCTTGAGCGAGTATGGACCATTGACGCAAAGAACAATGATAATGCTCCGTACAATCCTACAACTCGCTCCATATTTCCCTTTTTTTCTATTTAATTTTTGGCCAAAATGTAGCTCACCTTCAATTCCAAAAAGTCTAGCAGGGTAAGATGGCAGACAAGCTAATAACCATTACCACGAAATAGTCAACATATTAACAGTATATAAGACTGGAGTTCTGCAATCCCAAAGAGAGCATGACTATTATGATGATAGTTTATATGCTACATTTACATGAAAAATAAGAGCTAGGGGCTTGATTTGCGTTCAAGCTCAGCACATAGTATGTATGGACATACGCAAGAGAGTGATATAAAAGATACTTGGACGCTGAAAACAGCAAAAGAAGGTGGTAAGGGAGACAACATAGACTAACCCGCATTGCATGGGATTTAGAATGGTCTCCGATTCTTCTGAAACTGCGATAAATGATAGCCGCGCCTACTCTAGTATGTCCGCGGCACAGTCGTTCAGAAAATAGCTCCTCAAGTCGATCGTTTCGACTAATCGCTATGTAGTATTTGGCTCGATAAAAATATCAAATTGACAGTTTTGTGGGTTAATCGTTTCTTTCAATATCTGCGCGTTTATCATGCTGGCGAAGCATACTGCTTTGTCCACTCCCTAGCTGTTTGAATAGCAGCTGGTTCATCTTCTTTCCAACGCTGAGCAACATCATTTGCGAGTGGATCATCTGGGTTGGGAGCTCCTAGTAGAGCTTGAATAGATAAGAGAATTGTGCGGATTTGGAGCGCGGGAGACCAATTGTCTGGGAGGCGAGTTAGCAATACGTTCTTAACAGAAAGAAATACTTGAGACTTACTTTTCAACACATCAAGGCAAATTCTACCTAGTCTGTCTATATTTGGGTGATATATCTTTGTCAAAAAACGAATTTTGGGGGGCGTCATTGGATAATCGTCAGGCAGAAATAATTCTAATGAAAATATGCCACCTGCGGTGATGTCAGATTAGTGGGAAGATAAAGGCCATTTAAAAAAAAAATACCTTCGTACGGAGATTGAGAAGGGCCATGTATTTTAACATCGAAATATCGCAAGTTATCTTCATGGGGAACGGCGTTGATACCAGGAACTCTTTCAGAAACAAACAGATCAGCGCGGACTAAGAAAGAAAAGCACTGTTATTTATATAGTTCCTTTTTGCTTACGGTTCAGCCATTAAACGCTCAGTCTCTTTTATTATCCTTTTTGGTAATGCCATCTTGGGTGGTAGGGGCCTGATGACCCAAGCTTTCGGGCTAAAAAAGGATATATGCCTCGTGTGCAGGTTTTCCGGTACAGATATCGATTTCGACAGTGCGTAGGGTTCGCTCTGGAGCTGGTGAGGAGGGTGTTCCTGCCCCTCGTGAGAAAATGCAACTGTGACGATCACTAAGGGGCTGGAAAACTAGTCAACGAATGCAACTCCCGGCCAGAAAGGAGCGTAGAAGACAATCAGCTTAGTTCAGCATCTAAAAACAGAGTAGCTGACAGTATCAGACTTAAAAATTCAATATTGTAGGGGCAGCCGAGTTAACCCACTGCTCAACAATATCAACCCCGCAATGATCCCACAATGCCGCCAAGCAAATGGCCTGCCTGATGAGAATTCCGGATTTCGGATGAAATATTAAGCCGATAGCTCTCTAACTAATTTACGCTAATCTCTTTTAGGAATTCTGCCATTAGAGGCACCAGGCGGTGTAAGACTAGGAGCAGCTTTCCAACATCCCTCAACGGCACCGTCGCCTCTTGTAACATGCCCCCAGCCATGGAACTAGCATGATAACCACTCAGCTAGCTATAGGGATTGCTTCAATTGCAATCCCAATCTCAAAATGAACCCGAGAACGATTTGCAAGACTACCTATACCTTACCTGGCATTCTTCCATCTATCATCACGCCTACATGACATCAATTTTACCTGACAAACGGCTTATTTTTTTTTTTTTTTTCATCCTATCTATGCCCCATCCGGTATATGTGTGGAACGGTGAAACCTACTAAACGGAATAATGGCAACCCCCCCAGTGACACGAGTCTTAAGCTCCGCTTATGACAGCCCTACATTTGGAGAAGATAGCTCTTTTCATGTCGAGCAGCCAATTGGGTCAATGTCAATATCCCCTTGTGGGAGGGATGTTGTCCTTGCCTCGTAAGTTATGAAAATGCCATGCATACGGGAGCCACCGCAACTGACCGTGTTTCAGAAAGGAAGGTCTCCATATCATCGATTTAGATAACCCGTATACCCCCCCACGCTATCTTGCGCATAGGACCCCATGGGAAGTTGCCGATGTCCAGTGGTCACCTTTTGCCGCTCGCGATATGTGGGTTGTGAGCACTTCCAACCAGAAAGCTCTTGTGTGGAACCTTGCAATGGTATCTTGCCAAAATTCGATTGAGCTCGTTTTGCATGCTCATTCCCGAGCCATTACGGATATAAATTTCTCTGCACATCATCCAGATATACTAGCGACGTGTGCAGTCGACAGCTTTGTGCACTGCTGGGATTTGCGAGCCCCTGCAAGACCTGCCATCTCATTCTCCGATTGGTTCGCTGGCGCTACACAGGTCAAGTGGAATAGACAAGATTCCCACATTATTGCCAGTTCCCACGATAGATTTCTACATATTTGGGACGATCGACACGGAGCGTTACCTGTTCGATCTATTGAGGCACATAATACCAAAATCTATGGGCTAGATTGGAATCGAATGCGCCCCGAAGCTTTGGTGACTTGCTCCTTGGATAGAACAATAAAGTTTTGGGATTATTCTGTAGAAAGCGATCTCCCGGAAAAGATTATTCATACTCATTTTCCAGTATGGCGGGCAAGGCACACCCCGTTTGGATGGGGTGTTCTTGCTATGCCGCAGCGGGGAAATAGCGATCTACATTTATACAGTCGTACATTCAAAAATGCAGCCGAGAATCCCGATATGCCTCCGCTAGTATACAGTTTCCCTGGTCATAAGGGCCAAGTCAAAGAATTTCTCTGGCGCCCTCGCGGAAGCGTTATTAATGGTTTAGATCATCGAGAATTCCAACTTGTTTCTTGGGGAACAGATAGGGAGCTACGGTTGCATCGTGTTAGCCCTGAAATACTAAAAAGTGTGGGCTTCGAGAAGGGGAGATCGTTCAACCCATCACTCAACATAACGCGTGCAGGAGCAGTCTATAAAACATACCATGATGAAAACTCCGGCGTAGGATCTATGAAACGACCCCCCGGAGAATCTAGTCGTTCCTCAGCTGCATACCGTCGTGCATTATCAGGAAAAAGTGGCATCACCATGCCTTATTCTCGTCAATGGCAGGGTGGCCCTAACGGCCACTTCCGTGATCATGGAAGACAGCCTCTCCGAACCGACATGAATCCTATTTCTTGGATGCGTGGCGTTAAAGTCTCAGGCTGGGAAGTTGAAACACTTGGAGACGAAATTACCCATGTCGGCGAGCGGTTTACAAAAGTATCTTTTGAGTCTGTCAATGTCAACCAACGGAAGGCGACTGTGTCACTCCACGGCCCTTGGGGTTCTGAAAATACAAATACTTTCCTTCGTGTCGATATCAAATTTCCGTCCAACTACCCGAGATCTGCGGCGCCCGCTTTTACGTTGCAAAAGAGCTCCACCATAAGTATACACGCCTCAGAGACAGTGGCGAAAGGTTTACATAGTATATGCGAAGCATACATTTTGAAAAAGAGACCAAGCCTAGAGGGTGCTCTTCGCTATCTTCTTGGAGAATACACGGTGGAAGAAATTGTCGATATGGTACAGGACGAAGTCTGTGAGGCACTCAAATCGCCAGATATACTCGGAGACGGCGAATCTAGTGACGAAGATGAGGAAATTGGCCAGTATCAAGGCAATGATCTCGCTATGAGCTCCTCGGAGCTTCTCCGCCCAGTGAACGCGAACGTAATGGTGCCTATTGCAAGAGTATGCGGTGCAATCTGGACACATGATGGTCGCCTCGTATGTTTCTTTCCTCATAAGGAAGAGGTACCCGCGTCGTTTTTGGATTCCGTAGGCCTTCGCGAGATGACAAGGCTTTCTCGGTCCAACAGAGTGTTTGAAGCCTTTGGTAGATTTAAGACTAATTCTCCTGGCCCGAGAAATCCCCTGGGAATGGGGGCAAGCAATGACCTGTTAACAGATGATGATGCTTCGGAATACTCTGACAATTCTGACGATTCTTCGAGCTCCTCAGGCTCCTCAGACATGTTAGGAGCACTTCCACAACGATTCCATCTTCAGCGGACGAGCAATATTGGTGTGAACCGTGCTAGATCTACTGACAACTCACAAAAATCCACAACGGGCGTTTCTGCTATGAGGTCAACTACTGGCAAGCGCCATAACACCATCTCTATCCATAATCTAACACACATTCTTCCCTCAAAACCATATTTAGCCACCAAATATCGTATTCATGGAGCCTGCTCCGATGTTTGTACACACAACATGAAAGTTTCGGCCGACTTTGGGCACATGGAACTAGCTCATATCTGGGGTCTACTGAAATTGGTGTTGGAAAGTCTGACGCCCTTCCATAGCACTCCAAAACGTGAAGATGTGTCTCACATGGTTTATCAAGCTATGGGTAACAATAGAAGAAAAGATAGCGGGGTGGATCTTACTTACGATGATTGCTCAACTGAGACATTACATATGGGAACAGTTGGCTGGGGATCGCATCCCCTCGGGTCGAAGTGGCTTCTTCCAGCTCTGTAAGTATCCGTATCTTGCATACATCTTCTGTCGCGTCTAATTATTCATTTCAGGTTTGAGTATTTTGAGCAGTTGGGCGATGTTCAAATGCTAGGCATGCTGTCCTATATTCTATCCGAACCGATTTCCAATAGTTTCAACCAAAAAGCGGATCAAGTACCCTCAAATCTACAGAATCCAGCATTTGTGTTAAGTCAAACATCACCTCCTTTGCAGATTCGAAGAGAAAATTCAAGTTCAGGAGGGCCTATTGTATCCCCCACGAAAGACTTGCCTCTCATCTCAACTTCTTATAGTTCTGCATGTTCCTCTACGGATATATGGCCTTCTGAAACTCCTCCCTTATATTCTACTGGAGCAACTCCTCCTAACGTAGTGCGAAGCGGGAGGACGAGTTTGGAACGGAAATCCTACAAGCTCGCAACGCCAGTTTCAGGCTCTCCTGATCAACACACTCACCTTCGCACTCTAAACAATGGCCTGCCTCTCTCTTCCTCGCTATCTCAATCTCTTCCAAGCGAGCCACTAGCCCCATCCTCACTAAGTGAGAGCATTAAAAAACGACCTAGTCCCGCCGGCAGTTTGACCGCAGCTAGCGGATGGGCAGGAAATATTTCTCTTGTCAAACTACCCTCCGCCATTCCAGATCATATCAAGACTTCCACTGCTCCTCCTTCCCAGGTTCCCTCGGATACTGAGAACGAAGCACTATCTGTACAGAAACCTCTTAAGCCTTCCATCAAGTCATCGTTGAAACCACGTTCGTCAATAAAACCATCACGAGATGTACGAGTGGTTTTAAAGAACCAGAAAGAATTTGACGCCGAGGGTATTGGAGATCTACCGCCGTTTGATAACAAACATCAACCACTCTATCCAGTCTATCGTGCCGCATACGCCGCATTGCTTTTTGCTTGGGACACCCCGGTTGCCGGAAGGGAGATCCTGAAAACCGAGCCTTCGAATGACAATCAATATGCTGTATTGAGAGTTGACACCAAACGCTCGAAATCTGCTGCAATATTCTCCTACCCAAAGCCCGAAGAATCGGACAACCTAGAAGGACTGGGTTTTCAGCAACACTGTTCCACATGCAACTCGCCTCTAGATTTGGCCCCAAAAACCAAACCAGAACTCCAGAATGGAAAATCACAAGCCGAAAGATTGGCTTTGACATGTTCTACTTGCAAAACGGAAAACCCACAAAGGAAATTCCCTTGTATTGTCTGTGACAAATCTCCTGCAGGAACATTTGCACCATGCTTAGCTTGTGGACATATTGCCTGTCGTTTATGTCATGAGAAGTGGTTAGCATTCCAGGAAATATCTGAAAATGGCACGACCCCAGCTTGCCCAGCGGGCTGCGGCTGCATTTGTACCGAACATATCACAAACCACGTCGCCGTTCCTCAACCGCCCAAAATAGTGGTTGAGGGAGAACTTAAGCCTCGGAAAGAAGATGCTCTTCGACGAAAGTTCAAGCGTGCGTGTGATTTCCTGAATATATACATCAAAAGGCCTTCTAGCCATATACATCTTACTGGACGCAAATCATCGAGGTCTTGCCTCAAAGTACGGTCGCTAGCTGCGGCGCGTGGCCAGAGCCGCATCAACTTCGAACGAGTGCATTTGAAACCGATTCTAATTGATGGAAGGACGGGCAACTGAGATCGACAAATATATGTTTGTGGATTTTCCCACATTGCGCCTGTGGTAATCGCAGGTCAGCTTGCACTGCACTTTACGGGGCGCCCAATGAGCAAAATAAGCAAGTCTCCGTTTAGCCAGTGAAGAGTAATTCATTCACCAACTACTCGTATGGAGTAGGGAATTCAGCATTCCTCCTAATATACTACGCATTTGATCTGGTTGACCAGAAAAATTTCACTGTACATACTTCCTTGATATATACTGCACATACTACGATTACGATTACATGAAGCTATATAAAATGTTGCTATATGAGCCAGATTGCTGCTAACATATGAATATAATTTTTTTCATACGAGAGTGAGAGCCGATCCCCATGACTGTGGCATGGGGCCGCGAGAATTGTGTTTGCCATGGTAATTTCTAGAAAGACTGATCTGATTCAAGCTTTCCCGTCTTCCTTGCTTTGACACAGTTTTGAGGTATCACGAAGTGCTACCAGGCCCGCCACTTACATACAACAAGATGTTCCGTCATCATGAGCAATTCCAAATACGAAACCCCGAGCCAAGGCCGTGAAAAACAGTCTTTTTCTTTTTTTTGTGGATCTGCCTGGCTTGAGAGCTGTTCTAGTCCTTGGGAGTATTATAAATGCTTACCGAACAAGTACAAACCCGCCTCCTTCATCCTGACAAACAAAATAAGTATTTCCAGGGAATTTTATATGCAGTATTGGTTTTTCTATGTGCATCAGCTTCTGGTTGTTAAACTAGGATTATTTTCAGCGAATATCCCGCACTTCATGGCCCAGCGGATCGGTTTTCATCAATCGTGGGATGGATACTGATAGTTTACCTCGTGAAGCAGGGGAAGCTTCAATATTGTATTTCTCTTTACTCACCAGCGTGACAAGCTTTCTCCAGTAATACGGAGAGATAGGCGTTAGGTATAATATCCCTACCTCATATCTATGAGCCATTAGCCAGCGCTAAATGCCGGACAGGCAGGCCAGCTGTAAAAGTCAAAAAACAAACAAAAATACAAGAAAGCTTTTTGCCCTTGTTTATCCTGTTCTTTTGAGTCCACGTATATTCACCGATGTTGTTGTTTTTTCTTTTATAGAAGGTTAGTCTTTTACAACACTTTTTTTCGTACTCGTCGCGTCCACGTAACTCCTTTTAGAGCCCGCAGCCAGAATATGCAACATACCCTTGCGGCTGAGCCCATTTCTACAAACAACAAAGCACCAAAGGATGCAGCTGAGGTGCCGTAATCCCGGGATTTTCCGAATAGAAACGGTCTACCTGTAAAAAGCAAAAAAATAAAAATAAATAAAAATACAACCCCGTACTCCGTACTGAAAATGGAAAAGAAAAAAATGTGGGCGTGAATTCGAGATTCTCGATCTTTTCACGGTGATTCGACGGAATATACGGAGTATCTTACGAAGTCTCTCAAAAGAATTTTATAAACCCACTTGGAAGTGGTGGTAAGGGGGTATTTGATTATTGGAGAATAGGCCAGGCTTGGCCGGGGGCCTCTCGGGTTAAGATATGTAACGGGGGGGGGGAGTCAAGAAGACGTCCAGCGGGGCGGTAAGGAGGTAAAATTATGTACAATTGTATGTGTGTGTCCAAAGAGGACAGATGTTTTCCACACTAGCCAAAGACACTTGGGGGGAAGATGCAAGCTTTGCTCATTCTCCACTCTTACATGATGCAAAATGCTCCCCTGTGCTGTCTTGTTTTTGTTTTTTTGTTGACATAAAAACTTTGCAAAAGGCCAGGTACGAAATTAAGTGACAGTAAGAGGGAACAAAAGCTTCCCCTTGTTATGGAGTAGAAGGTAGTGAGAAAACAGGAATACCAGCCATGGTAGATCGATGAGAAAATTTGAGCCTTTTGTTACAAAAAAGGATTCGCAAAAACATGAAAAGTACTCACGATTTACACGACAATGGCTGGAATTATGCAATGTGAAAAGAGGGTATACAGTTCAAGGGAAACTTTCTCACACAAGATTGGGCGAGTGAGACTGACAAGCCGTCCATAACAGAAAAAGGAGATAAGCTGTTCCTATAACGAACGGGGGAGCGTAGAAAAGGCCAAGTGCCTATTCCACCATATCCACAACATTGTCCGTCGATGCATTGGTCATGCCCCAGAGGAATCTGGCAGCTTCTCGCCCACAGCAAGTTCGTTTCCTCGCGACCTCATTCTCCCGCGTCAACGGGGTCTTGAGAGAGCCAAGAGGTCCCAGCAATGGGGCCGCCTGGCCGACTGTACACTTTGACAGCAAAAACGAGTCGGCAACCCGTACGTCGCGAGCAACAAGGTTGCCATCATCCACGTTCTGTCGGTTTTTCAAGGCTACCAGATGGCGGACGTTGTGGTGTAAAGAACCGTCATTTGAGCAAAAGCGGCCCCGCTTTTTCGACACTCTGAATGGCGAGTGCATGACGGACGATGGGGTAGATCGGGGAATAGCACCAGCCAGATCACAGAGGCTCTGGGCAGCTTCTCTTGCCAGATCCACGGGTGATGCCAGAGAGAAGTTAGACATGTCTGGAACATCAGTGCTAGTAGTGGACATGGCCTCAGGGGAGGCGTAGATATCCGAGTATTCTGTTTCGTTGATCGGGGAAACAATCACGGGGGGCTTCCAAGTATCCTTCATGTTGGAGCGCCGACGCGTCGTTCGCATCGCCAAATGAGGGAGCGAAGTCGGACACGTTCCAGACGCAACGGAAGAAATGGAAGAGGATCGAGAAGACCGGCTTGACCGCGATGAGGTCAACGATGGGACGTCAGATACCATAGACTCCGGAGAGGAACTAGACGAGCGAGCCAGGGAAGAGCGACGAGTGTAAGATTCAAAAGAAGTCGATTTCATCATATTCTGGCGTGGTAATAAACGCTGATCGAGCATGGTACGCTGGGAACAAATCGTTTGGGCGTGACGCATCGCACATGACATAGAAGGCCCACGAAGGATCGGAACAGCACCCGCTGCAGGGGTAGTGTTGGGAATGGTCTGCGGGCTCAGTTGTGGGCTCGAGAGGTCGGAAACGGGAAGGACCGGTAACATTATTGGCGATGAAGGTTCAATAGAAAGGACGTCGAGACCCGAAGTCGACGTCAGCGCATTAACAGTACTTCCACTCTCATAAACGGGAGATCGGCTTGGAGAAGGCGAAGGGGAGGGCGAAAGGAGATCCTGGATCGAGACAACGCCCCGAGTCGGGCCGAGTTCGAGATTATCGAGCTCTGGAGTCAGAGTCGGGATGATGGAGCGCCAAGAAAGACCTTCACCGTTGAAAGCGCTGTCGGACGAGGGCGTGTACTTCAACACAATGTCAGTCCAGCGCTTAAAAACAGGCTCAGAAATGTGCAACTTCCATCCAACAGCGTGGAGGAAAGTCAGCTCATTCTGATTGATTTCTTCGGTACTCAGACCAGAAATCTTGCTCCAAGCGCGAGCTGAGTAGTTCCGATCCTGAAGGTATTTCGATGCCAAAATAAGGGCAGCGAGAAACATGCGCCTGCCACACTGCATGGCACGTTGGCACTGCGGAACCTGCGACTGTTCCATGGTAAAATCAAGCCTTGGAAGTCGAGGTCTGATCATAATAATGTAGTATAGAGCGACCTGGAGCGTCGAGTAGCTCGTTCGAGAGCGGCGAAGCGTCTCCTGGATGAAGCCGCGCAGAGGCAACACGCCTTTGCAGCCCATCGCGGAGTCGCTCCTCGACGCGGCGGCAGAAAGCGGCCATACAGTCTGGACGATCTGCGACGCAGAGTCTTGACAAAACAGAAGAAAAAAGTCAGGCACTAACGAGAAAAATAGAAATATAATATTATGACTCACCAACAAGATTGTCGACAAAATTAACTCTGCGATCAGACTGGCGCACCAGAGAGGGTTTCACTCGCGGGTAAGCAGCGTCGGTGCCTGGCTTGGAGCGGCGCGGGTGCTGGCGCAGCTCTGGCGCCACAGCATGTTCCGCAGCCGTAGCCGCAAAGGATCCACGCGAGCATAGTGCGCTGCCTTCTTTCAGCTGATCGGTAATACCGTCTAGATTGTCCGAGGCGACGTTTTCCCAGACGACATCGCAACCGGACGAAACCGAGCTTTGCGACGAGAAAGAGCCGAAGGAAAAGACCGAAGAAGACGACGAGGACGACGCAGAGGAGACTGAATCAGAGCACATGTAAGGCTGCTGAAAGACTTTCTGGTTACCTGGGTTCGCAAGATTGAAACCCAGGTTGTCCATTACTGACATTTCCAATCACAATCACGCTCACTCGGTGTCAGGATAACCAACGTCGACTGAACGTAAAGACGGAAATGAAGGGTAGTGGACGATATAGATTCCGGGTACTAAGGGGGGAAGACCGTTGGGAGAGGACCGTGTAGGGGCAGCGTTGGACAGAGCCCGTCTTGGATACAAAGGCGACGGGGGGGCCTCTAACCGAAGCGACCAATAGCCAGGATGGATATCAGCTGTGGTTTATGTGTAGAATAAGAGGGTTTAATAAAAAAAAAAAAAAGGAGAGGAGCAAGAGGCTACAGAGGATAGGATATGGTTCAGGAAGGGAGGGTTATCGTTCAGTGTTTGGGGTTGGGTGGGTGGGAGCAGGAGGAGGAAGACGATGACGCCGATCACCACCTGCAAGATTCCAAGGGATGCAGCAGCAAACAAAGCGGAACACAAAGGAGAGCAGTAAATGAAGGAAGGGCGACAGGGACGTGTCTGGGACAACTACGCAAGATATATGCCGAGCAGAAGGCGCGGGCAGCTCGGTCACAGAGGTGGAGTGATTATTGTGGCGTGGCGAAACTCAGCGCGCTCAAGTGACACACACAGGTCGAGCAGAGGACTCCCGCCAGGCGCTCTAGGCAGCAACAATAGCAGGCATAGCGATGGCAAAAGGAGTCGAGACAAGTGGTTTGGAATCTTTGCAGGTGGTGATGGAGTCGCGGGTCGGCGCAGGGAGCCTCGTCATTGTTGGAGCGAAGGGAGAGGGGAGCCGGGGGCGCGGGCTGGGAGTCAGCACCAGCAAAGGCGGGCGGCACCACGCGAGTCTGACGGCAAAAGGAAGGCGAGGAGAGGCGGGTGAGGCTGGAGGGCGAGAAGGAGAGGACGAGGTTTGAGGTTGAGGTCACGACGGCATTCGAGGGAGTCAGAGGAGGGCGATGCCAGCGAGCTAACTAAGTGGCTAGCGACGCTGGAGGCGAAGAGTAGAGAGCGGCGAGAACGGGGATAAGGAGGACTGGTGAGTTAGTCAGACATGGCTGCGAGGGAGTAGAAAGAGAAAGAGAGAGAATGGGAGGGAGGCGAAAGAAGAGTTTGCTCGCGATGACTCGACGACGTCTGAGTTGATGGTGGTTGCGGTGGCGAAGTGGCGAGGGCGAGTGCCGGGGGGGACAAGCCGACAACGACGACAAAGACCACGTAGATACGTACCAGAGCGGAGAGCAGGGCAGACAGCAAACAGCAACCAGCAAACAGGCCGAAACACACAGCGCAAGGATCAACGGAGTGGCGAGGGCGATGATGACTCTACAACAACAACACAGCGCGGGCGGGCGAGCGTGCAGGTTAAGAGCACGCAAGCGGCGGGCGGGCGGTTAGGCAGAAGAACCGCCTCGCACAGGCAGCGATGCAGGCCGGGCGGCGCGTGATGATGGGCCATTGGCGGGCGGCGATGCTGCGACGCCGTTTGGCCAGCCATCGATCAATCACTCAGCAGTATTATTATTATTATCGCCGTCGCGCTCGTTGGCTAGTTAGTTACCAGCCGCCACCGCCGCGTGAGTCATAGCTACTAACTTGCCCGTTCGAGGCTGATCGGAGCAAATAATGGCTGCCCCCCCCCTCCTCGCCATCGCCCGAGGCCGGGGCTGGTAGGACTCCGAAAGCATCCTTTGTTTTAGCACTTCGTGTTAGTCAGGATTCCCGGCAGCTGTCGTATAGATCTACCCATGGTGTGGAGGCCTTAATTAGAGATGTAGGACGCGGTGGTATATACAGCAAGTCTATCGCAGTATGGGAACAGGAAAACACCTTCAGAAAAGCAAAAGCACAGAAAAATCCAGGAAGACCACCGGGCTGGACAGCCTGCCCGGGCAACGCAACGCAACGCAGGAGAGAAGAAAAACCGATCCGACGAAAGCGATATCTGTGGCTCGCCCCGGAACAGCCTGGGAAGCACCAAAACTCTCTCGTGCGAGCCCATCCATCGTCACCAGTAACCACACCCACCCAGATCACGCAAAACGACCAAATCGGGGAGCCCTTCCCGTCAGCCTGGCACATGACGAGGCTCGGGGACTGGCGTCGTCCCATGGACCGAAAGGGGGGCGCGACCCCCCTAGGCAGCCTCCGTCCATAGATCAGTTATATACCAACATCCCCGTCAATATCACAGCGAAGCTGTCACACGAAACCACAGCTTGCCAAAAAAACGGAAACAGCTTGTAGCATGCCAAAAAAAGAAAAGGAAGTTGTCTTTCCCAGGAAAAAACAACGCCGTCCATCGCTGTGCGCCGAAGATACGGATAATGATAATAAAAAAGGAGACCCAGATAGATAAAGTGTATACCGAAACCAAATTCCATCAAGCATTAGGGTATATGTAGAGATATTCGACCTCGAATAAAGCGTAAAATCCGCCAGTCCCGGAGATAGATAGACAGCCCCCGATTATCCCCAAAAAGAGAGATTATTATGTGGTGAGATATGTCCTAGAACGCCGCTGCCGCTATACAAACCCAGCCAAGCCGGCGAGAGAAGAAAGATATATATAAAGTTTGTCTTTTTTGTATTGTTCAGCAGACCGCATCTCGGTCACGCCCCCTCCAGGTCCTGCACCAGGTGCTCGAGGAACTCCATCAGCGAGCGGTTCTTGCACTTCCCGATGCCCTTGGCGCAGTCGCCGCACACGCGCAGGCTGCAGAAGGTGCAGCGCCAGCGCGCCAGCTGGTCGGTCTTGAGGCACGTCATGCACGGCACCGAGTAGTACGCGTTCTTGGACGCCATGAACGACCGGTGCGACTGGTAGCAGGCGAAATGCACCTTGGTGAGCGGCGGCACCACGTCGACCTTGACCACCGGCAGCAGCGCCTCCGCCGACGAAGACGCTGAGGATTGCGAGTCGCCGTCCGATTTGGCTTTGTCGTCGTCCGCCGGTGTCGTTGTCGTCGTCGTTGACGACATGCCCGGCTCGTCGTCGCGGGTTTCGGCGGAGTACTCGCTGCCGCTGCGTATCGAGGGCGCCTGCGACGGTGGCTGCACGGCGTGGTGGGTGTTGGGGCTGCGGTCGCGGCGGGCATAGCGGGCGGGCGCTCCTCGCTCCGAGCCTCGCGAGGGCGGCAGTCTTATGCCGTAACTACCATTGTGCGGCGGCGGCGGGAGATACTCCCACGGGCGGTCCGTTGACGGCGGTGCTTTGCGCATCGGGGGGTGGTGTGATGCGCCGCGGGTCTTGGAGGAGGGGGGTGGAGGGCCCATGTTCTCACCACGCAGCACCATTGTCCTAGGGGGTTTGTGGCCGTTCAGCTCGACGGCGACAATGGAGATGTCAGGTCGTTCCATCTCTGCAGGCCAGTCTGGGGTGATTATTGGCGGCGATATCGAGGAGAGGCGGCCGGGGTCAGGGCTGGGGGGACTGCAGCAAATGGGGAGGGGGGGAAGGCTTTCTATCACGTAGATTGCACGCCCGCCTCTTGAAGGGGAGTCCCTTGATTATATAGATACGAAGGGCCGCAGTCGCACCAATGCAACAGAAGGACAAATAAAAATAAAAATGGGAAACAAAATAAAAAAAAAATTAGAAATAATCTCTGGGGAGCTAGGACAGGCACAGCCGTTGTGGCGGTTTGACCGATGCCGAACAGCCCAAGGAGCCCATCCACACGGCGGGCCAGTGCGGTGCTCTTAAAAGCCTGGAATTAGCCTATCCGCCCATTAGTTATGCCAGCATCAGCCAGAGAAACAAAAAAGAAAGGACCTGGCAGGCACACCCACCCCGCAAATCACGGCGCAGCAGCCAACGGGGATTGACCCAGCCCTTTCATGGCCAGCAGGAAGCGAGAGCAAGAAAAGCAACGGGCACTGGGTGAATACGTGGGACCAGTCGAATCCATTGTGATCAAGGCTATCAAAGCCACCGGGAACCTAGCGGATTTGGCAGCGCAGGACATTCTCGCAGCCTATCATGCGCGCAGCGGCGGGGGAGGGGGGGGGGGAATGCCAGTGTGCGGGCCAAGCGTGGGATGGAGACTCGGAAATCCAATCTCTAAGATTAGCCAGGGACAGGAGTTAAAGCGGTTCAGGCCCTCAGGATCGCGACTATTGTCTTCGGTCGGGAGCCAGGCTTGGTCCGCGCCGGAGGCTGTCTGGTTATACGGGCGTGGTCGATTGGGCTCCGGCGGGGGCAGCGGTCCAAGAAGACAGGCGAGGACAGTTAGTTAGCTAGCTAGCTAGTAGCTAGCAGTAGTGAGCCAGCCTGGCGACGAACGACGGCGGTTCTGGCTGAGGGATCCGGGGCTCCTCGCGGCAGGCAGGGAAGACGGACCTGACACATCGAAGGCGGTTTGGCGTGTTTGCAAGCGAAGGCTCCGCCTGCATGAAATTGCGGTGGCGAGTCGGAGGCTGGCTAGTAGTCTACTCCTATACTCCGTACAGCAGCGTACTCTTGCTGCCGTACAGCATGCGAGGAGAAAAAGAAACAAAACCTGCGCCGGGGCCCTGTGCGCTGCTGTTGCTCGCCGCCCGGATCGCCATCTGCTTCACCGCGCCATCATCACAATATCACGCTCTCGCAACCAGGCCAACGAACTACTAACTAGTTAGCTAGCTACCTACAGCATAGTTATCGAGACCGGCGCTGTTTCAAGGCGGCGATGGGCCAGCACTGTGTCTATCATGCGCGCCGCATGCATCTCACTGCGAGGACAGCAGTAGTAGAGCAGTGACAACGACCCCGTACCCGCCCACGACCAAGAGGCCGCCATGGCCCTGTGCTCCACTGTGACAGCAGCGCATGCCCATCCTGCTCCAGCCAGGCATATACTCCGTACAGACAGACAAGACGTCGACGGAGCGCTCCGCACCGATATGGGCAACTTGTCCGCGCAAGTGTGGCTCTCTGGCCATTTTTATTATTCGAGATCGTTCCTCATACGAGGACCCTCGACCTTCTCGAAGCAGACATCGCCTGACACGCCGTGTCGCCGACGCGTGCTGCGTCGCGGCGTGGTTCCGTCGCACTCTAGTTAGAGAGTAGTGCGCGTCTTTGAAGCAGCGAACTCCAGCCCCGGCGGGTGGAGCAGGTCTCACTTCTTCTCGCTCCGAGTCAGCGATCCTGAATAAAAAAAAATAATAAAATAAAAACAATCCAACGGGCGCGTCCCTTGGCGGCCAACAGGGCCCGTGTGAGAGGGCTGGATAAATGCTCCGTCTGGGTTGCTGAGATCTCCCAAGCCGCGATCTCCGCTCCCTGGCCACCCGTCGCCCGCGCGCAGCCCTACAATGTGTAATAATAAAATTCAAATGCAATCCTCCCGTTAGTTAGTTAACCGTATCGAGCAGGACCCGGAGTCGCCCGTCCGTCCTCCCAGATCTCTTGCGCCGTACGGAGTACTAAATACTACTAAACTAATCTTCTTCTCCACGTCGAGGAGGGTCTCCATGAATGCATTATTTATTATTTCTTTCTGCTTGATCGATCGTGCGGCTCGCCTCCTGAAACTGTCAGGTCTGCGTCTGTAATCATGTCCACCGCCCGACCCTGTCATTATCGCAAGCGTGCCACAGCGGCGTCGCTGTGATCAATAATCAATCATCCATCCGCCCTCGCACTACCTTGATGGGAGCAGCTGTTCCTCCTCTTAAGGGATGCGCGTTCCTTCGGTGCAACCGCGACATTTAACTAGGTAACTAGTAGTTACTCCAGACAACCTGATAGCAAATCTTTCCATCTCCAGCCTAAACAATGCGGCTGCAATATTAATAGTATAACCATATCCAAGTACGTTTCGAAACACCCGCTGCCGCTCTCTCTCCCGCAGGGGGACGATCGTCCCAATACCAGGCTGGCATGCCTTCTATTGATGCTGACAATTACTTGCACCGATACGGATACTCCGTATATTATTATTATTATTACCATCATCATTATTGACGCGTTTCACGCTCCCGCTCGCTCGGCATCGCTCGGTTGCTTCCGATGGGACGGTCAGATCTTCACCGCAACAAACCGGCCACGCTGCCAGCGAAGATGTAATGTACTTCGTACCTCCGTGCATTATACATATGCGCTCCGTAAGCCGGCCTTCGAAATTAAGAGCATGCAGGTGGAGATTAAGCGACCTACGTCCCGGCGTTGGCCAGGCGGTCGATCAACGCCCATGTCTGCGCCGGGTCTGGTATCGGGCCACTGGGAACCTGCCCGTCTCGCACGGCACGGGGAAACGCGCATTGAATGGCAGTGAGTCGAAGAGGCATTTGCAAGAATGGCTATAAAAAGGGTCAATCATTACGGCCGATCGCTGGATGACGAGGTGGCTGGGCCAGTTGTTCACATCGCACCGCGTCGCCCACTGCAGTTCATGCTTTCTGACATGATCGTGTAACTTGACTGCGGGGACAGAACACTGCCAAATGAAAGGATCTTGTTAAATTGGGCAATACTCAAATGACGTCCTACGCAGTGCAAATCATCTTTTAAGTTTAAAAAAACCCCCAGACGAAAAAAATTTGACCGTGCCAGGGGTCGAACCTGGAATCTCTTGATTTCACCGGTGGGAGGACTCGTAGTCAAGCGCATTGCCATTATGCTACACGGCCAATTCAAATACTCAACGCCCACTAATATTATCATATCCACTTGCCCATCTTGTTTCTCAAATCGTCCAATGATAATTCTACCCTTATAAATTCATAACGTCTCCAACCCCCCATACAATGTGTTATGGGGTGAAAGGGACCTTACCGGCGGACTGTTAAACGAGGTTGTCAGTCTGGAATTACAAATTTGAGGCTAATCCATTGCCAGGGGCTTAATACATGGATCTGGCGATAATGAAAATAAACACGTCTTCAGTATTATAGAAACATTGCATGAAGCAATACTCAAGCTTCGTCGAAAACCTTGTTTTGAATCTTGTGCTGATATTATTGAGCATTTTGCTGGGTTATTAACTTATAGTTGAGGCCCACTTTGTTCATCTAGCAAAATATAGCAAGAAGTATTACGCCTCTCTTTGATCTGTCACCTAGATTAGTGACCATAACTTCCTAGAAAATCGAAATGGGACAAAAGGGCATATCAGATACTCCGTATATGCCAGAGCTGAAAGGCCAAAGATATGAACTGCGAGCGTTCTAGAACTTCTATAGGGAAGCCCTTGCTGGAGCCTAGTTTGCTAGCCTCGGCAATAGCCACACAACAGGATAAAATATTGCTAACCAGGAATATTTTACCTCCAAAGGATAAGGGTAATCCAGGGCCATCCTCTTGGGTGGCACCACACTCTTCGAATCTCGCCGAAAAAATTCCTGAAGTGAGGCTGTGTGCTCCTACCGACTCCCGAATTCTTCCTGGTCTCTCCTCGCGATCGCGAGAAATTATCGTCCGATCTTATCAGATCATCTTATCTGATGGCCATGCGCCGCGCCTTCCAGACGCCTCGTGACATCGAGCATGACCACCGCCTAACTACCTGCTAGCCGCGCGCGCCGTCCCTGACACCACCACAGTCGCTCGGCTCATCTGGCATGGTCAAGCAGCCCGCTGGCCTGTTTGTGCAACCTCGTTCTCTGTCATCCTCGCGTTTGCTGTGCATGTGCGGTTTGGACAAGCTGGTACCCCACTCTGCACCCCTCGTGCTATCAATAGCTTGACTAGTTTGCTGGCGGGCATTAAAACTATCGCAACCCCCAACTCCTCTTTCTTGCTTGCGAATTTGGCTCAGCTTGACACTTTCTTTACGTCTATTGCATGGCCTAACTGGCGCCTCGAGCATGATGAAGCTTTCGTGTCTCTCTTTGTTCCTTTCCTTGTGCCTGTACCTTTCTCCCGGAGCCTCTTTTCCGGTTTCCCCTGCCATTAACAACGCGCTGCGCCGGACCCAGCTCCCTATCGCCCCGGCAGACCAGTTCCTTGTCGAATCGAAACCTGTTGACGACTTGACCACCATCAAATATGACGATAACCACCAAGAATCCCCCCTCTCCATGCCCGACTGGTCCACTACCCACCTTCTCGCCCGAAGACTCCTTGCTCGCTCCTCTACAGGAATCCTATCTACCGTATACCCCAAAGCCGGGCGTGACCCGTCGTTAGCTGGCGTGCCCGTTGGCCTGCCCGATTATTATGCCGATTGTGCCAGCCAAGACGACCCAGAACTGCATGACCTTCTGGGTCTGGGAAACCCGTTGATACTGGCCTTGAATCTCGGCACCTCGTTTCGAAATGCAAAGGCGGGCTCGAATATATCTCTGGCTATCGACTGGTGGCATAAAGGTCCCTCGAACAACGACGGGAGCCTGGACACGTCTCCCTCGGCTTTGCCGCGGCTATCATTGATCGGGTCCCTCCAGCCCATCCCGACTACTTTGCCCGCCGCCTCCAAGAAAGCGATCGAGAAATGCTTCTTGGCTGTCCATGCCGATGCTAAACATTGGCTTCCCGGGTCCCCCGATGCTGCACACTCTGGGTACTGGGCAAGAATCGTTGTAGAAAAGGCTTTTTGGGTCGGGGGATTCGGAGACCGGGCGAGGATTGGATGGTTAAATCCCAGAACCTGGAGAGATATCGAGAAGAACGGCAAGGACGGTAAAAGAGGATGGGCTGATGTTAGGCTACCTGGAGAAAAACCGTAGGAAGAAACGGCCCATATTACATTGAAGATGACGTGGCATACATCCTTACTCTGCATATCATGTTTTGACGACCTTTTATGAATTATGGCGCTCATTAGTTGGAGCGTGCGAATGGAACACCACGGGCTTCCCGTTTGAGGACCCTCGTGCTCGAGGGACTTCAAGTGACGTATGTACATAGGTAACAACAGAGCAGTACGTTTGAACTGGATATTTCTAGAAAATACCATGTGAGCGTAAATCAGTTTGTTCACTAGGTTGGAACGCCATCCTTTAGACCGAAAGTAGGCGGCCATGGCATTCCTTCTCCTTGTTAATATACTATCGTGAGTCGTGGTTTCGTGGTGTATTTCCAAGGCAACAGCTCGATCCAGTTTCATAAGCTTATGACCGGAAATAGAGAGCCGTGCTCTTCATATCGAACTTACACGGCGTTGCCGAAAGGTCGCGTAGAAAGGCATGAAAATTGAGGGGAATATTGGTAGCTTTTAGGGTGTCGTCCATTTAGGACCAAGGACTCAGCCCACTTGCTACGTTAAAAAACTGCAGCGGTTTACGCAGAAATAATGTTGTCCTGGTTCAGAAGGCCAGCTTGGGTGAGGGCCGCAACGGCCTCGGCAGTCCATTCCTGGCAACGTCTGACCTTTTCTTCAGGATATAGTTTGCGGGGCCCGTCAAACTGTTTCTTCGGGGCTTCTACAGAGCGGCAAACTTTCCTAACTTTATCAGGATGTGAAGTTTCCTTGACAGTGCCAACTAGGCTTTTTCCAACAAAGGACGGGTCGTCCTCTGGAGGAGAGGTAGCAGGTTTGTCTTCGTAGACCATGCCGTCCTGGATGTTTCCGGTAACTTAATAGGCGTGGCCGCAGCCGATGGAGCGGCTGTTCGTTTCGATGAAAATAGCATGGTGATCGCGGGGCATGCCAACAGAAGAAACACGGTAAACGTTGTAAGACATCTTCAATTTAAAAAAAAAAAAAATAATTTAGCTCTGGTCTTTTATGATGTATCGATCCGGGCTGAGAGCTCAGTTCTATAAAGTATGTGTACGTCATTTTATCGTGGGGTTAACGTACAAGGTGCGGGGAGCCGACGATCCACTTGAATGTTTCTCAACGAATCGCTAGAAGCTGGTATGGCGCATCAGGCTCTAGTATACTTGCTGACGACTTCAGAAAAGCAAGGCAAGACACCAGCGCCAGATTATCCGCTCAACAAATGCTGTGCAGATGCTGAGGGATCTAAACGATAGAAACCGATAGATCTTATGCTAGAGTGTCGAACCCATAAGCGTGACGATGCATTCGAACTCTGGTACGAGGTATCGTAGTCCATATTCCGTTTTAAATCCCACTTGACTTGCAACGTCTCTGATCTCCTCGCGAATGAGAGGCTGCCGAGTAAGAATGAATGCCATTATATGACACAATATCAGCTGTCAGCGTCAACATGCTATAGACACTTTGGTAAAAGTGTTTTAGTTTTGTTTTCAGCGATTATTACAGCGAACCCCGACTGTTTCGAGACTCTTTCAGAGCCTTGCTAACACTGGCTGAAACACGTCCAACTTCACCGCCGTCTTTTTTTGCAGCGTTTATCCCTCGTAGTACTGCCGGCTGGAACTTTTGCGTAAATACTCTTAGTCTATCTTCACGAGACTCGTACATTTCGCCTTCTTCATCCTTTGGTCGACCAAACAGATCGAGAT
This sequence comes from Ophidiomyces ophidiicola, assembly GCF_022830035.1. Lineage (NCBI taxonomy): Eukaryota > Fungi > Ascomycota > Eurotiomycetes > Onygenales > Onygenaceae > Ophidiomyces > Ophidiomyces ophidiicola. The sequence goes on from NW_026054647.1 coordinate 657,564, forward strand.
ATGCATACGGAGAGGAGCTCATAGGCAGCAGATGCTGCAAAGTTTGACGAAGTGGAAATGCCGTTCCATAGAAATCACTCCCAGCAGCATCCTGGGCTTCATTATCAGGAGCACACAACCCCTCGCGCAGGAAATCAGCGAAAGCCTGGAGCACCCTTGCCATCGGTTTGCCATCACTACCCGCTTTTCCAAACGAAGCTCGATTCGATGACCACTTTGCCGATTCTTCTGTGTGCCATCCAAGAATAGAAAGAAAGCAGTTTAGTGTTTTGATCCATCCACCAGCACACGCTACCACTTCTTGGCCTGTGACGGACAGCAACCAGGAAAGTATGTCAATGGCAGAGAGGCGAATGTCTGCTGCGAGATGCGTCATTCCAGCACGGATATATGGAAGTAGAAATGACGCATGGCCTTCAATATCAGCGGCTGGAAGTACTTTGAGTAGCTTCACCAATTGTGTGCGTACACCATTGCTGCCGTCCAGAACCAGTGGAACCAGAGATGGCAAAATCACACTGACAGGCTGAGGGAGAGGCGAATTAACTGGACGAGAAGAAATAGCTGTTGCCAAGTTTGCCAGTGCCTCTTTTCTTTGGGTATCTGATTTTGAATTTAATAGTGACAGGGAGTGAGAAAATTGAGCTGTGGCGGAAGGGGCAGTGGTAGAAAGAGATTGCTGGTTCAGAACAATGGCTATGATCCAATATTAAAAATTGACACGTTGCCATAGCCAAACTCCGGCATTTATACTTACATCTTGCTTTGAAGCTTGTATCTGTGAAGTTTGAAGCTTGAGGCCTGGCCTTGCCAACCTTTAATTTTGGTTTCTATGAATTGTTAGAAGTGGATGTCTAGAGGCGACAAACACGCATACCTGGAAGTCTTTCTTTTTTTCCTTCTTTCGCTTCTGGCTGGATCCCATACTGGCTTTAAAACTATCATATATTCGTCTAGCTAACCTCGAATTGCGGAAGGCGCAAAAAAACTTCAATATAATTTTCGTCAAATGTTGTGCTTAGTCATCATGCTACGAAGAGCTGTCATGAAAGGGATGTTTTGCCCGACCCAGAGATCTCAGAATCTAATATCTGGCAAAAGCTTGAGTGTCAGCTTCATACCGGATAGGAGCGCATTGTATTACTAAGTCCTGGATCACCTTGACGATTCGACAATGGCCGAAACTATATCTGTTTGTTGTGATAGTCCGCATCATCTGAGCTTGACCTTGCTAATGTTCTGCGACAGGCTTCCCAAATCCCCCAGCATGTCAGTGCACGGTTGTCGTACCTTACCTCACGTCCAGGAGTACAGTCTACTCTCATTCTATCGCGAAAAGATGGCTCTATCATCCAAGTTGCCGGCGAACTTGCCCCACGACCCACTCCTAATGGCCCAAACTTAGCAACCCCAGCATCGGATACAGAGGCGATATCTTCAGTTGGCTTAGAGCCACCGCAAGCTCCGCCACAATTGGAAGGGGAAGCAGCTACTTCGCAAAATGTCCCATACAAGCCCAGCCAGGCGGAGACCTTAGCTGCCCATATTTTCGCCTTTGTCTCCTCAGGGTCAGCGTTAAGCAGAGTGTTATCCAATCCATCCGCTAGAGACATAAACAAAGCTCCAGAGTATCCGAAGCAGACAATACCAGATAATGGACAGAAGGGTGATAGCACCGAGGAGTCTCAAGACAGCGCGAATAATACGGATTACGACGAAGACGATGAAGTTAAGTTACTGCGGTTAAGAACAAAAAGTCACGAAATAATCATCTATCCTGACCGCAACTTCCTCCTCTGCGTCGTACATGATGTTTCTGCCGGTGGGGGACCCGGAACAACACACCGCTGATTTCGGACTCGTGGAAAGAATCTACTTAAGATAGGGTGTTTTTTCAACTCCTGTCATTCTAAGACTATGCGGGGACTCAAACAATTCTCAATTTAGGATCGCGAATGAATGTCTTAAGGAACACGTTACGAATCGATGGATGATTTTTCTTGACCGAACTGGAAGTCGTATACAGGGCAATACTGCTTCGATGACATGGATGCCATGTTAAAAAGAGCATTTATTATATTGATGATCGTTCTACCAAATAGGCTCCAGGACCTATACACATCAATCTTTAAAGCCAAGGTCCCGAACAACCACCGAAGATGCGCTGTAGGGCAGGATTACTTCTGGCCTGCTTGACGTATCAGCGCTATACCTCTTATGTATCCAATTAAACCACCTACCCATTCCCATAGCCTTTGATGCAGAATCGGTTGCTTTGGTCGCAGACTCCTTAGCTTGGTTGACTGCTCCCTCGGCAGACTTCTTCATGCCCTCCGGGCCGGACTTCATCGTGTCGGAAAGTCTCTCCGCAGTATTTTTGGCATCGCCTACAGACTCGTGTTGATTCGTGTTAGTTCACGGTCTGCGGGCGACGGTATAATTGTACGCACCTGGCTGCTGGGCGCCTGGTCCTCCTTTGTCGGCCATATTGAGCGATTTGTAGATTTCCTGTGATTTGTTAGAGCGATTCAGCGTTTCCCCAGTGTCCGTACTGTGCGGATACCTGAGATGTTTTTAAGAGTGCTTTGCTTCAAGATGTTGTGGGTTGTAACGAAGTCTAGTGTTGCTCCCGCACCTCCGCATGGTTTATATAAGTCAACCGATGTCATTGACGTAAGTACTCCGTATCACAGCAACTCTGCCTTACCCCGCAAAAACCCGCAAGGCCACACGACACTGCGCCAGCGAACATGTGCTCTGTTACACTTTGCAAAACCGGCCTGGTGTGATGCAATACTGGTTTGTCGGTGGCGGGAATAGGGTACATTTGGAGAGCTTAGCAATTCATTACTTTCATAATTTCGTATGACCAGGACACAGAAAGGTACAATGTACGGAGTATAAAGCAACAACGCCATCGCCCAGACTCCTTTTAGCCTTCTTCACCACCTACATCCCCGCCATCAAGGTAGTCTTCTCGTTCTGCGGCTTCATATTCGCCAACCAAATCCATAACCACAGCCCTCGCCTCATCGAATTCGCCCAGTCCATCTGCAAAGGGCGCCTCTTTTTTGTATTGTTCCAAGAAGGCATTGCGTTTTCGTAACCTGTCATATTGACTTACGATTCTTTTGAAGAGAGTTGCCACTGACGTATGATTGGCAAGCATTAACCCACTTACACGATGTGTGTTTGAAAGATATGGCGATTTTTTGGGAATTGCAACTTGGATGCTTGCAGGGCCCCATGGAATGAAAGTGGCCAAGTGGCGTTCTCGAATGCGCAATAATGATTTATGCACATCTGTTTGGTCGGCTTCGCCTTGTATGATATTAAGAATGCTGATATAACAGCTTGATTTGCTTGGGTTTATCGAAACCATACGATTTTTGGGTTGGAGCAGTCTGCGCATCACGTCTAGAACAGTGGTCTTGCGAACAGTCTTGGCTTGCTCAACGATATCTCCAGTGAATGGAGTATACGATGTTATAAGGAAATGCGATCGGGGGATAGGAATAAGGGAGGCGATGACACTACCAAGGTCGTTGTGCATATAACCAGGGTAACGCAATGTTGTTGTAGAGGCCGACATGACGGTAGATACCTGCTTACTGTTAGAGATGCAGACATTAACCAATGGGAACTTAACTTACTAGTTGGTTAGTTTGCTGAAAAGAGGGTTCCTGTACATGGAGCCTATCAGCAGCGATTCTCGACAGGGCACCATTATCAAGTACGACCTATAAACAAAGTAAGCATTCGTATACCAATTACTCTAATTGAAACCTACCACAGAGTCAGCATTCTGGGTTAATCTTCTCATTGCCAGTAAACTGTTATAGGGGTTGACGACGACATCGGCGGCTTGGGTATCGGGAAAAACGGAATAGGTGTGTATTAATTTTTTCGGGAATCTGTCATTCATGCGCTCAAGGAGAAAGCTTCCAAGGCCAGACCCAGTTCCTCCAGCAATTGAATGTAAAAGCATAAACCCCTAATGCCAATGTTAGGAAGCGCGCTGGCTTTGGTATCGAATTCGTCACATACCTCTAATGAATCGCTTCCATCTGCTTCTCTATCAATCATATCAAATACCTCCTCGTGTACAGTCTCCCCGGTGGCATATCCCGCTGCCCAGTTATTCCCAGCACCAATTCCTTGTTTCCCTACGAAGAAGTTCTCCGGGTTATATATATTGCGATATGGACCAGTCTGTATTGCGTTGATAACCTGAAATCAAATAAGTTTAGATAGAGCACGCGTAAGTCTATGTCATTGATCGACTCATACCCTAGGCTCTAAATCCAGGAGAATAGCACGGGGGATATATCGAGTATCATCGCTCTAGTGGAAACCGCAAATTAGCATTTGAATGGACCCAAAGGGTCAAAACAGCTGAAATTATACCTGGTAGAAGAACACATCTTTGCGATCCCCTCCTTCTGTAGCGAACTCTTCTAGGTTTCCGTCTTGGTTTATTCCGTGCTCAAGGCATAGCTGCTGCCAAAACTGGGTTCCAACTGTAAAGGCACGAAATCAGCATGAAGAGCTCCACGACTCGCATATTATCACGTTGTCCAACGCTGCGACATAACCCGACACAGGTATTAAAGCCCTGAACTCCACTTGGGTGAGCTGTAAAGAGGCACGTACTGTTGTTGCCGCACTGGCCGGCTTGGATCGTTATTATCTCCCTGACACGTCGATATTAGCAGATATTCATGGGCATGGTTGATTTGAAGTGGCACTTTATCCATACCTGGGCATTTCTTTAACATTGCGGTGTGCTCTGTGTTGGAGTTCATGGAGACGCGTCGTGCCTGGATGAGAAGCATTTAGTGAACTTCGGGCAGTTCTTGGCATCGAACCCCTTCCTTACTCAAACTCTAAAAGCAGATCTTCACCATGGCAATTTTTCACGAGTATCACAGCTCTATTGGAACACATAACACGGCATCGAGAGAATATGGCATCATCTACTATCCCACTTCATGCCATAAAAAGTTGGCAAGGAGAAATTCTACCATACAGCCCAATCTTCCAAGTAATCGGCGTTGGATCAATGCTATAAGTATCCCATTCAAACTATGTGCCTCAATTTAAATAGGCTTGCATGCTTGTCAAAACTGGTGGCTGACAACATAGAAACCATTACAAAATACCTTTTCATTATGCCCCTCTTCTCGGATTTCCACATCCAGCAATCGAGTCTGACTGGAATCACGCTGGGATTGTTCTCCGACAATAAGGTCATGTGGCCCCAATTACAGGCACTCGTACGTCCTCAAGGGGTTTGGAGATCGCATACACAAGGCGAAGAGCCATAGAGAAGCCTTTTTGGTCGAGTCCTTTCTGAGAGGATATCTCAGTTAGGGTGGACATGGAGTGTGGTCAATTGAAAACTGGCTGGTGGAGAGAATGGGAGAGAATGCCAGTCAAAGCTCCATGTTAAAGAACAGCCAGAGGCTTGAAAGTCACGACAGGAATTGGGACCACTATTGCCGGGACTAATGATCCCATTGGGACCACTGCTGTTGGGGCTAGTGGTCCCCGTTGGGAATTCCCTATGGCCGGGGCAGTCCCGTCCCAGCTCTGCCCGTCCCAGTACCATCCCATTCTTGTCCCAACTTAGCACCGTTCACAAAATGGAGCTGGTCCGTTACCATCGGCATCACCGTCGCCTTCAGCTTCAACTTTTACCTATACTATATATGAGAAACTGAATTAATGAATACATCCTAAATTCGGATTTTGAGAATAGCCTCCTATCCAAATCAAATAATCATCTCTTTAAGTTCCTTGTAATATCCCTCTCAGCTGAGTAGTAGATCCATGAACTCGTCCGCAAGCAATCTAGGCTTTCTTCAACTCATGATAGTAGCAAAGAAAAGATACAGGTTAGATTTAAGATGGGTAGAGAAACAGCGAGTGAAACAGAAGATAGCTGGGGAGAGCAAAATGACAATAAAGACTTTGGCGGAAGCTTTATAGTGGATGGCTACTTCGTAATTTATAGATAATCATGAAGCGGTTGAAAATTTCTACTATAACTATTATCGAGTTATGGAGTAATAAGTAGTGATATACACTCTGTAGGCTATAACACGTACATCGCTTCCTCCCTGTAACCCCCTAAGCCACCAGCAAAGTCAGTCCCGAACAATTATTGAAATTATACTAATAGCTCCATTAAAGGCGAGACGAAAGCCATAGTCGCAACCCTTCGCCCTGTTGTGTTTGAGACCAGTCCCCGACCATCCTCTGAACGATAGGGGCGTCATGGGCCTCATTTTTACCAATGATAAAGGTGAGATCTGGCACCACGGGCTTCATTGCAAGAGAATCCGAGTCGTCAGTACGTTTTCATAGGATTTAAATAATAGGACCGGAAAAAAATAGGGGGGAAATACCTTGATTTTCTTCACAAACTCCTCAATACTAGAAAGTAGAATTTCGTCGGAGCCTGCCAATACAAGCAGACTGTTTGTTTTTAGGCCTTTCCACCATTCTGTCGGGGCGAGATATGGCTGGTTATAGTAATCTTTCGCCTGGCCGCCTAAGTAATTCAATCCCCATCTTGTAGTAAAATCTTCTCTCAGCATGTCTTTAGAAGCATTCGTCTTGACTGATGGAAAGTCATGCGAGAATGTGACCCATGGAGCCATTGTAAATGCACCCGCTAATGGAGTCGAGATCTCCAGTGGAGCGATAGCACTATGCGGGTGAGATATATGAGAAAGTACGGCCAATGTGAGATTACCACCTGCAGAGTCGCCGCCAATTATGATATTAGAAGGGCTGCGGCCCGTTGAAATAACATAGCGAAGGGCCTCCACGGCTTGTTTCATCTGCGTGGGATATACCGCATCAGGGCAGAGACTGTATGAGAGCACAAAAAAAGCAACATCTTTTCCTGAGGCGTTGAGTCCATCCAGTATTTCACGGAAAAATTGAAAGTGGGCCGGGTAAGCTGAGAGGGCAAAGCCACCGCCTATAGGAATACCAGTGAGTTTGATACTGTGGTAGAAAAGAATGAAGGGTAGTGTACCGTGAAAATATACGACTACATTCTTTGCATCCTTATTTCCAATCCAATGCCCTTGGCTACCGTCAACTAGGTCTACTGTTTGAGGAGTGAAGGCATTTGCTTTTGCGAAATCTTTATAAACGCTGCTAGTAGCGGGTTTTATCGCTCTTGGGTCTTTGTCAATGATCCACATAGAACTAATTCACAATATACAACGCGTGGCTGAGGATTAAAACATACTGATGTTGCCTTGGGGTCAGTCTCCACAGACTCTGGCGAAGCACAGCATAGCAGACGTGCTTCGGGTACGAACTTGCTCCCTCTTGGCCGCGAAAGATACCGGTGACAGCAGCTACAATTGCAGTAGCAGCGAGAGAAAGGCCCGCAGGTAAGAAGTCCAGCTTCTCGAGTAGGGTGAGCTGTGGGGAGTATATGTTCGCCATGCCCAGAAATCGTTCGAACTATCAGCAACGAAGAAGGATAACAAGGTCTCAAGCTAACGCAGGAGACACGATATTGGGTAATACACGCTTTGCACAAGCTAATACAAGAGCTAGATACTGCGTATCTCGTCAGATATGTACGGTAAAGAATTGAAGCCGATTTTGAAGAGCTTCGAGTGGCAGCAGCCTCTTCGCCAGCCTGAAATGTGACCGACACCACATAGGTTCTCCCCGCATTATACACGTCGGAACTATAGCCGCGGCCCACCAAAGCTTGTGAGCCGGCTAGGCTGCAGTTTAGTGGGGACAAGCGGCTTTGTGCCATTTCCCCGTCTTCCTTGTGACGATGAGGCGACGCCCATACTCCGTCCATTCAACTAGTTAACTGCCTAGTCAGTTAAGTCTGAGTTTACGGAGCAGATCAACCAGATTTCCAACCAGCCCAGGCCAGCTGTTAGAAAGAACGGAGTATAGAGCGAATATAACACGCAGAATATCAAATATCTGCCGACGAACAAGGGACTGATATCCGAAATGCGTACACCTGATTAATTCCAGCCAATCGGCGCGTGAGATCGTCAGATTGCACATGCTGAGGCAAACAGGGCAAACATAGGGCCCAGTGACTCAGCTATCGCATGCAGGGGAAGTACTCCGTACTCCGCATGTTCTATGAGAATACACAAGGGCCGCGAAGGATGATCATCCCTGGCACAATATAGTTACAGTCGCCTTGCTGTTTAGCTGTGTCAAAAACACTTTGTCCAGGGGTTCGTTGTCTCAGTTGTTCCAACACACGTCTAGGATGCTGAGTTAAGGGGGTCTGAGGACGTGCAGATCACCAGTATGTACTCCTTCTGTGAACTCCGTACTATTATTACCCGTGACTGGATACCATCCGTCGGACTAAATCATTCAACTCATAGCCAGTGGCATTCTACATGCATCGTTATTATGAATGGTCAAACAAAATAACCCTCTAAGCAGCCGTCTTGTTCCCTTCTTCCAAATGAATTTCGCAAAAAGCTTTAAAGGTCGTAAAAGGGGCATCGTCTCCTGCAACCCCGGTATTTTCTAGGACACATTCCGCAGTGGCCCCAACAAAAAAGACGTGCCCAGCCTTGACTTCTTCGCTTTTGGAATCTCCGATGCTAATGCGGCCACTGCCACTGGTGCAAATGATAATGCTTGGCCCGCTAATAGGCTCAAAGGTAGCCTTTGCGCCCGCGCGGTTTAAATCCGTCTTCACCACACTGAACTCCTCGATTGGGGGATCATAGAGCAGAGACGAAGAGCTACTAGTGTATGAGGTGGTATTTAGCGTCACATATGGGTAATCGGTGGGGTGCATTTTTTGTTCCTCGATTGGCGCATACGAATACGTGAGCATGCTGGTGAGAGTGGATACATCTTTAAATTTTGGGGTGAAGCCTGCTCGCACAACATTGTCAGAAGATGCCATGCATTCAATAATATCGCCACTGATATATGCGTGAATATCATCGGCCTTCAGAAACATGGCTTCACCAGGGTTCAGCTTGATGAAATTGAGAAAGAAAAGAACAAAGAGCCCAATGTCATTGGGAAATTGCCCATTGAGTCGAACAACAAGCGCTGCCAGCTCAGGGGGATTGCTGGGGTTTGTGGCTGGTGAACGTTCAGAAACAGCAAAGGTGTCAGGTGAATCCTTTGCGATTTTGACAAGCTTTTCACTGGCATGTTTGATGGATTCTGGAGATGACTGCATTAGTGTCGTGAAAAGGACACGCAATGCGGCCCTATTTTTTTCATTCGCAGCAGAATCTCCGGTATTAATAACTTTTGCAAAATCTTCAGCAGCTTTCTCACCCACCAATTGGCGCAGGGGCTCAATGGTTTGGAGAAAATGCACAATTTCAGCCAAGGGACGGAAACCGCACAGCCCCTCGAAAGGGGTGATGGCAATAGTCATTTCGGGTTTATGGTTGTCATCTAAGCAAAATATATCAGCACTATAGCAAGTAGAACGCAAATGGCATATTTTAGAATATAAAACGTACCTGGATAGTTTTTGGGGTCTCTCTGATGGAGTATTTCGGCAAGCCTCTTATTAGGGTGCGCTTGGATACTAAGAGCTTTCCCAATGGAGAGAACCTTAAATAAAAACGGGAGCTTTCCATTGTATTTCTCATAGATCTCAGGGCCTAGCAAGGCTTGGTTTGCCTGGACAAGGTCGGAGAGGGTTCGATCGGTCTCGATGTCTTTAGAAGGGAGGGAAGGATGAGTGCCCATCCACAACTAATACCGGTATGAATCAGTACATAGTAGTGAGAACAAAGAACAGGAATTGTGTACATACCTCTGCATAGGGCTTGTCATTCTGGACAGAGAAACCGGCGGGGGGAGTGGCCGCAGCGTACTTCGCCGCCGCAGATTCGGATCCAAGTTTCCCTATCCAAGCAAATCAGAGACCAGCTCAGCTAGACAAAGGCGCGTAGCCACATACCCCAATCGTAACTATTGACACCTACAATGCAAGAATGACTGTGAGCTTTTGTTGACATCTCTGACAGACACTTGGGCTCACATACCGCACTGCAGCTTGAAGAGTGGCACCTGCATTTTGAGCACTGGTTCTGAGCAACAGCAATGACAATCCAAGAAGAAACAAACACAACAGTCTTGATTGCTATCCCAATGCTTCTGTGTTGTGTGTGCCCTGTTTGACCAGCAGCTTCACCCCGCCAGACCTGTTTCGCCTCTGCAATTCACGTGCCTCAGCAACGTCCCAAGATGGCCAATCATGACGAAGATGACGCCGAGCCGCGATCGGGCCGTGCGCTAGCCATGGCGTCCCGGGAAAGGCGGCGTCATCAGGACGTCACTCAAGAGCCGCCGACATCCGCAAGCGCAGCAATACCGGCGGTCGCGCAGAAGAAAACCCAAAACGTGTACTGGGGCTACAATGTTGGCGAAAAAGCCGCCGCTAATCCCGCTGTAAAAGTCTCGCCGATACAACCTCTAGACTCCACTCCACGCAAGCTCTGCACTCGCAGCAAGGTGCCCATTCTGTACTTTGACGAAACCCAAGGCGAGTGGGAAGAACTGAAGATCAAGGCCGAAAAAATGTCGCGGAATCGACCACGGGGCGGCGCTAGGGATAATGGCCAGGCCGCCAACGAAGAAATCGAAATGTGGAACCGGATTCGCGCCGATCTGGCAAAGGCAAAGGAAAAGAACGACCGGCAAAAAGTCCTAAGCGGCTTGATTTCTTATCAAAACGAGCAGATTGCGAAGAATGGGAGCAGTATGTTACAATCTCCCTAAGATCACCCCTTGGATTTCACCATTTTCAATGAGTTTTCATTCTGAATCGAGTTCCTACCCAGCGTGCACCTTTCATTTATTTCATGTTTTGCCCTACAACATTGTCGGAGTATATTTCATAATATAATACATGCTAATGCTGCATATTAGAACCGAGTATTGAGGAAATTGACCAGCTTGACAAATGGCACCGCGAGTTGATGAAACTTGCGGAGGAAGAAAACGACATCCTGCGAAATGAGCCCGCAGATGTGATCAAGAATGTAGAAATTCTCATGGCCCTGCGCTCCGCCAGTGAATCCGATCCACATGGCCGCTCTGCGGCGGCCAAACCTCGTAAGAGGAGACCTGATATTGACGGTGGGGCTGCGGACTCTCCCGGCCCCAATGCTGCTACCGTGACGGACAAAATGAACCGTCTAAAATGCAGCGGTCAGCGGAGCACCAGCGTATCCAGTGCCCAGACTCGTGAATCTACGAAAGTTGAAGAAGGATCTGAAGGTGTCAAAAGTTTCAAGGGGACCGCCCCTGGCAAGAGCGGACAGCTCTACGTCGGTGCTGAAGTGGTTTTTAAACAAAATAAGAAACAGCATGGAACCGAAGGTGAAGGTATTCAGTGCATTATTAAAAATATCACCGGAGATGGACACAAGAAGCGGTGAGACTGAGCCCCCTCTTTCATATAATAGGATAAGCCTAACATCCTTATAGCTATGATGTACAAGACCCAGAACCAAATGAGAAAGGCGAGCAGGGCGCTGTGTATCGCACTACGGCCGCATGTCTCATTCCCATCCCAGAAATCGAAGCACCTCTCCCTGTATTTGCGCCCGGAAGGCAGGTGCTGGCTAGATATCCCGATACAACCACCTTTTATCGAGCCGAAGTCATGGGTGCTAAAAAGGACGTATATCGATTAAAATTCGAGGGCGAGGATGACGATAAGGAAATGGACGTCGATCGCCGTTTCGTCCTAGACATTTCTGGCAAATAGTAGGACGACTATCGATGCTTTGCATAGCGACTACATTATGGCGAGATTTTAACTGGCTTAGCTCTGGCGCTCAAGTTTCTTAGAGATTGGACCCAAGTTAGCATTACCAGGCGTACGGATTAGGCAGGGGATTTTCAGGCATGCTGTTTCAGTATTTTGAACCTTTTGGATTGAGCTTTCGTTTACTCCACGTTGTAGTATACTGGGACTATATTCTTGCACTAATTATTGCTCTTTTTATATTACTGCCTACTATTCGTCAGCATTAGCGCACTGACTCGTCCCTGCAGTATAATCACCTCCCCTGTCTTATTCGTGAAATCAACGATGTGATGTGGAGCCGCCGTCGTGCTGATAACAAATCTCCGCCCGATTACTCAGCTTCCGGCCGAGGCTCTTTTGCCGCACCGAGTCAAATCTCACAAGACAATCAGGGCTTGATCATATGCCATAGAGACCACGTCTTTTGTTTGTCACACCTGGGATACCTTCAATAGTCGGATTGTTCTGTTAATTGCTCTTTTGATGACGCGACCGAGATGCCCGATTTCCCCTCCCATGCTTCTCCATATCTCGCCCCGCAGCCGGTCCACGGGAAACGGCCATTCACAGAATATTCGCTAGCAGACGGCTCTCCCGCCTCCGGCAGCGATTCGAACACCACTACCGTTCCTAGAAGTACCAATCCTGCCGGCGACAGCGAAATCTCCAGCTGCAATGGCTCCGACGCAGCGCCGACGCCGGCTCTACCCAAATCCATCATCTCTCCCGTTCCGACGCCGCCCTTGACCCCCGGCGGCATCCCTCCCTCTCTCCTCTCACCACACCCGGGCTCGAAAGACCGCGGCGCGGCGCTCAGCAAGCCCCCGAGATTACTGCCCCGCTTACCGCACGTCGAGTGCATCGTGCGCGCGCGCATCCCTACGACGGGCGGGTCGGAGATGTTTCTACACCTGTTTCAGAACGACGTGGATAGCAAGGAGCACCTGGCGATTGTTTTTGGAAATACCATACGCAGCCGGAGTCTTGACAGGGTACGGGAAGGGGAGACGGAGATGGACCGCATGATTCGCGGCGCATATGTGGGGAGACTACGGCCGGGCAGGATTAGTAGCCGGGTCGACGAAGGCGAGGGGCAGACGACGGCTGCTGCCGGCGCTGAATCTTCGTCTTCTTCGGAGGCTCCTTTTCCAGAATCGAGTCCTGATGAGATACCATCAGACGAGAGCGCGGGCGATGAGCAGGCTGCGGCTCCGCTCGTCCGAATACACTCAGAATGCTACACCGGCGAGACGGCGTGGTCGGCGCGCTGCGACTGCGGCGAGCAGCTCGACGAGGCAGCGCGGCTGATGTCCGACCCGTCCTCCACCGGCGGCGTCATTATATACCTGCGTCAAGAGGGCCGAGGGATCGGCCTGGGCGAGAAGCTCAAAGCATACAATCTACAAGACTTGGGCTCGGATACCGTGGAAGCCAACCTACTCCTTCGGCATCCTGCGGACGCGCGCAGCTACGGACTGGCCACCGCAATGCTTGTCGATCTGGGGCTGGGCGCTGGGTCGGGGAACGGGGGGATCCGGCTGCTGACGAATAATCCGGACAAGATCGCGGCGGTGGAGGGGCCGAATAAGGAAGTGGTGGTGAAGGAGAGAGTCGCGATGGTTCCCCTGGCCTGGAGGACGAATGGGGCGGAAGGGATTCGGAGTACTGAGATAGAGGGTTATTTAAAAACAAAGGTGAGTTATATGTGCCCCCTGTATTGCACTATTGGCTAAAGTTTGCTCTAGATTGGAAAAATGGGTCACTTACTGGGCTGATTTTCCACGCATAAAATTTATCAACTTGGACATGATGATGGTGATGGTTTTATACGTGCAGCGTTCTTGTTACCATAATTTAGTTGTAGTATTTAGATCATTTCTGTTTAACATGCATCTGGGAGCTTTATGTGACAGTATATATGCAGTTCAAAGACATCGACGGGCAATGATAGGTTCTATATCATACATCCGACAGCGAAAACCGCGCAAGGCCTTACTTACTCCTTCCGCCCACGGGAATAGAACAATTGTTTTTCCTCGCCCAAGTGCGCAAACTCGCGGGGAATTTTGGTAATCTCTTTATGCAAAACGTATTCCACATCCTTGCACCCCGCAGAGGCGAGAAGGTTCTCCATTGTCGCTTTGCTAAAGCCATGGTGAGTAATAGTATGGGCGGCAGGAGCACTAGCGGCGATCCATTGCTGGCCGTCCTTCGCGGCATCAAAATCGATCACCACCAGCGTGCCGCCCGGGCGCAGGCGTTCCACAAGTCGATTGACTGCGCGCTGCGGGTCCTCAATGTGATGCAGCGCCATGGACGTGATGATCAGATCGAAGTTGGCGAGGTCTTTGTTCTGGATCAGCGAGGCGTCGGGCTGCGCTGCAGCGAGATCGCCCACGACGGCGCGCATCTGCGACTCGGGTATGCCGGCTTCGCGGGCGCGGCGGTTGTATTTGTTGACCATGCCTTCGGCCAGGTCCACGCCGATGATTTCCGAGAAGTACGGGCGGAGAGCCTAAACGAATAAGAAAGCGCATCGGCGTATTAGTCACCACACTCGCCACGAAGATGGTTAAGAGAAATAATAATGAATAATATACATGAGACAAAAACCCGTCTCCGCAGGCAAAGTCAAGCATTCTCTTCGGCTCGGTGGTCTGGGCATCAATGCCTATCCACGGAAGATTTTCCTTCAGGTGCTCCTCGATCTGCCGCATGACGGAGCGAATCCAGTCATGATCGAAGGCGGTCTCTGCGTTTTCACTGTGTAGCCAGACGTCGCGTGGCGGTTAGCCTAGACTAGTTACATGTGCAACAGCGTATGGATCCTGGCATTGGGGTTGGAATACCTCCAATAATCCTTATTCGCAGCGGCATGGCCTTGGCCGTGGGCATGGTGGGCATGGTGGTGCTGGTGGTGAGCGTGGTGGGGGTGATCAGCCATGAACGTTAGAGCTTCTCAGAGACCGTATCTCCGTGGAGAATGTTGGTTGAGAGCGCAGGTCAGTTTGACGGGCCGGCAGGCGGTACTTATAGCCCACAGCCCCGCGGCGTTGCCCCTCGTTGTCTCTGGAAACGATTGCGCGGGCGGCAACATCTGCGGCGACTTTACGGAGACATTTGGCTGCGTTTGCACCTTTGGGGGGTGGCTGACTAACCCGGCTCGCCTGAAGGCTGAGTCAGCAAGGCTCCGGGCCAATCCGCGCGCCGGGCCGGCGGTAGCGCCGTACACGCGGTCCTCCGCTCGGGCACTGACGGATGTTCCGCGTGGCAGGCTGACTCGCTGGCGGACGACGAACGGGCAGCACGCGTGACGGTGGTCGTCGGGCGCCTTGGCAACCCCAGGTGAGCGGAGTTCCGCCCCCGGGGCGGAGGGCCCACTGCCGGCGTGCATGATCCGATAACAGCCGCATGCATCTGGCTCCTTTGCTCCCCTCCCCCGTCAGGAGTCCAGCGGCACAGGCAAGAGAAGGTGCTCGAACCTGAGCTAAATAACAATAATATATGCGTCCTTCTGGGCAGACGCCGCTAGCTCCTGGCGCGGGGCTAACGACTGGGGGCGCTGGATCAACTGCCGCCTGAGCTCCAGGCCTCAGTGTAACGCGAGTAGGGAACATGTCAGAGGGCGAAACAGTGCCCACCGGCCGGGATGGTGGCAGCAAAACCGGGAAGTTGTTGGCGGCCGGGGGGGGAGGGGCGTGCTAGGCTAGGCTGGAGCCAAACAAAAATAACCCGCAGAGTTCTCGCCGGGGCACGACTGGCAGCGGGGAGCCTTAGTCAGGACATGGGGTGTTCCTGGGAATCCTGCGGGAGGGTACAAGTCAGCACCGAAGGATTGATGGGCGCGGTGGCCCAGCGCTTGGCCGGCTGCGCGCCCATGCTCAGGGGGGCGGCGCGATCGGCCGCCCAGCGCGGTTCTTCAGCGCAGGGCCGCCAAGCCGCCTTGCCCCATCGGGCGCGCGCCTAGCCCGAAGCGGCCGCGCGCTAACCGCCGCCAGCCTAGCGCCGCCGCTTTGGGACCAGCGCGCCCGAAGCGGCTACCGCGCCGTGGCGGCCCAACCGGCGCGCGGCCAATCAACGCGCGAATCCGCCAGCCCGCCCACTGGCACGGCCGCCCTGTCCGCAACGGCCGCCCGTCGCTGTTGTTGGGTGCTCTGACGCTTCTGGTGCTGCGCTGCTGCTGCTACTGCGCTGCTTTTGATGCTCGTGCTGCCGCCCGCTGCTCCCCCCTCCCCTCCCGCCGTGCAGAGCCAGATCTGCCCTGCCGTTCGCACCCCCACGCGCGGTTAGCCCGCGCCCCACTGAGTCCACGCAACTGCCCGTCACCCTTTTCCGCACCGCTCCCAGGCCTCCTCGTTGTCGACGACGCCACGCCTACATAACGGCTGCCTCAGTCTCGCGCGCTCGCCGCTGTCCTGGCTGCTCCGCCCCTCCGTCCACTCGCTCGCCATGATGGACCTCTCGCCGCACACCTCCAGCGCGGCCTCCCGCAGCCAGACGCCCTCGCACGCCTACAGCCTTCCGCCCGCCCATCCGCGCTCCATCGACCTGCCCACCGCCACCGACTCGCTGTCCAATGGCTCGCTCGCCGCCGGCAAGAAGCGCAAGGCCACCGGCCCCTCGCGCGGCGTCGCCAACCTCACGCCCGAGCAGCTCGCGAAGAAACGGGCCAACGACCGCGAGGCTCAGCGCGCCATCCGCAAGCGCACCAAGGCCCAGATCGAAGCCCTCGAGCGCCAGGTGCAGGAACTGACCTCGCAGCAGCCCTACCAGGACCTCCAGGAGGCTCTACGCCAGAAACAGGCCGTCCAGGCCGAAAACGAGGAGATTCGCCGCCGCCTGGGCTCCGTCATGGCCATCCTGCATCCCATCCTGAACTCCGGTAGTTTGCTGAACGGGAACGGCAGCATCACGCTGAACGGCACCGCCGCTAGCTCTGCTGCTGCTGCTGCGGCTGCCGCCGCTGCCATCGGCTCGCGCCCGCCGCCTGATCCGCTGGGGGTGTGGGCGTCGAGCCTTGAGTCGGATATGCCGTCGCCGCCCGCCGGCCCGCTCTCCGACACGTCGTCGCAGCGGCGCAGCTCGCTCTCGCTCGAGCAAACCGTCAGAACCCCCGTGAGCCTCGAATCGTACGCCGGCTCGCCGCAGGGCATGCACAGCCCGTCGCCGTCGCTGTCGGGCCCAATCAACAGCTATCGACAGAATTGGCCGTCTCAGGTCAACGACAACGGCCTCTCCGCCTGCAACCCCTTCGACTTCCAAAAACGAAACCTCGTTCACGGCCTGGAGTTTTCTGGCTCTGGCGAGAGACTGGGCTTGAATTTCTTGCTGGATTCTTCTCGGCAGGTCCCGAAGATTAATGAGCTCCGCCTCCATGCGGCGTCGCCGTCCCAGGAGGTCCAGCACCGTTATCAGAACCATCTACAGATGCAGATACCCCCAAATCTATTTGATACGTCGCTTCCACCGTTTGTCATCCCAGTGCGAAACGTCGAACCTACTTGCCCTCTAGACAGCATTCTTCTTAATTTTCTCCGTGGCCGCCAGCGACAAGCTGCTGAAGGCGTGTCCAAAGGCCAGCTTGTCGGCCCCCCCTATCCAAGCGTCTCCTCCCTCCTGAACCCCGAGAAAAGCGACATGTCCCACCCCCTCTCCAAGGTGTTCACGGACATCATCAGCAAATTCCCCGACATTAGAGATCTCCCAGAAAAAGTTGCCGTCGTTTACGTTATGTTCCTTCTCATGCGCTGGCAGATCTACCCGACGAGAGAAAATTACGATCGCCTCCCCGAGTGGATTACGCCGCGCGTTTCGCAGCTTGTTACTCCCCATCCCGCCTGGATGGACTACCTTCCTTGGCCACGCATGCGCGACCGTATGGTGGCTTCCTACGCCGACTACGACTTCGGCAATTGGTTTATTCCCTACACCACGACCCTGAGCATCAACTGGCCCTACGCCGATTCGGACTGCTTGCTGGCTATCCCCAACTCAGAGGAATATGTCATCAACCCGGTCTTCGAGAGCCATCTCCGAAATCTAAATAACTGGTCCCTTGGGCCAGCCTTTGCGAAACATTACCCCGGTTTGGTCGACACTTGCCGTGTGAAGACTGACCCGTGGGACACTGCTACCAATGGCGCATAAAGTCAATCTTTTGTGGTGCATCTTGCCCATTCTCTCGAGCGTTTCCTATGTATCTTGTGCGGCGTTGATTTGATTATAATAGCGGGAAAGGGGTTGGTGAGGGGTGCTTTCGGATACATCCTGTTTACTTCCTATTACCCACGGGCTCTGAAAATTCCTATTTTCGCCCACAGTTTTTTTTTTTCTATAAAATATTCTTCTATGTATGCTAGATAAGGTGTCTATTTGTTGACATACCTTTTCCTCAAGGAATAAAACTGTTCAAGCGTCAATACTACCTGTCTTAACAAAGTAGCTGCCTGTTGCCTAGTTTCTTTGCATCTTGTGGTCTTTGAGACCATTATTTGCGTTGAGGTCAGGCATATCAGCCTAAGCCTCATCGGGCGACGCATCATCATCGCTTCAACTCGCAGGTACCAAGACAGCAACAGAGCAGACGAGCTGCTTTCGACGCCCAATTTACTCGCTATCTCCTCCCTCTAACTCCTATTCAATCACATTAAAGAAACCCCATAAATCCTCTGCAAAATGGCGTCGGATCCCCCAATTGGTACCGCGCCCCTCACCTCTCCAATGTTGACTTGCTGTTGACTGATGCTTGCTTGAATCGCAGTTCTCGATGGCGGAACGGGGTTTTTAAAAGTCGGATATGCAGGCCAGGCATGTTTGCATTGCATATCGAACAGGATCTACTTCGGCAAGCTAATGTCCAACGCAATTCCCAGAACTTCCCAGAGCACCAGTTCCCATCGATAGTGGGGCGGCCTATCCTACGATCGGAAGAGCAGGCTGGCGACATCGTTGTTAAGGATATCATGTGCGGTGATGAAGCTGCTGCTGCGAGGTCGATGTTACAGATTAGTTATCCCGTACGCAACGCAGAAACCAACCCCTCTACTGCCTCTGGTGGGAATGCCTGACGTATATCTTTAGATGGAGAACGGAATCGTGCGAAACTGGGACGATATGCAGCATCTATGGAATTACACGTTTTATGAAAAGATGAAGATCGATCCGACCGGCCGCAAGATCATGCTCACTGAGCCGCCGATGAACCCGCTGAAAAATCGCGAGCAGATGTGCGAGGTGATGCTCGAGGGATATAATTTCGGCGGAGTCTATGTTGCCATCCAGGCTGTGCTGGCGCTTTACGCACAAGGTATCATGATCTGGGCGTTTGGGACTGGAATTTCCTGGCCGCTTACACACATGCGCTCCGCACAGGTCTGAGCAGTGGCGTGGTCGTCGACTCCGGCGACGGCGTCACGCACATCGTGCCCGTCTACGAATCCACCGTCCTAAACCACCTCACCCGCCGCCTCGACGTCGCCGGCCGAGACGTCACCCGCAATCTCATCGCCCTCCTCCTCCGCCGCGGGTACGCCCTCAACCGTACGGCTGACTTCGAAACGGTCCGCCAAATCAAAGAGAAACTTTGCTACGTCTCCTACGGCCTGGAGCTTGATCAGCGGCTGTCCGAAGACACTACCGTCCTAGTGGAATCCTACACGCTCCCGGACGGCCGGGTGATTCGCGTGGGCAGCGAGCGGTTCGAGGCTCCGGAGTGTCTATTCCAACCCCACCTGGTCGACGTGGAACAGCCGGGCATTGCCGAATTTTTGTTCAACACGATCCAAGCGGCGGATGTCGATGTTCGGAGTAGCTTGTACAAGGCCATCGTGCTGAGCGGCGGAAGCAGCATGTACCCCGGTCTCCCGTCGCGGCTGGAGAAGGAATTAAAGCAGCTGTGGTTGACGCGAGTGCTGGGTGGAAATCCGGAGAGGTTGAATGTGAGGAGTCTGGCGATTCCTACTTTTTGTATCGACTCCACTAATTATAAAATCCCTTCACCCAAACAGAAATTCAAAGTGCGCATCGAAGATCCTCCTCGAAGACGGCATATGGTCTTTTTGGGCGGGGCTGTGCTAGCTAATTTGGTGAGCAATACCCCTGAATCCATTCACATCCCCGTCTTGGTCGATCCCATCTAATGCACTTTCTCCAGCTGGCCGATAAAGATAACATGTGGATATCCAAGCAAGAGTGGCAAGAGCAAGGACCTCGAGTTCTTTCGAAACTGGGTCCAAGATAAATATCGCGCAAAAGCATATATATTGACTCCTACAATATACAAGATGTCCGTCCTCCCAAGTATTTTGCAATTGGGTCCATTCTATGTCTCCACCACCGCCTGAACGTCGACGGGCGGCATGATCTATCGATATAGCCGTATCCTCCCCTGTAAAATCGCCAGAACATAACCAAATATATGTCCGTACTCCATAGAAGTCGAGAAAGAATAGCCGCCCAAGTCATTCTCAGCTCCTAACAATCAAGGAGCTGATGCACAAGGTAACAAAAAGGAAATGACAAAACCATATTAAAAGGTTATGCAGTAGACACGAAAATAAGGAGAATCGAAAGTGTAAATGTATGTACTTTTCGTCAAAAGCAAAGGGAAAATGCGAGTAAGATCTTCCTCACTCGTCACTGTCTGTATCTGATCCTTCTTCCTCTAATCTACGTCTTCGTTCTTCATCCAACTCCCTGTATGTACTCCAACTCAACAACAAGAAAGCGATGATGATGAGGATCCCGCCTGTTATCGAAGCACCGCTAATTTGTTTGTTGTTTAATTTCCAATCGACCAGGGCAACGATGAAGATGGTCAGGAGAGCCGCAACGGACGAAAGGACAGGCGACGTAAGCGAAATAAGAACGAGAAAAGAACCGGAGAAAGCTGAGGGAAGAGAAATTCTGGTTAGTTATCATACATTATACAAGACCGCGACGGGGATAATTGGGTGATAAAAAAACATACTAGCATTTGAAAGTGTTGAAACGAATAGCAGCCATTTGGCTTGACCCTGCGGCCATTCAAATTTCTCCCATCCCAGCATGTGGAGCAGCGGCAATGGAATCCAAAGGACCAGGAGGGTGAAAGCACCGATAAGACTGCCAAATGTATTTGCAAAAATGACTCCACGACCAGGGCTTGTACCTTCCGGAGGACAAGCGAATCTTTTGTACAACACCTCGTAAAGACCGTATAGCACGCTTCCTGCACCAATAATAAGATTCCCTAGAGTGCGATTTGAAGCCTTTTCGGCTTCTGATTCGGACGGAGCGCCGCTAGGGTGACCACCACCATACGCGACGATGACGACACCAATGATGGCAATTCCGACAGAAAAGACTTTATCGAATCGCAGTTTATCGTTCAGTAGGGGAATCGAAAATGCATACGCAAAGAACGCAGAGCAATTGTAAATGGCAGTCAAGTCGCTGCCTGTCGTCAAATTGACCGCGACATACCAAGAGCCTCCAGCGATTGTAAGGGCGCTGGTGACAAATGCGGTCGTTTTTATTATATACGCGATCGGGGACTTGTGGGACTCGCGGGCGCTTAAATGGAGGTCTTGAGACTCTACCATTTGGGCAGTAGTTCGCAGGAGGTAGACATGCCGGCGCCAGAATGCGGCCCAGGACATATGTCGCTTTTGGATTCGGAGAATCAGGAGTTGGACAGGCCATAGGCACACCCACGAGCCGTGTGTCATATAGCTATTTATACATTAAAATTAACAATACTATTCAGAAGCATAGGATAAAGGGGGAAGAAAGCCTTTCACGGCGTCTGTAAGGACTCACAGCATGCAATATGGTTTATCCCATCCCAACACTTGCTGAATATAGACAGCAGTCTGCGTTTGCACGGTGAAACTGATCAAACTTAGGACGAGAAAGAAAGAGGCAATGATGTATTTGCGACGGGTGGCTCGCGTGGCATCATAGTCTGGTGTTTTGCTCCGAAAAGAAGATCTCCTGCTGGCACCAGAGACACCTCTGCCGTCCGCCGACCCAGCAAACGTCGCACTCTCTTGTCTGCCACGGCGGTCTTCCTTCAGCAACGGCACGTTACTCTGGCTTTCTACCGGTCCGTGAAGCGATGGGCGTTCAATCGTCATGTCTTCATCAGTTAATTCGTCTTCCGAGTCCCTGTCCAAGTCCCTTCCTTGAGTTGTGTGCGACAAAAAAGTGGATGGGGCGTCGGGTGGGCGATTGCTGTCAAATTCGACGTGTTTCACCGGCGCAGCCTTTGACGATGACGGCAAGACAGAAGGTTCTTGTTGGTCTGAAATACGCCCCTGATACAAAGATGAACCCTCTTCCAAAGCCACCCGACTCGCCTGTTGTTCTTCGTATCTCTTAACAATATTACTGGGGGATTCGGGAACAGGCTTCATCCATACGGGAGCCAAGTTAAGGCTGCAGCGTATGGCTAATCACCTGCTCGCTATAAAAAAAGCCGTAGCGGCATTCAATCCTCAAATGACAATCGTACACGCATTTGGCGCCCGATGCGAAAAAGAATGTCGGTCTGGGCCGTGTTCGATAAGGTGTGTAGATAATTTGGGTGGACTAGCTTCGGATAGGGCGTTACAACTCTGGTTGGAAAGGGAGCGAAAGAGAACCTCAACAAGGCCGAGGGTCATCGAACCAAATGTACAGCCAAATTCGCATGAAGCCGTGAATCGCGAATCGCCATCGACTCGGCAATGGCGTTGGCCTGCAAGGGGGAAACGAGACATTATGTCACAGACCCGCTTACTTAATCCATCCAATCGTGTCGGGATGTTTCGATTAGTCAGCTAGTTGAGGATAAGCTTGGCAGATTATATAAGACATTCAACGGCGCTTCTATCGGACGACACAGGAGCACGTGATGATCATGTGACTGAGCGTCTATAATATTGCGTCTGGTCTTGCTCCTAATGAACAAGACACAGATACTTATAGATGAACATGCTATAATCAAGGCTATGGGAAAAACATATGAAAAACCCCTAGCAAACCTCTGCCAGCTCAATAGACAAAGATAATGAAATTGATACTGTGGTCAAGAGAAGAAGATGATGAATCTATGATTCTCTGATTTCTTCTTTGAAGATCTGATCATCTGACAAGTCATCTGACTTCTGCTTAACACACTTTTATAGCTTTGACAGTGACATAGACAGTGAATCTCTCTCTATTAAATAATCAATATTCACAAGTCTCAATTACTTAATGAATTTTTTAAATTTCTGTCTAGATAAGATCTTTGTTAAGCCATCTGCAGACATATTATTACTTTCAATTCAGATAATATTTAATTTCTTATTAGTAACTGCTTTCTGTAATCAGTGGTGATGAATATCAACATAATGAAGCTTGATAATTAGTTGCAGAGCTGCTGAAATCAGTAACCATATCATTTATAAATTATCACATAAAATATCAAAATCTCTTCCTAATTTCAACATAATATTCTTAAATAAGTGTTTCCACCACATGATCTCTTTTGCTGTATAGAATAGTGCTAAAAGCTCAGCTTCTGTTGAAGACATTGTAATGATCTTTTGTCTGAAGAATTTCCAATCAATCAAGTTTTCAAAGAGCTTGAATATGGAGCTCTGAAAGAAGTGTCTAGAGCCCAAATTGTCTGCAAAAGAAAAATCACTGATGATTATTAAATGAGTGTTTATGACATTGTTATTATCACTCTGAGTATTCAACTCCTCCTCAGCACAGAATTCAAGAGCATAATACTTTGTTGAAAAAGCATATGAGATAACTCTCTCAATTGCTGTATGATGTTCTGGTCCTGGGTTAATCAAAGCCTCACTTAATTTTGCAGTAGCAAACAAAATATCAGACTGTGTTACAATAGCAGTGTAGAGAGCTGAACCAATCTTTTGTTGATAGACATGTATTTGTTGCTTATCTTGCACCTCTGTATAAGAAGCTATATCTGCAGTTATCATTGATGTATGTGATGGCTTCAACTCTGTAAGATTGAACTTATTAGCAATCTTCTCAATATAACTATTCTGACACAGCCAAAGCTTCTAAGCATCTCTATTGTGTAAGACACAGATATCTAGAAATCATTCTAGCTCTTCAATCTCTCAAAGCTCATAACATGTTCATAGATTCTTCAATAACTGCTCAAATGTTTCAACATTCTTTCTGTGATATAAAAATACTATGTCATTCATGTAAAAGAAGATAATAATATTCTTATCAACAAATAGACATAGTTCTTCACAAATCTGATGAAATTTTAGTTTCTGAAGTGTTGAAGTGAGGTCTTTGTATCAGAGTCATGAAGATTTGAGATGACTGTATAAGACATGTAGAATCTTTCAAACACTTCTTTTCTTATCATAATTCTCTGCTGGTCTGCAATAAACAGATTTATCAAATGAAGCATTAATGAACACATTAACAGCATCAATCTGAAAGATCTCCATTTCAAAATAAGTTATTATAGTCATTAAAAGATGAAATATTCACACAGCAAGAGTAGTGATATAGATGTCATGTTTATTATTGATATTCAGATCTCTGTGAAAAACAAGTCTTGCCTTATAACATTCCAAAAAACCATTAACATCAAATTTGTACATATAAATTCACATTAAAGAGATTGAACATATTTCTTCCAAGCTCTCTACTTCTTTAAAGCATTTCTTCATTCATAGCTTCTCCATTTCCACATCCATTGCAGTCTTAAAGTCACCAGCATGCAGATGTTGCAACATTGAAAAATAATGCTTTGAAGACTTCAGAAGATTCTCTCTGTGAAGTTTAAAATTTATAATTGTAAAAACTGTTAAATAGTCTCTATAAAAAGAATTCAAATGTGCTGTTTGCTGCAGAATCACTGTATAAGCTGTTTGCCTGTCAATTTGATCTGTGTTTTGGTGCTTTATTCTAGCACTTTGCCTAGAAGGTTGCTCTGTGCTTGAGCTTGTGCTGACTGAGTCATTCATCACTTTCATGACAAAATGATTGACTGTCAAAATCCCATCATTAGTGCTCACCATCTCTGTGGCAGAATGATTGACTATTAATTGTCCATCATTTGTGCTCACCACCTCCATAGAGCTAGCAGCAGAAAGTGTAGTAGATGTTATATCTTCAGACAGCTCAACTACAACACCACTCACTGTCTTCATAGCTTTCACAGTAGAATGATTGACTGTCAATGAAAGTTGATCCAGCATCTCTATTTCAGTTGATGATGTTGTTGAATCATCTGAAAGAAATTGAATGTAGATGTCTGAAGCTGATGACTCTGATGTAGATTCTGATGTTGGCAATGCACATGTCTCTTCTGACTGATCAGTTAGTGTCTTAGTCATTGTTTCCATTGATCTTATTGGCTGATCAACAGTTTCATGACTTTTATGTGGTGTATTCTTCTCAGAGTCTTCATCTTCACTGTCATGCTTGCTCAAGCTCATTTTGTTAATATCACTTACTTCAATGAAAGATATTGTATCCAGCACAACAAAGCTCTTCTGTAATAAAAGCTTGCTGCTAATCTTGTTAGAATCAAATAGCATATCTTTGTTGAATATAATGTCTCTTGTTAATATAATCTTTTGTTGTACTGGAATTCAAATGTGAAAAATATTTATTGATTTGTATTCAATGAGATATTCAACTTCTGCTCTAGAAGTCAGCTTCTGATTTCTTTCATATCATGCATTCTTAATTAAAGAATACACTCTACAGCCAAAAACTCTTATATGCCTAATTTCAGTTAAAGGAGTTGCAGTTTGAAGATATTTCCCTAAGAATTCAAGAGAAGTGTTTCAATCAAGATCTTTAACTGAAATTCTGTTTAAAATATACACTGCAGTCTTGATGCATTCTGACCATAAATTCTCAGACAAGTTGGCTTTAATTCACATTGTATGTGCTGCTGTTGTTATTAAAGCTCCCACATGTTTCACAGCTTCATTTTGAGCCAGCATGTAGAGTGCTGAATGTTGAACAACTATATTATATGTTTGAGTCAATGCTGTCAGTTCTGACTGCATAGAGGTCTCTTCATCAATTCAAATAGTCAAGATAGTTAATTGATATAAATTGAGAATTATTCTTATCATTTTTGCTATGCACATCAAACTTTTAGATTTTTGCTGCATTGTTTCCATGTAGTGCAGATGAATATAATCACAATATAAATGAACCACCCATCTATCTCCATTATAATCTGGAGCAAACTATATGAGATCAACAGACATCTTTATGAATGAGTGCATAGATCTTTTCAATGGCATTCTGCATATGATTTGCTTTGCTTTTGAAAGAGTGCAAGATCTGCACTCCATTATTAGAGAATCTCAAGAGATCTTTGCAAATTTCACATCAGTAGACATTTTTGAAAGATGAGTCAGAGACTCTCTTTCTAGATGATCAAGTCTCAAATGCCAAATATTCATTATTTCTAGCAAACTGAAGGCCAATGCTGTCAATGGTTTTTTAATCAAATCTTCACCCAACAAGACAGTAAAAACACTCTTTGTTATACTGTCTGTTGCAACATTAATAGATCTGTATTCAATGACCATTTTTCTCTCTTTAACAGTCAAATTGAACAAGATATTCCTTGTACTGGTGTAGTAAACTGTAAGAGACTTGTTGTTCAAATAACAATTCTTCACACACAGCAACTCATGTGCTACTAGATTTATATGAAAGCCAGAAATGTATAGAACATTCTTTAGTAATATCTTGCCAGCATCTGTCAGTGTTTGAGTATAAACTTCAACATCACCATATTCATGGATTTTACAATGAGTATTTCCAACAAGCACAATATCTGAAGAACCAGCATCTCAGTAGTTTTGAAATCTTGTAAAATCATTGCAAATATGTGCATCTGCACCCTCATTTAATATGAAGCTGTTCCATAATGAATAGGGTTCATATTTATCACTCATGTTAGTGGAGTTAAAAACTGTTATGGAAGCAAAGATAGTCAGATTAGAGAATGTCTTGACAATGACTTTGTTAGCATCACTGTCTGTTGCATCACTCAAAGCATCAACTTCTTCATTAGCATTTAAATTCTTTGATTTCTTTCAATTTGCAATCTTTTTCTTTAATTTTCTGTTGTTCACTGAATTCTTCAATGCTTTCTTAATCTTATTATCAATTTTTGGATCCAGTTTCCAGTCTGTTGGTTGAACAAGTGGATTAAAATATGAACAGTATGCTCAATCATGATGCTCTCTGTAAAGACATGCAGAGTTCATATTTCCATTATTCTCTCTCAACAGCTTATTTTGAACTATCTTTTTGATGAAATATGCTGATGACTTATTCTGTTGGTCTGGCTCAGAATTCTCCTTTAATGTCTGCTGAAATATTTAAATATATCTATAAACATCCAGCTCATGCTTCTGATTCAAATTCTCTTCAGTTAGAAGCTTTGACAGATACATATAGAAGAACTCTCTGTAATTCTGAGAGATTGCTCTCAGAAATTGTTTGAAGGCAAAAGACTCACAGATATATTCACACATATTGTACACAGTAGCTCAATTTAATGCTTCTTTGTAGTTCAGTAAATATGCTTCAATCACTTGATTCTTTGATCCATCTTCTAGAATTTTGAATCTCTCTACTAGTCTAGCTTTCAATTGAGAAGCATTCACCACATTTCTAGCATATAGAGCTTTCAGATGTTCTTTTGCAGTAGCTTCTACATTACTCAATTCACTTATTGTAAGAATTCTCAGAGATGAATCTACATAATCTCTTATTGTCTTCTGTAGCTCTTGCATTGCTAAGACTCTCTTCTTTCAAGTTCTGTACTGATCTCTTTGCATATTTCTTGCATGTTTTGTATCCACAGAAGTCACAGTTTCTTTGATTTTTTCAGAAGAAAGAAAATTCTCTATAATGAATTTCTGAAGTTTGGGATGTGTTTCTTTTGTCAGATTGATGTATGGTCACAATTGATGAAGATTTGCTAAATGTTTGATGTCTTCAATTCATTCTTCTCAATCATCAGAACTATTTAGCATAACAACTCTTCTAGACAATTCATTCATTTTTAATTAATTATTAAAGTGAGATGTTGACCCTAGATTATGGTTTTCTGTAGACTTAGATTGATAAATATATAGATGTGTTAGATCTCTGTGAACTCCACAATTAAGATTTAAGCTTAAATAGAGGGTTCAATGTATGATCTCAAAATACTTAATAGTGACCTCTATTTATATGGGTAACAAGAGTAAAATAAAGTATCTTGAACATATCTTTAGATAACAATCAAATTCTTGAAAGAGCTCAGACTCATAACTATTGAATGACACAGAAGCATGTGATGATCATGTGACTGAGTGTCTATAATATTGTGTCTGGTCTTGCTTCTAACAAACAAGACATGGATACTTATAGACAAACATGCTATAACTGAGGCTATGGGAAAAACATATGAAAAACCCCTAGCAAACCTCCACCAGCCTGATAGACAAAGATAATGAAATTGGTACCATGGTCAAGAGGAGGAGGTGGCGAACCTATGGTTCTCCAGTTCCTCCTTCAGAGACCTGGTCACCTGACAAGTCACCTGACTCCTGCTCAACAGCTTCAAATCTTCAAACTCCAAGAATAAATATTTCCATTATGCTGCAATTCCTAGCCCTACACGTACTATATGGAGGTATCTAGAAGACCAGCATCTTGTCTTAAATGCGACCTTCAGATAGTTTTACTCCCCTTCTAGGAAACCAGCAATAGGTTCGAATTACACCAGTTGAATATGGACTCTTCAATGGTGAATATTACATGCGCGTTCCTCAGTGTATGCTGGGATAAGCTGAAATATTGGATAATTCACGCCATCCAGAAAAAGAGGGCCAACTTATTTATATCTTATATATTGCGGGAGGTAGTCGTCAGCATTCCTTCTCGACCATGTGGCAATAATATTCAAAGAATAATACCTACTGAATCCGAGAAATGCAACCTCAGTGTCACAAAGGTGAAGGTTTTATTCATTTGCGTTACAACTGCTCACTTTGAAGAAGCAAGACGGCATATATGAGAGGTATATTGGTCTACCATAGTACTTCACAAGGCAGTCAGCCCATGCCGGTACCCCTCTATGCTTCTCGATTAGAAAATGAATTACGATAATACTTCCTTATACCTTTCTGGGTGCTAGCACTGGCTTGTTACAGTACAATATGGAACGGTTCGTTTACTGAAGGTGACAATAGAACGGCCCTTCTCCATAGCCAGAGATCGGGAGCGGTTGGATTCCGCGAGCGCGCCAGCTATTTTTCATCAATAGCGAACGCAGGGTCCCATCCTGGAAGCATTTAAAACGAGTCAGTATATATTGAAGAGTATCGATATTGGGCATGTCTATAGAGCTTTGTATTCGGAAATAGCTGGGAATTATATTCTACTGCTACCAGAACAGCATCAGTGCATTACAAAGTGTGTTGCTCCGACAGCGTAAGTTGGTACACCTGATAATTCACTTGACTGCTCAACAGGTCTGAGGGTATGAGGCAACAAATTCTGTCTGAGCGGCGCCGCACAGATCCCGAGATTCCTCCCTGAATTTGTTTCCAGTTCTAGATTAATATCGGCTACAGTTCTATCTGCTCACCGGCTCGCTTGGCGCAGGCCGATTTGCGAAGGTCTTGTTTTTCTATCTACCTCTGCCGGACAACGATCCAAATACAGCTGTGGCACTCTGAATGACGAAGAGTATATTCTGGAATCAGGTGTATTATACTACAGAGAGACGTTCATGAGCCAGAAGGGGGGCTTGTTATTCATATTTTCTGAATACAACTGCGTTATAACTAATCATGTAGCTAGGGGTTTATGCTGATAAAACATGGATCTGCCCCGCGCGCGCTCTCCCCAATACTACCCGGATTAACTTGGTGTCCCGTTCAATATTTCACTTTCTTTTTGGAAATGATGGCTTGTTGCGTTGACCCTCTGGTGGTACATTTTCGTCGACTATTCTCAGAGGTTGTCCATGGCCACCTTGCTGACTTCAACTTGGAATGCGGGCCCGAGGATAACCTCGGTGAAGAAGCCAATCAAAATTAACAGGCAAATTTTCGCAGATTAATGTCACTCCTGGGAGACCGCAAACTCGATAGTACGACACACAGCTGGCTTCAAATATGAAAATCATTGAGTTTGTTATTTTGATACCCTCCAGCTTTAAAGAAGCCCCTTTCACCTTGGGCATATTGCTCAGCCACATAGCAATATCTTCTAACTCAACATTGTTAAAGATCTTAGATACGTGAAGACTAAAGGTAGCTAGCATTCCAGGTTCCTGAGGGTGTGAAGTATTTGCAGTACTTGCCAATCCAGGAAATAATGGTAAAGTTGCTGAGCCGGCACCCAGCCTGCTTGCATAACCAGGCTTTTTCAATGGTGAGGTTTTTCGAAGAGTATCCATTACATCCGCCATCTCGACAAATGTATCTCCTGCTTGTGCCCGAGAATGAATTTCGACGAGCAATTTAGACGTGAATGAATTTCTTACACCAGCAGAAAAGGCAGCAGCATCATTGTTGCTACCAGCTGTCAAAATTTCAAAAACGCGTGACTCCTGTTTGAGGGTGCGGCTTGCTAAAAAGCTGTAACAGCAATCAAGTATCATAATAACATCCACGTGGGTATCAACATTTTCTGATGGAATCATATATCCGATTATTCTTTCCATGGCGATATTTTTGCCGTACCTACTATGTAATGCCAGCTCATTAAGATTATTTGGCCCACCGTGTCCAGAATAATGGATCATAACAATGGATTCTCCTGGCGCTGTTTCTGCGTCTCGGAATATTTTGAAGATTCTGTCCGAAACTTCACGCCCTGGAGCCAATGTGCCGTCAGGGATAACATAAGTATCCACAACAGGGAACCCCATCAATCGAGCCATATCCTCAAAACTTTTCTCATCGCGCTCTGCTCCCGTGTTGTCGTCTGCCCATCGAAAATGGAATGCAAAAAAATTTGAGTAACGGCATTTTCGGCGGTTTATCGCCGCCTCCAAGGTTGCTCTGAACTCGTCTACTGTGACTGCCGCCATCTTTAATTATGTTTAATTTTTTTGGCTTGATAGTAGGGTTGAGGTTGTTCACAAAATAAAAAAAAAATCGTGGATTGGAAAGAAGAAGAAGAAGAAGAAGAAGAAGAAGAAGAAGAAGAAGAAGAAGAAGAAGAAGAAGAAGAAGAAGAAGAAGAAGAAGAAGAAGAAGAAGAAGAAGAAGAAGAAGAAGAAGAAGAAGAAGAAGAAGAAGAAGAAGAAGAAGAAGAAGAGGGCCAAGGAACTGGATTTATATTACCTCATGTATGATTCACAGCTGTACTCTTTGTACGGAATAGGCAATTCCCACCCAGCTCCAGGAGTTGCCTGGGACAGAGTTAAGGTTGTACCAAACGTACTCTCGAGGTAGTGACGTAGTTAACTAGTTAACTACGCCCCACTGCGAGTAACTACTCCTCCTAACCAAATAGCTACCTACCTAACCCCGAAACTTCGCTCTCTTGAACTTCAATCAACAATCCGCTTGCTGTCCATTGTCTATCATGCCTCTTGTCGTTCCTCATCTCGGACCCCGGGTCATCCTTGGGCTGATGACCTTTGGCCCTGACGAAAAGGCCGGGGCACGTATCACCTCTCTAGACGAGTTTCAGAAATGCTTAGATTTTCTGACGGCGAATAATTGTTTTGAGATTGATACTGCTCGTGTGTATGTTGAAGGTCAACAGGAAGCCTTCACTGCACGGGCTGGCTGGAAGGAGCGCGGTCTTCAGATTGCAACCAAGTGGTACCCCCGAAACCCTGGCGATCATAAGCCAGGCGTTCTCCGGCGCAATCTGGAGACCTCTCTGAAGGAGCTGCAGACTGACTGCGTCGATATCTTCTACTTGCATGCCGCTGATCGTTCTGTACCGTTTTCCGAAACGTTGCAGGCGGTAAATGACTTGCATAAAGAAGGAAAATTCGTGCAACTAGGGCTAAGTAATTACACGGCCTTTGAGGTTGCCGAGATCGTCACCATGTGTCACGAGCGCGGCTGGGTGCGCCCGACAGTCTACCAGGCAATGTATAACGCAATCAGTGCGCGCAAACTTCCTCTTACTATTCCCCATACTCAGGCTGACACGATCCATGATAGCACGCTCCATCGAAGCCGAGCTAATCCCGTGCTGCAGGCGATATGGAATGGACATTGTTGTATATAATCCCCTTGCCGGAGGCATTCTTTCTGGTAAGTACAAGACAGCCAACATTCCGGCGGAGGGCAGATATAGCGATGCCCATGGCGTCACCGGAGACCTATATCGCAATCGATACTTCAAGGATGCAACTTTCGACGCTCTCAGGGTCATCGAGCCGGTAGCAGAGAAACATGGTTTGACTTTAATTGAAATTGCTCTGCGATGGCTATGTCATCACTCTGCCCTAGCTATCAAGGATGGTAACGATGGCATCATCGTCGGCGTCAGCAGCCTAAAGCAGCTCGAGGAAAACATGGCAGACATCAAAAAGGGCGGCCCATTGCCTGATGATGTGGTCGCTGCGCTAGATGAAGCATGGCTCCTTGCAAAGGCTACAACAGCAAACTACTGGCATTTAGATCTTAAATATACATATGATACAACTAAGGCGTTGTTTGGCTCTTAGTAGACAGTCGGGCCGCGTTCAGTCTTCTATGTTTCCAATGTTCCTCTACTTTGTCAATATATTATTCAATGAAGCTGCTAGTTCTCTTGACAACCGATATCCATTCGCATCCTTTTCTCGACTGCCACCTTCTGTCCGACTGGATTACTCATAAGCTCAATGAAATTAAAACAATGACGTAGTTATGTAGGTATGCTTCAACCCTTCGGAGTACATAATGCCTAAAAGAATATCATAATGACCTGGTGGAAATATCAATTCGATCTTATATCTCGCTCGTTATCGTTAATCCTGCTACTTGCCTATGCCTATTGAACCTGCCCACGTCTCAAGCATCCAGTCTTCGAGATCGAGAATACCTGTACCATCTAATTGGCCTCCACCACAGCCACCTAGTCCTTCGACGCACAGCAATGAAGCTCAGAGAGACCCGGAATTCCAACCGCCTCCGGGCTTGGATCTTAGTAAATATGACCGAGGCTGGCGGAAGATAGTCCGCAATTTTACTCCTTCGTACGCCTTCGTTATCCTGAGTTGACAATGAACAACTTTAGCTAATAGCTTCTTTTGCTCATAGG
This sequence comes from Ophidiomyces ophidiicola, assembly GCF_022830035.1. Lineage (NCBI taxonomy): Eukaryota > Fungi > Ascomycota > Eurotiomycetes > Onygenales > Onygenaceae > Ophidiomyces > Ophidiomyces ophidiicola. Next base: position 690,625 of record NW_026054647.1, read on the forward strand.
TGGTTTACTGTCGTTATGGGAACCGGCATAGTTTCTATTTTACTCCATGACTTACCGTACAATGGCATCTGGCTGTACTGGATTTCAGTTGGTATTTTTGGACTAAATGTGCATCTATTTTGCCTCGCCCTAGCCATATCCACGTTGCGATATACTCTTTATCCCAAGATATGGATGGTCATGATAAACGAGCCATTCCAGGCCATGTTTCTTGGGGCATTCCCCATGGGATTCGCAACAATCATCGACATGATGGTCTCTGTTTGTGTTCCAGCCTGGGGTTCCTGGGTTGCCGTTGTTGCATGGGGATTTTGGGTTGCTGATTCCGTAATCGCAGTGCTCTGTGCTTTATGCCTGCCATTTCTTCTGTAAGTTTCCTATGTTGAGAACTTGTTTTCGATGGTTCTGCTCTGTGATCGATCGTTGTCACGTTTCTAGAATGATACCTGGAAAACAAATCGAGTTGTCCTCAGTGACTGCTGTATGGCTGTTACCAGTCATAAGCACTATCGTTGCGGCGGCGGCAGGCTCCGTGGTTGCGAATTCCTTACCCAACTTGCAGATGGCAGTCTGGACACTCATCAGCAGTTACATTTTATGGGGAATGGGAATCTGCCTCTCTATGATGATTTTAACGGTGTATTTTCAGCGTCTAGCAATGCATAAAATTCCGCCTAAAAGCGTAATCGTGAGTGTATGTTTACCACTTGGGCCAATGGGCCAGGGAGCTTATGCGTTAGTATCCATTTTTCAGAGCTTGGTTGGTCCAACGTCTGCTGACATTGAGAAACTGTGTATTTCTTTAGAATCTTGAACCTTGGTGTTGGCGCAAAGAGAATCTTTCCAATAACCAAAACATTGGACCCTTCTTCTGGGGTGTTACTTGAGTCTATTGGATTTGTAACTGCCTTAGCCCTATGGGGGTTTGGGCTTGTTTGGCTATTCGTTGCTGTCGTCTCTCTTATACGATGCAAACGGTTTCCCTTCACGATAGGATGGTGGGGCAGTATTTTTCCGCTGGGGGTGTATTCGAACGGAACAGTCCTTTTATCGAAAGTGATTCCATCTAAGTTCTTCAAAATCGTTGGAACGGTATGTACAAATGCGGGAATTTTGGCCTGATCAACTTTGGTTCTGATTTTGGATAGATTATATCGGTATCGGTTGTCATTCTGTGGCTCATTGTGACAGCTGGCACTATAAAGGGTATTGTGACCCAGAAAATATTCTATGCACCTTGCCTTAGCGACCTAAGGGTTAGCAAAAGTCAGCGACGCTCTGTGGCGAGACGCCTCGACGCCGGTTAAAATTTCGCCCCCCCTTTGTCTGAGATGCTAGTTAAACAAGATCTGCAAAGGCATAGTAATTCTGCCACACAAGAATATATCAGCGGGAAAGAAATTCCAAATACAATATACGTATGTGCGCAGCCGAAAATTAGGGCCTTTCTGGCGTACCATGGCCATGTGAGACAACGCAACCTACCTATCGGAGAATGTTGAGGCAATCAAAGGCCAGGACGGCTCTCTTCTGATATTGATCATATCCCGTAGCTATTGTTGTTAGTAGGGTAACATACTGCGAGCATGCCAAAAAAGTAAAGCGATAAATAACGATAAAATAGAGAAATTAATATAATCATCCCAGGTGGTCGGGGCTGAAATTTCCCACACTATCGGGTCTATTATTGCAACGCAAAACATGACGCATATAAAGATCAATTGGCAACGAGATATTTGGAATGCTGTAGAGGCAACCAAGCGCCGTTTGTAACGTATAGGGCGGCTTCCGGGAGGGATGTCATTGCCGAGAATCAAAGGGTGTCTATGGCTCGAGCAACTTCGAAGCAAGTAGCCGTTGAAGATGCGGCCAGCCGACAATCATATTAACAGGACGGGCTGAGAAAATGGAAAAAGGTGGTTGGGCATTCTGGCTTTCGCACCACCAGAGCTTGCAAGCAATGGTTGTCTCAAACAGATTCAAGCTTCTCGGACGCCCCCAAGCACCTAAGGTGACTTAAATTGGTGCTTAAATCGTTGGTCAAGGGTCGTCTGACACTCACATCCCCCGCAAATCTAGCCGTAAAAGCTTTGATTAGCGAATCCTTATAATATAAGCGTCTCACGCCGTGTGGCCAGTTACGGTCATGGGATCGTTCTGGAAGAATCTTAACCACACAAAAAGCAGAAGTTTGCTTATCTCTGTTGGCTAACTAGCGCTGCAACCTAAGAATCCGTTACGGGGCCACCAGCCGACGGGTACCCCGGTCTTGAAACAGATCGATCCTCGATGTCACAACAAACTGGCCGATAGCGGGTGGTGGTGATGGCCGTGACAGGTGGATGCGCCCGAATTTCCAGTCAGCTCGAAACAAATAATGAGCATCCCCAATTAACAGAGCATTATTGTGTCACCCTCAAGGTATCGCATGGGCGCGGTAGCTTGCCCGCAGCGCTTCGCAGAGCAGAATAATAACTACCCAATTAAGAGTCTCATGACAGCTCGCACTTGTCGCCTATCCAGTGACGAGGCTCCATTACCCGAGTCCAGCCACCATCCAGAAAAGCCAATTGTCCCGTAACTATATACAACAGTGGAAGGTTAATGGCTTGCTGCAATTGATGGGGAGCTGCTGGCGGTTTTGTAGATGTGAGGAGTGACATCTGTCATTTCGCTTGGAATCCAGGTGAGTGAAAAGCCGTGCCGCGTCAGAAACTGCCCGCTCGGGGTCTTAATTCGAATATCCCCGACTCGGCTGTCCCGCTGGCGCGCTTGTATACGGAATAAAATCCCGAAGTCCCGTATACACACACGTGTAAGGCAAGATTGCGAAATGAAAAATCAAGCATTTTCTTCCGCAAAGGCCCGGAACTAAAAGGGGAGTGTCTGTGTGTGCATATACATAGCCATGTACCATCAATTGAACCTGCCTGGTTAATCAACAGATGGGTAGATCGTAGAGAGAGTAATGTAGGTGACGGGCTGCAGAGGTCCAAGTCCGAATCGGGCTTGAAGACACGCCTGCTATACATACTCCCGTGATGGCGCCACAGACGGGTACTTTCTGCTGCTTCCTGCGAGATGGCGGGCTGTTTTCCCGCGTGCTTGCTCGAGAATCGTCTCATGGCTTCGTATTATTAACGAGTTAACGCGGTCGGCAAGCAAGGTAGGCTCGATTCATTTCAATCCTAGCTAGAGGCCATTGCAGGCTGCAGGCCAGCCGACGGGCAGTTCGAGTGTTCCAGGGTATCCTCTACTGCCAGCCCAACATCAACACCTCTCATCGATTGGATTCACAAAACGTGAAGACACAGAGTTGGGATAAGCTTTTACCGCCGAGAAACCGCCTGGCCATCTCGTCGCCAAGTCGCAACGATCACTGGAAAGCTGAACTGGCGAGTGGGTCGACATGAATCATGCGAGAGCGAAGAAAAGCTTCTGTTTGCAAAAAAAAAAAGGGCTTCTAAAAATACGGAACGCTTGCTTCTGTCTCGTCTCCTGCATCCGCTCTGGCTCTGAGGCGGGATCGGCGGTGGCATCACATAAAGCCTACGCGCCTTTCAACACCTCGCAGGCCTGTGGCTGGCACGTCTGGTTATGCAGCTGCTCTCGGGGTAATTCCCCCATCCCCCCGGGGCGCCATTGGTCCCCAGACATGAATGCGAAGCCCGATAGGCGAATGTTGCGAAAACACCTTCGGCACGCCGCTCTGGGAAGGTCGGTGTTTTCCAACCCTGGAAGCATCTTGCTCTGCCCTTGGGCCGCCATGCCCGCCGTTCACCGCTATGATTGGGGCGTGTGAAATGACGCTGCATCGAGTAATTTGACAGAAGCTTCATCGAGTCCCCCGAACAAGCGGCTCGTAGCGTTTCCTCCCAAGCCTTGGCTTCGGAAGGGGTGTCCCAGCAGCCATCAGGGATTGAATCTTTCTAGAAACCTGCCTTGTTCGGTGGGAGGGCTTACGAGGTATGTCACTTGAAACATTCCGCCAGCAGGCCAGCACCCAGCTCTAGTGGTTCAGCACGAAGCCGGCGTTGACCGGGGAGAGGGAGCTACAGCCGTGGTGGTCTCGTGGTCCCCGAGATTCGAAGATTCATTCGACAGCAGTGGCTCGTCGGAGCGCAAATGAAAATTCTCCGCTCCTTCGCTCCGTTCGCCAGCTCCAGAGTTTCATTTAACTCAAGAGGCTGACGACCAGCCTACCAAGTCCTTCGTTACACTAACGGCACAACCCCTGCTGAGTGCTGGGGCCGGGCTTAGTGCGATGCGGTGGCCACTGTAACCTTGAACCCTCCCCGAACCCTGGGGCAGTCGCATGGGGGGAGAGGTATCAGTACTTCGTTCCGGGCTGAACGAATGCAGCCCATCGTCTAGGCCCTTGATCTTGCTCCCGTTAATGCTGGGCGTCAGGCCTGGAAAACTCTGGAAAAAGCCGGCCATATATTTGCTTATCAGTATGCAGCCATCACGCTGGGATTTGCTGGGGGCTGCGTGTGCGTTTGGATCCGCGGATGTTTTCCTTGTACGACGCGCAGCGACGATCCTGGATTCAAGTGTCGGCGAGCGACATAAGAATAGCATCCAGGCATGGACAGGACGTACGGAGTATACATACGGGGTACGAGGTCTTTCTGTCCGTGAATGCGCGCTGGCCGGTCCGCCGCCAGTTCCTGCAGCCGTAGGACAGAAATGCCTCCCGCGATGTCGCCCAACCGTCGCTAAGAATTCAATAGTCTTGTGAACGGCAAGCTAAACAGAGGATCCCCCAGTCTCAGCGCTGGCTTTAATAAACAAGCCTGGTATGGCCGACCAATCGTGGGGTTGCCGCACCCCGGTCGAGATGGCTGGTGCACAGAGCCACATGTATGTATCTGTACCTTCTCCGTCTCTCCATTCCACTGGGTGGAAACAAAATGCCGCGCAGGGGTGTGATCGAGAGGGGAAGGCCGGATTAGCGTTGATGTTGCAGCGTCCCAACTCTGTTGCCCCCTTACCGTATCTCCGCTGCAAGCAGTAATAATGCAATTTATATCGGGCGGGCGGACTATATAGGGATGATGCGCGCCTGCCTTAAGCCAGAACCTAAAGAGAAGGGCTCTTGCTTCCCTTTCGCCGCCCAACCTCATCGCATCCCCGGGGAAGACCTTGACGAGAGCGTGCGTGGCCACTCGAGACCTCCCGAGCATATCGGCGCACTCTTCTGGCCTGTCTCTCTAGGCGCTGCACATCGCCATGGAAAACTCAAAGCTGGAATCGACGCCTCCCTACGAGTCGCGGACGGAGAAGGAGGTTGATATCAAGGAGTTGAGATACGGTGAGGCCGCCGATGTCTATGGAGACTCGGAGGCTGCCGATCGATATGGTTATGTCTCTCGAGGGTGGGTTTCGGTTCACAATCTGCTAGCATTCAACCGGACTGTCGCTGATGGTAATTCATAGATTGAAATCGCGTCACATTCAGTTCATTGCTCTCGGAGGAACTATTGGTACTGGTCTTTTCCTCGGTATTGGACGTGCCCTTACTCAGGGTGGTCCTCTCAGTATCCTACTCGGTTATACCATGACTGGTTTTGCGATCTTTGGCATGGTAGGAATAGTGCTGCATAGAAACTTATTATAAAACGATAGCTGATTGAGTCTAGATGATGTCTCTTGGAGAAATGGCAACCTGGCTTCCTCTTCCCGGTGCTATCCCCCAGTTCTGCACCCGTTATGTGGATCCTGCCATGGGCTTCGCTGTTGGATGGAATGTGAGCAGAATCCCTTCCACTCAGAATAGTTGACATGCAACAGTCTGGTTAACAATTGTGTAGAACTGGTACCAATGCTCCATTACGCTCTGCGTCGAAATTGCTGCTGCCTCCGTCATCATCCAGTTCTGGAACGGAGCAGTGCACATCAACGTTGCCGCCTGGATTTCTCTTCTCATCGTTTTGGTTCTGTGCCTGAATGTCTTTGCTGTCGCTGTGTACGGTGAAGCTGAGTTTATTTTCGCCAGTATCAAAATCGTCACCATTGTCGGCTTGCTTCTCCTTGCCCTCATCATCGACCTGGGCGGTGTCGATGGTGACCGCCGGGGATTTAGATACTGGAAAAACCCCGGAGCGATGAATGTGTACAAGGGAGAGGGCGCGAAAGGGCGCTTCCTCGGTTGGTTCTCAACTCTCGTCAACGCTGCATTTTCGTTCGGTGGCGTGGAGATGGTGGCCTGCGCGGCAGGTGAGGCCGCAAACCCCAGACGCAACATCCCCAAGGCTGTACGACGAGTTTTCTGGCGTATCTTGTTTTTCTATGTCCTTGGGTCCCTGGCAATCGGTGTCCTCGTCCCGTTCAACGATGAACGTCTTTTGGATGCTCAGGAGAAGGATGCGCCTGGTGGTGCTGCCTCCCCATGGGTCATTGCTATCTATCGCGCTGGCATCCCGGCATTGCCTTCGATTATTAATGCTGTGATCTTGACTTCTGCTTCTTCGTCCGCCAACGCTTTCTTGTACACTGGAAGCCGATATCTGTATGCCCTTGCTCAAAGTGGACATGCTCCAAGATTCCTTTTGCAGTGTACCAAGTCGTAAGTGGCCTTTGAAACATCCTATATTTCTTAGACTCTAACCCTTCTTGAAAAACAGTGGCGTGCCGATTTACTGCGTCCTTATCACCGCAAGTATCTCGTTGATCACATACCTGTCTTGCACGGCCGGTTCCAACGTGGTGTTTATCTGGTTCCAGAACCTAACCACAATCGCCTCCCTTTTCACCTGGTGCTCAATTTGCGTTGCCTATATCAAATTCCACGCTGCACTAAAAGCCCAGGGCGTCGACCGCAATACCCTGATATTCAAGACACCATTCCAACCATACACCGCTTGGGTGTCTCTCATTTACTTCAGTATTATCATTGTTTTCAATGGTTTCTATGCCTTCATTCCATTTTCTGCTCGCTCGTTTATCACGGCATACATTGGTATCCCTATTTTCTTCGGCCTTTATATCTTTTGGAAGATCTTCAAACGCACACCGTGTGTGTCTGCTGCCGACGCGGACCTCTTCACAGGAAAAGCTGCCCTGGATGCCGTGGAGTGGCCAGCAGAAAACCCGCGAAATTTACTTGAAAAGATATGGTTCTGGATTGCATAGTGGTCTGTATATCGTGGGTTGCATTTTCACATGGTGTTAGCACCGTTTGCGATTGATATCGCATTGGTGGTGTAGTTAACAAGCTGCAGATTTCCTGCCCATTTATTTCACCTCGACTGTTTTATGTATTTGAAAGCCCCCCTTAGATAAAATCAATAATGAAATATGAACCGAGAAGTTATGTGAATGCTGGTGTTGTGGTAGCCCTCCTGGAAACCATTATTCTTCCAGCGAAATCTCCGGGTTACGGAGAGTAGTCAATCTGTTGGCGGGTCCCTACCGGGCAGGTGGTCCACAGGTGCTCTAACCGGTAAATACTGGCTCCAAACACTGGAGTTACCAGTATGCAACTGGCTTAATGTGAGTTGAACTGTCTCTAGGTCTTGCACAGTGGCTCAGCAGGTCTTGACCTTGTATAATCAGGTTGGGTTACTGGATGCTGCTAGAACTATAAGGAGATTCTGGAATGTAGAAACTGTACCAAAATAGTCACTTTTAAGGATACTTTGGTGTGGTGAGATGGCAGGTGGTATACCGTTTTACTATCTGATTGCTAGTCAGAATAACGGAGTACTCCGTAAGAGCGTTGCTAATGTTGAGTGGCAGGTATTATTGCAGCTATGAAAAACTACCGAGTGGAGTTTTAGCGCGCGGCACGGCAGTTTCCTGGCCCGACAGACGCCTGGCACGTGATTCAATACCTTCGCCATAAATACGTAACTACGTAACTACAGCCCAGCTCCCTTTCCCACCTGGGACAACAGAGTCGATCCGAAACCAAATTTAGAGACCCCACTTGAATCAAATGCCTTTGGAACTTTATTGCCATGTTAGTTGTTTGAAATCCATCTTTTCTTCCCCTCCTAAACCATCTGCCACTGTTGTTGCTGGTACATTTGGTGTCCGAACCCATGCCGCTGGACATCGTCTAGGAATGGCCAGCGGTGACCAAGTGTAACCGTACCAATCTTCTGGCAGTTTTGTTCTGTTACCTCATGGTACCGGGAATGAGACGGCGCGGGCATTTCACCGAAGCGTTCGATGCTTCCGGCCTCAGGGACAACATGAACAATTGTGCAGTTGGCTCATTTCTGACCTTTCCAGTCGCCGCCAAGATGAACTAGGGGGGCGTCTTCCCATACCTTGACCAACTAACTATGCAAGGAAGTCTGGAGTTTGTTTTTCTGTAGAGAAGTACTCCGTACTCACTCTTAAATTTCGAAGCATCTGGCATTCTTAGGCCAAATTAGATTCCTAATACGGACTTACTTCTTTTTCTGTATAGTACTTATAGAATTCGCATGAAAATTTTGTTAACATGAATGATAACCGACGTTTATGCCCAGAGCTAACCTTCAGACGCCAACCCGTAGTTTGCCCACCAACCAACCAGCCTTGAAGAGGGTATCAGCATGCCATAGAATAAACAAGAAAAGAGCCCTTCAACGCCGCAATCAGCCGTTATCGAAATGTACCCTGTCCCGCCTAGTGGCCCCACTTAACAGAGCCATGAAAATTACCATGCATGCCATTATTCACTGCCACCTGGAACATTCTTGAGAATTTCCCAACCATATTCCCGCTCGGGCTTTTCGGGTTCCATACCAAGGGCGTTACGAAGGGCGCGCACCTCGTTCTGGAGGCCAGCGACGATACGGATAGGAAGCTCGTCCTCCTCACAGCGCATACGATAGGCGGTACGGATCATTTCTGAACATCGCAAAGTTTGAGCATGCCAGTAGTCCTTCTCCAAACGGCTCTCAAGATGGGCGTCTTTTTCATCCTGGAGGATTTTGTTATAGTGACTTTTCTGGGCCAGGAAATGGTCATTGATGTTGCAACAGTAGGTGCGAATCTGTTCAGTCATAGTTCCGACGGCATCCTCGTACTCTCCAATAAGTTTCATGTTCTCGTCCTGCTCATATTTCAAGATATCGATAATCCGTTTCTGCTTGGCGACTTCGTTCTCAAGGTCCGCGATGCGAGCAGCTGAATAGTAGTGAGCTAAATACAATAATGCCTTTACTCATAAGTTGATACTTACAAGTGAGCTCTCCATTGACGTTTTGCAAGCTGGGAAGAGTACCCTCGGCGGCGGCGCGTCGCTGAACCCGACATTAGTACAAGTTAAGTTTTTTATGTGAGAGAGCGTTCAAAAGTAAATGATAAACTTACTGCAATTTCCTCACTGGCCCGAATAATGTTTCTAGTGGTGTCGCGATTGTGGGCGAGGACCTCACTCAACTCAGTGATCATTTGATAGACATAATTGAGATCCATTTCTTGTCCAGCATTCATAGGCATTCCTGAGTTCATGTCCGCCATTCCGCCAGCCATACCGTTCGGAGCGGCGTGAGGGTTGCCTGCAGAAGAGCCTGGGCTTGGGCGCGGAATATTTGGCATATTGGCGCTGTTGTGGCTACCAGCGTTGTCGAAGAGACCAGAAAACGCGGGGCCGGTGCTAGGACCAGTGCTCGGGATATTTGCGTTGTTGGAAGTGTTGGTTGAAGCAGACATAGTCAGGTTAGCCAATGCGGCGTCAAGTACTGGAAGCTGTTCCCGTGCTTCGCGTTGAACTTGGATGTCGCGTAAAGTTTCACGGCTGACCCCTAAGTAACCGGCGCGAAACTGCTCCAGATCTTCTTGGGTGACCGAAGCACGGCTACGACGGTGGCGCCGACGGAAAGGCTCCCCCGAAACAGAGCTACTGGAGGAATCCACAGCAACGTCGGGATCGAAGACAGGAAAGGCTATCAATGCATTTCCATCATTAATTGTTCCAGAACATATTTAAAGAACAGAAGAAGTCAATTTATTCACTGATGTTGCACTCACTTTCTGGACCATCATCATCGGCCATTTTGTTTATCCGAGCCGGTAGCTTGTTACTAACCTGCCCAGGTTACCTAAAAAGGCTCCTTGCAAGGCAGAACAACAGTTTAGGGTTACTGGAAGTCAGGATGTAAGAATAGGGCTGGGATGTGCAGAGCTGTGATGGAGAAATGTGATGGTGGAAATGAGAGAGGGATACATGGTTAAGTGATATTTATATTGAACATCGCTGACTGAGCGCACATACATACTACATGCAGTGTCGGCGTCAACAAGAAGCTATCAGCTGCTGCTCGGCAGCAAGTAAAAGTATTCACATATTTTGCTATAGTGTACAGAATGCATCTATGCAGTGCTATCTTTAATTGTATTGACCCTTCGGGGCAATGGGGTTGTATCCGACAGGTTCACAAATACGGAGCTCGTAATCTCGAATAGCGACTCCTTGAAACCAGCAGCCTTGACGATAGGTGAGCGTGACCCATTTCTAAGGCGATTTCCAAGACGATTTCGTGGGTATGCCTGCGCAGTATTTCGGCTTCTGGAGTGGGGGTTTTCTATTTGTTGGTGGAGCAAAAAGTGCGGTCGGACGTCTATCTTTTCTAGTACGTTCCTAGAAATAGAGATCCCGTAGATCTTGGTGGGGATCTCCTATTATGTGAGAAATTCCTGCTGCATTCCAGCACACTAAGCCCACGTAGGGGAGAGGTATTTGACCGTCCGCTACGGACACGCGGAGCGACGAACATGGGAACGTCCTCAGGTCATATCTAAAATGTTGGCTAATTTTGCGTCCATATCGACCGAAGTATTGGCCTCCTTATTCATGATGCCATCTTGTGGTTCGATTTGATTTATCCTACCGGCTACTTTTGCCAGAAGCATTCTCATTCGACCCAGCTCAGCGGCCAATTGGCCATCCTTTGTGACGAGGTTTTGCTGGATGTTTGTTTTTGGTTCCCTAAAGGGTTCTAGCAAATTTCTTAATTGTTTATACTGAGCTAATCGCCGTTGATGTTGCTTCCGCGTTGTGGTCAACGAGATGAGTTCCGTACGCAACTGTTTGTACCTATATATATTTTACCATCAAAATTCGTTTTTGGTGCGTAAATAGCTGTGGAGAGATAATCGATTACCTTTCAATGGCACTAGCATCAACGTTTTCCCCTATCCACTCTGTTGGAAGCCTTTCGATACTCCTGCCTCTGAGTTAATTCGGGAATCCTAGTAACCCAGCGAATTCTTGTACATACTCTGGAGCGGTAAGATCACTTCCTTTTACCAGCACAAACTCATGTATATGTTCCTCTCCTAGATCGGGATCAACCGCATTTAAATAGAGTCTCTCAATCTGCTGCGAAACATGATGAACTGCCTGGGTTGAGAATACGGATCGCGTGTGCTGGGAAAAAGCGACATTGACTATATTCATCAGCGAGCTGGAAAAAAATGATATGGAATAGACTTACATTTCTGCAATACACCTTCTACCGTTTTGTCGGAGATATCGTGTTCAGTCTCCGGGCCATAGTCTCGCCATTCTTCTGACGGCTCTAATGGAGTAGATAGCAGCCGTACTTGATCCCGAAGGAATGATAATTTTATTTCTGCAATTGTTCTTGTATGAGCCATAGTCAATTCTATGGCTCTTGGCTAGTTCAGCTTTAAACGCGTCCTTGTCGCGTCTCGAACGATCTCCTTGGATGGTTTCCAAAAGCCATACATCACGTGATGGATTTGGTTTTCCGTAGATGGCATCGATGCAGAACATCAAGATAGACGGAGATAGACATTAGTGGCTTGAAAGTTATTTTGGATTGTCGATACAGAATACTAGGTTACAGCCCGTGCCCAAATAATCATGTAGTTAGCTATTAGGCAGTTTGGAGGGTAAGTAAATTCCGCGTTGCTTAACCTCGGCAGAACTTGGCTTATCCAGCCGAGCTGGACAGATAAAACAATCATAACGCCAGCATTATTCTCTTCGTTGATGACGAAATTCTGGATTTCCCACCTACGCAATGACTGCTACCAACCGCCCAAAGGGCTTACTTTTTGATATCGGAGGTGTCTGCGTATGTTCCCATCCTGACCACCATCCAGGTGCATCACTAATATGAACAGGTTGTATCTCCATTTCAAGCAATTCTTGACTACGAACTTGCAAATAATATACCCGTTGGATGGATAAACTACGCCATCCAGAATACATCTCCAAATGGCGCATGGCATAGAGTAGAGCGAGGAGAGGTCGAGTTGGGCCCTCGATTCTTCGAGGATTTCAATAGTGACTTTCAGCATCAACATTTATGGGAGGCATTTCAGGAGCAGAAGAACAAGAAAAACCCTCAGGCATCATCCACATCATCGACAACATCTGCTCACCTTCCTCTTCCTAAAGTTGATGCGGAATATATGTTTTGGGAAATGATGCGCGTGGCACGGGAGCCAGACCCGTACATGTTCCCCGCACTCAAGAAGCTCAAAAAGTCAGGAAAATTCATCCTGGGTGCATTGTCAAATACAACCATCTTGCCCGAGGACCACCCGTACAGCAAGAGTTCGGCAACGAAGGACGTCAAGACGGCATTTGATTTCTTTATTTCCAGCGCACACTGTGGACTAAGGAAACCAGACCCGAGGATTTATGAACTTGCGATGGATAATATGAGACAAATGGCGGAGAAGAGGGGCTTGGACGGGATTGCACCCGAAGACGTCGTGTTCCTAGACGATATCGGCATTAATTTAAAGTGGGCGAAAAAAGCGGGCATGAAAACGATCAAAGTTAACCTGGGCAAGACTGATGACGCCGTAAGGCAACTGGAGAAATACACCGGTATGAGTCTGTTGGATAGCGGGGATAAAGCCCGGCTATAGGTGCTTGATAGCATGTATTGAATGTTCTTATGGCGTTTAAAGTCCAGTAATTCTATCAGCGGATAATGGTTGAACGATAAAATAGAATAATAATAAAGCGATACGGCATGATAGCATTTGGTGGTGAATCCTCCGTTGTGGTGTTGGAGAGTCTTGGTCGTCGCCGACCCCAGTGTTGACTTTGGCTTTGGCTGATTTAGCGAAGATGCCCACAAAAGCATCGCCAATTCTCCCGGCTCAACAACTCTTTTTCCTTTTCTCATCAGTCGACCACCCCGAACGAAATTTTGCCAATTTAACGGGTAGCATACGTCCGGCAAGATGGTAAGTTGAAATTGCCTGCTATGGCATTTACTTTACTATTCACCGTGCTGCGGGGCAGCGAGTTTTTGCAAGATGCTTCGGAGTGATGAAGAAATGATCTGAAGCGCAAATTGCTGACTCGGGGGTTTCTGTTCTCTAGCCTTTCACAAAGCTTGTCAAGAACAGCGCTTACTACAGGTGAGTACAATTGTTTTTCCTTTTCAGATGTTACGGCTTGGGCACGCGATACTGATGTGCAATCTTTGTTAGCCGTTACCAAACCAAGTTCAAGCGTCGCCGACAGGGTAAAACCGATTACTATGCCCGTAAGCGATTGATCACCCAGGCGAAAAACAAGTACAACTCGCCCAAGTACCGGCTCGTCGTTCGCTTCACCAACCGTGACATCATCACCCAGATCGTCACCTCCGAAATCGAGGGTGACAAGGTCGTCTGCGCAGCCTACGCCCATGAGCTCAAGCGCTACGGCATCAAGAATGGTCTTACCAACTGGTCTGCTGCTTACGCTACCGGTCTCCTCCTCGCCCGCCGCACCTTGAAGAAGCTCGGTCTGGATGAGGACTTCGTCGGTGTTGAGGAGCCAGAGGGCGAGTTCACTCTCACCGAGGCTGCTGAGACTGACGACGGCACTCGTCGCCCATTCAAGGCCTTCCTCGATGTTGGTCTGCACCGCACTTCGACCGGTGCTCGTGTCTTCGCCGCCATGAAGGGTGCTTCGGATGGTGGTATCTTCGTTCCTCACTCCGAAAACCGCTTCCCTGGCTATGACATCGAAACCAAGGAACTTGACGCTGAGGTTCTCCGCAAATACATTTTCGGTGGACACGTTGCAGAGTACATGGAGGGTCTTGCTGATGACGACGAGGAGCGCTACAAGGGTCAATTTCAGAAATACCTTGACAACGAGTTCGAGGCTGGTGAGCTCGAGGACATGTATACCGAGGCTCACAAGGCCATCCGTGAGGATCCCTTCAAGAAGGACGATGAGGCCGGCCCCCAGAAGAGCAAGGAAGAATGGAAGGCCGAGAGTCTCAAATACCGGGCCAAGAAGCTGACTCGTGACGAAAGGAGAGTTCGCGTCCAGGAGAAGATTCGGGAATTGGCATAAGGGAGTTGACTGCCTGAAGAACAAAAAACGAATAAAAGGAGACTTTGCAGTTATTTGGCGTGTTTCCGCCGGTAGTGGCTTGATGGGCTATGTATTGTTTAAACGGAGTTTGAGCCATGGGTTCTGGGTCTCAGGGGAATGAATAATGTGATGATATTTTCCATTCTGCAGAGCCATTATGGCCCACTCAAGCAAGAAAGCCATCATGTCATTTGTCTACCACCAACAATCAAATTTCTTTTACCCAATCCCCCTCACGCACTACATTGGTAACCTTCGATCAAACGTTTCCAGTTTCCCCTCACCGCTTCTTTCCAGGCATGTGGCCCTCGTGTGGAGTCGTCTCCTGACCTCAGAAGCTGGCATTACCCTGGGGTGGGCTTCCGGCGCTATATGCCGTCTTGCATGTAAAACAGTCCTCTTGGTACGTTTTCCGTACGGTGCAACACCCAAAACAGATTACTCGTTCTGGAGGTTGGAGTCTACATTTCTGAGTTTAACGACCTGAACAAGAACTCTCGACCACAATTATTGGCATTCCATCAATAATAGAAAAAGTGCAAACTGTCGTGAACCAAAAAGACGCAGAATTATTATCTCGGGGGTCAAATACAGTATCCATTTTTTAGTTAGACTTATGCTAAGAGGTAGAATGAGAGTGGTTCCTTATGATATATGACAAAATCTTTCAAAGAGATACATCAGTGAAGAGCTACTTGAATTCAGGACCTTTACATTACATTGTTTTCATATTTTGCCCAGGTTTGTTCACTTTCCTTTTGCAGATCATGTACTAGTACCAAAAGTATGGAAACTGCCACGTCGAGGGGCTGTGTGTGCTCAGATTGTGAATAGTTGATGGCCTGCTTCGTAACATCTGGGTAGGAAAGTAAGTAGATGCTAGTAGAGGCCCATACTAGACAGTATGTAAAGTCTCAAGACGGCAATCAAGATACCTATAAGCTATGATTACCCTCTGGTCAACAGGTAGCATGTCAGCATTACAAAATCAAAGGGCAGGGGAAAATAAAGCTTTCCATTTGACAAATCAAAAATTCTAGTTTTTTGATGGTGCTAGAGGCTGTTAATCGGCATCTAGAATAGCATCGACATCTAGGATTCTGCAGTAGGCAGAATATAAAGCATGTTACAGTGCAGTTCCAGCAGGCACAACACCCATTGTTCAGATAATATTCTTCGTGGAAGAATATTGAAATCTGCCTACCATCTTCAAGAATAGGTAGGGCAGCGTTGCAAGTATCGCCTTTGAAAAAAAGAGAAAGCTGTGGTATCAACAGTTTGCTCTAGGAAGCAATTCATTTCAAGGGATAATCCAAAAGGCAATGCCAGCATCACACATAGTTAGTGCAACCTGGGGTAGCATCATCATCTGCAGGAGAGGCTGCAACATTTATATTGAGCAAAGTGCGCCGAGATGCAAGGAAGCAGATAGTAGAAGCTCTTGCCTCCTTTAAACAGCGGTCATAAGGACCTTTCCTCTGACGTCGATATTATGCTTGAGGCCCGGGGTACTCTATACCTAGCCATATAGTCACTGTAGGAAGTGGATGCCATGCTAGTGGTCGTTCTTGGTCATTCCTTTCATAGGCTGCAGCAGACATGCATAGGCGCCCAGATGGCTCCTGACACGGGAAGTTGAGCCATCGCCGAAGCAAAAAACGCACCACTGGCCCCTCCCAGCTGAAATAGCGCGGTAATTTACCGGCGATGAAAGACCGGCATAGTGTGTCCGACAGGTTTCGGCGGCCGAAATACGGCGTAATGCGCGGTATGCTAGAACGGAAGGTATCGCCTAATCCTAAATAGAGCTAGCGCGTAAAATACGCGTACTGCGGATATGTAATCACCCGGAATAATATTGTTCCGCCGGTCCGGTGCATGCAAAAATCCGGGGAAGAAGAAAACAAGACATGGAAATGAGAGGGGGCTGGAGGCCAGACAGGAGCTCAAAGGCAAGCTGAGCTTAGTAGCGTAACTAGCGGTAGGGAGCGAAACTCTGCCTCCAGACAGCTGCTGGCGTGCGCAAGGCTGATCGCGGGCGCCAAGTTTGACTGGTGGTTTTCGTCATCCCGGCCACGCCCGCCTCAACGCTCCAACTGGTTCGTGAGCCGGCCGTCTCCAGCACAGAAGAAAGAAAAAAAAAAGGGTCCAGAAAACAACGCGCCGCCAGTCCATGGTTCGCACAGGCTCGAAGAAAATCCGCCAACCGGGGAGCCAGACGTTGTTCATCGAGCCTGACCTGCCGCGGGCCTAAAACGAGCCCTGGCTGAAGCTTCAACGCTTCCTTTTGGCTGGCGAAGCGACTCCCGTAACTAATAGCCTCTTCTGTGTGCAGCTCCTCTCGCTTTCCATCTCACCGCAGCCACTGAGTTTTTCCTCTTGACCGACACGGCTCCCAGGCAACGTTTCTTCTTTTTCCAGAAAATGCCCTCGCGCTCAACATAATGCTCTGCAGTGCCACCGTACGTGACTTGCCATGGACAGTTGCGCTCCTCGTCTCCTGATGGCGAATTCGCACCCAGCCTGAGCCCTTGATATCGCAAGACGCCCTCGACGACCAGTTATACCTCCTCGGAGCACAGTCATACGCGGAGTCGCTGTCTGTTCTGTCCGTCCTTTCTTTTGCCTTCGTCGCCTCGCCGCTTTTGTTGAAATAAACATCCCACGCGCCTCCATAGACTAGCTGCCATCAATGAATGCGAAAATGGAGGGCGCAGACACGGTAGATGTGAGCTGGTTGCATCATTCTCAGAAAGGTACGTGTGTCCGAAAAAAAAAAAATTCCTGGAGTCATGTGGGCTGGGATCATCTTGAGTTCCTCTTTTCCTCCCCGATGTTTAAACCGCCCATTCAAAATGCTAATTCGGAGCTTTTTTTCTCTTTAGATAATCTCGTCCGGACCAAATCTGCCCCCTCCAAAATCAGCCATGAACCACCTG
Source organism: Ophidiomyces ophidiicola (assembly GCF_022830035.1). Lineage (NCBI taxonomy): Eukaryota > Fungi > Ascomycota > Eurotiomycetes > Onygenales > Onygenaceae > Ophidiomyces > Ophidiomyces ophidiicola. The sequence goes on from NW_026054647.1 coordinate 707,863, forward strand.
CCGCTGCCCCAGACTGCCCGATACCCGAAGGAAAGCCAAAGCCCCCTCAGAAACCTGACAAAAGGGACCGCGCAGCTTCCACTACGGCCTCACAGACTGTAGCTGCACCTGGTCGTCAGACTGCGAAGGCAAAGAAAGATGCTTCAGTGTCAGATGAAGTCAAACACACTCCTTCTCAGCCCTCCCCATCGATTTCGCCGTCCACCAAATCTCCAAGCCCCAAACCTGGACCCTCTAGCAGAAGAAACTCCTGGATCTCCAACTTGAGCTCCAAGTTTAGCTCAGGTTCGACACCTCCCTCCCCTGGTCCAGCAAAGGAGTCGGCCAGCACCGCAAAGGCACAGCCACAAGCTCCTCGCACCGAGCTTTTGAACCCGTTTGGTGCCGCATTTTCTCCAAAAGATAGCGAAAAGGACGGCCATTCAGGCGCATTTGGCTCCCACTCGCCTAAGAATTCGTCTTTCCTTCACGCTGCGTTTCGAAAATTGGCATCGGGCGGTGGAGGATTGGGCCGCACAGCACCCCATGGAGGAGGCATCTGTCAACGCCGTGTTATGAATGTAGATCACAGTCGGGACAGGTGCCAAATTCCAGAGCTGAACCAGGCAAAGCTTCGTCGCGTTGCGTTCTGTGTGGACGTTGAGATTGCCGGAGTATCGCGTCGGTCTTCTGATGATGATGACGCGAAGTCAAATAAAGGCGAACCGAACAATATCGAGAAAAACAAGGCTAGGGAAAACCAGGATCTCAAGGCAGCCGAAAGATCGGAGGCTGCTTCTCTCAAAGCCGCGAATCATGCTCCGTCATCCCCATCCTTGACGGGAATCGCCGACAATGCGCCACCTCAGGATTCGCCGACGATAAATGGAAATAAACCCCCAGCCAAAGAAACGACGCGAAAACAAGAAAAGAAAAAGAAATCTGAGGAAGAACGAAAAGAGCGAAAGGAACGGAGACGGAGATTGGCTGAAGAGAATGGCAGTGTTCCTCTCCGTCTGGACCTTGACGACTCGAGCCAGTCACCCTCACCTCACCGTTTTCAACGAGGCCAGGATCAGCCAACAACAGACCCCGTAAGGATATATCGAAGATGTTGTCAGTTACGAGAAACCGGTATACTCAAGAAGCTTGTTGAACAAATATCATCGCCGTCCTCAGCACTTGCAGAGTCTCCAGGCACCGTCGGTGTCCTCGACCTTACTGGGTTCACAATGTCTTTCCAAGACATCGTAACCTTTAGTGATTGGCTTGCAATCGTTCCCGTTCGGAAACTAATATTACAAAACTGCGGGTTAAGTGACGAAGGCGTTCGTGTTATTCTCGCTGGCTTGCTCTCTACAAAGTCTGTTGAAGCCGCCAGATTGGCAAGGAACTCCAGAAGAAAGGGTGTGAACAAACTTGGGAAAGCAGAAAGATATGGTGCCATTGAAAAATTATCACTGAAAGATAATCCAAAAATCGGACCGGAAGGCTGGCGATACATCAGCCTTTTTATCCACATGTCGCGTTCTCTCAAGGCTATCGATCTCTCAGGAATATCATTTCCTTCACCCCCTCCACCAACAAACAGTCCATCATCTATGGTAAAATCTGCCAGCCCAGCTGCGAATGTCACGACCTTGTTTTCCAATGCTCTGGCAAAACGACTTGCAGGAAGCCGCCTAGAAGAATTGGTTCTGAGTGAATGTAACCCCTCTACTGAAGACGTCGAGAAGATTTGCACTGCGGCACAGTTGATCAAATTACGGAGATTTGGCCTTGCAAACAACAACCTAACCAGAGAAGGCCTTGAACACGTCATGCAGTACTTCAACGCAGGTGTCTGTGAAGGCCTAGACCTGGGCGGTAATGACTTGAACGAACACATAGACCTACTCATCTCAGCTTTTCAGAAAACATCTCCCCTCACCGCTCTTAGTCTGGCGGATTGTGCGCTTGTCCCTAAATCACTTTGTGACTTGTTCCAGGCCCTGATAGGGCTGCCCAATTTCCGATTCATTGACCTTTCTCATAACCCCAGCCTCTTTACCGTTCAGCCCGATTCTCTTAGCATTTTACGCCGCTATCTACCAAAATTTCCAGAGTTGAGACGGGTGCACCTTGCGGATGTCGAACTTACTTCTGAAAAGGCTATTGCTTTGGCTGAAATTTTACCGGATTGCCCAAAACTTTGTCACATCAGTATTCTTGAGAACACGGCCATTCAGACCCTGGCTGCAGCTAAGGATGCAGCTACTCAAGAAGAAGCCTGTGCGCTCTATGCTTCGTTTATGGCCGCCGTTCGAGTGTCGAAGACTCTCATTGCAGTGGATATCGACGTGCCCACCGTTGATAATAACGAAATAGTCAAAGCTCTAGCATCGCAAATAGTTGCATATTCCCTCCGCAACCTTGAACGAGGAGAGCTTGCCGAGCAACTGTCAAGCCCAGCGGATGGCCAAACTTCTGAGAAAGACATTGTTCCTATTCCCGATATTCTCGCCCATCTTGTCGGCCCCGCAGATGACGATGAAAGCATTGCCGTTGATGACGGAACGCTAGCACCAGATGAAGACTATGTGATCGGAGGTACTGGTGTCGTTAAAGCACTGGGGGTCTGCCTAGGCAACAGAGATTACGGTGGGACTGATACTGCAGGCGACCAATCACCTATACATAGCGGCACGTCCACTCCGCTCAGACGAGTTAGTCACGTCCCGGTAAATAGAAAGTCACGGGATATGTCCAAGAACTTGCTCAATGCAGCGAGAAGGATACGCGTGCGACTACAGCCAGCTCTTGTTCGTGAGGACAAGGCTGGCAATGATGTTAATTATCGTGAGTATACTGTTCTATTGCCTGCTGCTGAAGTGAGTTCTAACTAGTATCACTAGGACGATTGCAATTCCTGGACATCACATTACAAAGGATGATCCAGCGATTCGAGGATGAATTTCCCGATACTCGTCTTCCTGCCGAACCCGACTCTACCATGGATGCTAATTCGGCTATGGAGTGCTCCAATCCCTCTATCGACCAAGACAAGAGCTCCGACGTTGACGAACATGCGGACAGAGGCCTGAGCTCAGAGAACGGCCGTTTAGAGGATGACGAGGTTGACAGATATGCTGTTCGCTTATCGCGGACAAGTTCGAATACGTCACTTCACTCTCGTGCTCTGACTTCAGAGGAAGGCCGAGTCCTTCGGCTCGGGCAGCGACTTGGCCACGATATTTTCCAGTCAGAACTTGATAACGGCGATGGGGGTGTTTCACAATCCCCGCCTAATATCGCCGAGTTACGGAGGAAACTCGAACGGCTTCGCAGCAGCGAATCCGATTCAGAGTTACACAGTGGAGAATACCAAGATGCCTTGGAGACCAACGAAATTCTGGAACAGATGGGCACTTCCAGCCTTGAAGATCTAGTGGAATTGCAGAAGCATGACCCCGAAGCCCTGGCAGAGTTTAAGGATAGCCAAATTGTTGCATTGATTAATGCTGGCCTCAGAAGCCCTAGGTAAACTGTTGTTGTGTTCTTCATAACGAGGATGGAATTTTCAATTTTGTTTTATACCATTGTATAAACTTTGGAATTAGTTCCAATCTATATAGGATGAGCACTGTTCAAGTTTCTATGTGCTTTATGACGTTGATTATTGTCTTTGTGCATTTCTACTTTTGGATCAGTATATATAGGTGCACATAGCCAGGGACACTTTTGTATATATTTGATGTATGATCATGATTTCATGTTTTTTCTCCATTTAGCAAGTTTAGTGCTTTGATACCATATAACTTACAATCCTTATTCACACTCATACAATCCATATCTGTATTATTATTTTAACAGACCAACACCGGCTCTGCCTACCACCAAGCCTTAAAGTCCCCTAGGAAAGGCTGTGGAAGCACGAGCATTCAGCCTAACACACCCCCAAAGTCCTTTATCCAAGTCTTTTGAAGGTATCTGCTGTTCTCCATATATATATATATATATATAGTCCAGGCCTGATCCACCACAAGTACAGCACTCAACTCTCTCTTGCTTCCCCAGGTCATCTGGGTCTTGCGCCGGCTTAAAGATATCTCAGCCGCGGCTCCACAAGCAGGTTGGTCGAAACGTAAGGATAGAGATTTCTCCCGGGGTTTCTATCGATGAGATAGTCGATAAGCCGCTTTATGGTCTCGTTGTCCCTATATCTGTCCCATGACACTCGAACTGGCAAGCGATTCACACCTCTACCCCTAGCTTCAGCAAGCACCCCATGATTGGTACCATGAATGGCGGTAATGACATGTGTGTCATGTGGTTTGAGATGCTTAGGGTGATGTTGGTGGCTTATGTAGTCATAAAGCGACCCCTTCACAATCTCTTCGTTCGTCGGCATCATGACCCATAAGGCGTCATGGAAAGTGATCTTCTCAAGGCCATGGTAGAAGGTAGAAAAGAACCCACGCTTCCTCCGGCGTGGTGCGCGAGCAAAGTATTCCACAAATTTCTTAATGAAGGCTTTGGGGGAAAGCAAGGGGCCGAGCTCTCGCTGATCCGGGTCTTTAAAGTTGTTATATATGAACAATGACTTCAATTTATGGCAGGTTTCAAGGATTTCAAAAAGCTCGTACTAAAGAGTAAAAATGTCAGCGAGCTTGATATGACATAGGGGGAGATGATGCCTGCTTTTCTGATCGTAGCTTTTGTGCGACCAGTCACTAGAAGGAAATGAATAGAACAGGCGGCACTTACCAAGTGATCTGAGTATGCAACTAACCCAAGTTCTTCCAAGTTAGGACAACTACTAGCAGCTGCTTGAACATTGTGCATTGTTTGATTGCCAGGAGGTAAGAAAAGGGTTCGAAGCGTGTGCCAATGCTGCACACAGAGCTGGGATACTCTAAGATCTGCAGAAAGATACTGAAGAAACAATCGCCTCATACCCCCAAAAGATTGCAAATAATGATATATCCCTTCGCCTGGCTGATCAGTCATGAGAGTCGTGAGTGCGACCCTACGGCTCCGCAAATTATCCCACAAATATAAGTTGACCGGTGAACCAGCCACAAAGCTAAAGCTTTGAATGGTGGAGAAATCAATAGCCTGAAATAAGGATGCAAGGTCTGTTTCACCACATCCATATATACCCAAGTGTTGAAGCCGTAACGGTTGCCCACTTTCAAGAAGCTCACGAAGCAAGGGCGGTAAAATATCAGCTATAGGAGTCTCAAACGTTTCATCCATGGGGAGCGGCCGACTAAAGTGGAGGCTCAGCTCTTTCAGTTGGTAACGTACTGAAAGAATAACGCGACAAATAGTGTCTATACTGTCTAGATCATGGATGTTGAAAAAATGAAGAGACTGGAGCTTACTTAAATTGGCCCCGCGAAAGTCAAATGGTGCGCGCTTAAACAGAGAGCTAAGCTTATAGCGACATAACATCAGCCCGGCATTGAAGGAAATGGACGTCAGAGGAAGAGAAAGCAAAGCATTAAAAAGGCTGTCGGATGGCCGGAACCCCGAAAGCCATCTTTGATCATGTTAGTACCTGCTACTTTATCATATAGGAGGCTCACTGACTCCAGTTCGGTAAGATTGGCCATCTGCCGTACGGCTACCCCCAGCACATTATTCACGAGGACAGGCACAGGACCTTGAATACCGGTAGACCGGGAAACAAAGTTGGCATAGGGGCCAAGGTCATTTGCTTTATTCTCCCCAAACGTGCATTCACCACAAATGGTGAGCTTTTGGATCCAGTGGCACTGGTTTTGGGTATTGGATACCAGGCCTTGAAGAGCTTCGAGCCAGATTTCGTAATTGGGCATGCTATCCCTCACAGGCGCGAAGTTCATCAAGTCAACCTTGAGGATCATGTGAGAGTATAATCGGGGAACCATAGCACCGTTGAAACCTTTGGATACTTGGCTCAAGGCAAAGAGATCGGGCTGTGCAAGCTATGGAATCGAGCCTGGTTAATGGAACCCAAAAATGCGAAGAGCCGTGGCAAGGATCAACATACATAACTCAGGACATTTTCAAAGAGCTCGATTGGTATATTCGGAAATGGCATGTTGACGGAGATCACTCAGCGAGTGATGGGCCAAATAAAGAATCAAACGATAAAATCTCGAATGCAAAGGATGATTCAAAAAGTAGTAGAAGAGAGTGCCTGGCGAGCTTTGAGCGAATATATAAATTCCAGCCTTCTATTAGTGGACAACATTCTTGCAAGCAAGAGCGGAAAACTCCACGACAACACGAGACCTTATTCCAGTATGCATTGTATGAATATTCATACGTGTATATATACGCAATATTTTTGGCATAGCAGGAACACCGCCTCCTATCATGTCCAGATTTGGGAAACCGAGTATATGTACCCCCAAATCCTCCAGGGTATTGGAGGCAATAGCAATCATTTTGACTGATTCTAAATGTTTGTCTAGAGGGATGCCACTTTCACAAAGGGGGCCCTGTTGATCTCACAGAGAAAGCTGAATACGGAAGAACAAGAAACAAGGTTGAACATGACAAAGAAGCGAAGGGGTTGCCAGTTTGCTTATAGTTGAAAACTCCTTCGCTTCTTTGTCGAGACGAAGAGAAACATCCTTCATACATAAAAATATACTCCGTACAGGACTTTCTGAAATATACACATCATCCTAAGGATGAGAGTACCATTGTTCTCTTCTTCAAGAACCGATATTAGTTCTGAGATTTGTCAGGTATGGAGGTTGTCACTGGCATCGCCTTAAAGCTAGCAGCCTCAGATAAGGAGAAAACTCTCTTACATGGCAAATTGATTGGGTATTTCCAATTTGCAGAAAGATATTTGCCCTGATTGTCAAAGCAACCAAGACAATGATGGATTGTCTAATGTTGGAAGAAGTCATTACAGTAAGCAAAAATAACTTGCCAAATATGCCAAGATTGGCAGTTGACTAGTTACTTAGTTTGTTATTACATAAGCAGCATCCGCGGCTGGACCCTAGAGAGGCAAGCGGGCCGCCGTCACATGTAATCCGAAGGAAAGGACTTCAACTCTCTTCGACAACGACAATGAAGGCGCCGGCTGGGTGAGTCTGCAGACTGGCTGGCTACTTGCATTCTTTCAAGTCCGGGTACCCCCGTCGTTTGCTCAGGCACTATGGTTTTACAAACCAAACCTCTGCTTGCGGAGCGAGCAATTGGGAGACTTGCCTCGCAGCTGGCTAGCCAATACCTCAAGCATCGCAAAACGATATCCCGAGGCGTTTACCTGACTCTTTTTCTTGCACTCGTCAAACGCATTCATAATTCAATTTCGGAACAAAAAGCATCACAGCAAGCGGAGAAGAGGGCGCGACCCGGGACGCGAAAGTTTGATAATGGTGATGCGGAGGGCGCAGATGCTTCACCGCGCAAGAAGATCGGCCTAAATAGGGAGTTTTTTAGAAACTTGGCGCGTCTGCTCAGAATTGTGATACCGGGATGGAAGACCAAAGAGTTTAGGCTGTTACTAAGCCATTCTATCTTCCTTGTGCTTCGCACTTTACTGAGTTTGTATGTGGCAGAGCTCGATGGAAAGCTGGTCAGCAGCCTAGTCAGAGGGAGGGGACGGGAGTTCTTATTAGGTTTGGTTTGGTGGATGATGGTGGCAGTCCCGGCCACATTTACAAATTCCATGGTATTGTTTTCTTATCTCGAAGAATGTTATCCGGGTTTTTATACTGATTCGAGGCATGACCGGAACAGCTATCGTATCATCAGTGCCAACTTGCACTTCAGTATAGAAAGCGATTGACCGAATACGTCCACGAGGAGTATCTAAATAAGATGACGTTCTATACAATATCTGCCCTTGATGACCGAATAAAAAACCCGGACCAGCTTATCACCGTTGATATAGCCCGGTTTTCCAACAGTCTTGCTGAATTGTACTCTAATCTCGCAAAACCTATTCTTGACATGGCAATTTACAACTACTCGCTTTCAAAGAGTGTGGGTGGAGAGGGGCTATTTCTCATGTCACTACTCGTTCAATTATCCGCCAATGTGATGCGAGCTCTCACACCACCTTTTGGAAAGTACGTTGCAGATGAGGCTAAATTGGAAGGAGAATTCCGCTTCCAGCACACAAGATTGATCGACTACAGCGAGGAAATTGCCCTATATCATGGCCACGAGTCCGAGAAAGATACGTTGGACAAGGGATACTTCACTTTGATAAAACACGTTAACCGTATCCTCCGAAGGAGACTGTACCATGGGTTTATGGAAGATTTCGTTATTAAATATTTTTGGGGTGCTTTAGGATTGGTGCTTTGCAGCGTGCCTGTTTTCTTCAAGATTCCCGGTCAAGTTTCCTCTACTATGGGCGATCGCACTGAGAGTGAGTGGAGAAATACACTAAATATCAGTCGTTGGGACCTTTACTAATTCTATACCATTAGGCTTTGTCGTCAATCGACGCATGTTGCTTTCATCTTCCGATGCATTCGGACGTGTGATGTTCTCTTACAAGGAGATCTCTCAACTAGCTGGTTACACCTCACGAGTCACCTCTCTTCTTGATGTTATGGATGATATCTCAGCTGGCAAATTTGAAAAGAAACTCGTTTCTTCTGCGTCCACGGAGGGCCACGCAGCCGTCTTAAGCAAACGTGGAACAATATCCGAGAGCGAATCCATCGAATTCACGGATGTCCCGATAATTTCCCCTAATGGTGACGTACTTATTGAAAAGCTTTCATTCACTGTGCACCCCGGTGAGCACCTTCTCATTGTCGGCCCTAATGGCTGCGGAAAATCTTCTTTATTCCGAATTCTTGGTGGGTTATGGCCTGTGTATGGAGGAGTCGTGAAGAAACCATCCTTTGATGAAATATTTTATATACCACAACGCCCTTACTTATCACGGGGCACTCTACGCCAGCAGGTACTTTACCCAGATGGCGTAAAAGAAATGCATGAAAAAGGAGTTACAGACTCAGACCTCTACGACATTTTAACTATCCTTGAGATCCCATCTATTGTCGATAGACCGGGTGGCTGGGATGCGGAAGAAGAGTGGCGCGACGTGCTTTCCGGTGGTCTCCAACAGCGAATCGCCATGGCCCGTTTGTTTTATCATAAACCAAAATATGCCATTCTCGACGAGTGTACTTCTTCTGTTACTCTAGAAATAGAGAAGGTGATGTACGAAACTGCAAAGAAACTTGGAGTAACCTTGATGACCGTTTCGCATCGACGGAGTTTGTGGAAATATCATAAGAAGATTTTGCAGTTCGACGGACAAGGCCATTATGTTTTTACTGATTTGGACTGGAAGAGAAGGTTGAAACTTGAAGAGTATGTCGATATAAAACCTCTCTCTCACTTGGAATGATACTAACTTATAAAACCAACAGCGAGAAGGAAGAGATCGACCTGGAACTCCGTGCGGTTCCGGAAATCGAGAAGAGAATCGCCGAGCTTACTACAGCATAATACATGCGTCGCATAGTCATTTCGCTATTTGCATGGTACTCTGAAGATATGTACAGACAAAAGGCATATGGCGGGGGGTGGAGTATCATGTTTGCCACCTTCCATATAATTAGCTTATCAACCACGTTAGGGTGTGTATATACTCGATTTTGACATTTCTAAAATCTAATTTTCTCATTGGATTGATACGAAATGCGATAGAGAGCAACCATTAAAACAACACAATCTGTTCATACTAGAAGTAAATTATAGTAAAGCGAAATTTGAACCCGTAAACAACATACGAAATTCATAATCCGACAACCTCTTGGCTTTTGAATTATCAGGACTCATTGCTTAGTCTGAGATCTCCAATGGTTCGATGTTCCAGATGCTCTCCGCATATTCAGAAATGACCCTGTCTGAGGAGAAGAAACCCATTCTGGCAACACACTGGATACTCTTCTCCACCCAGCCATCCTGATCCTTATATGCCTCATCGACGAGGTTCTGTGTCTCAATGTACGAGTGGAAATCATCGCTCACGAGGTAATAATCGCCGTGGTCCGTGATCGAGTTGATGATGGCCGAAAAGGAGTCTGCGCTACCAAAGGTTCCGGATCGAATCGAGTCGAAGACAGCACGCAGGTCTGCATCGAAATGCATGGTTGAAGGGTTGTAGACGTGGGCGTGGCGAAGGTCGTCGACGTCTTCTGCGAGATTGCCGAAGAGGAAGATGTTTTGTTCACCAACTTCGCGAGTGATCTCGATCTGCGACGGGAAGTGTTAGTATCACTAATTTTTCCACAAGAGCGTAAGGGGGTCTCACATTTGCGCCATCACAAGTTCCAATGATCAGCCCACCATTGAGAACGAACTTCATGTTACTAGTTCCACTGGCCTCCATTCCAGCAGTGGAGATGTGCTCGCTGATATCGGAAGCAGGGCAGATTATTTCGGCCTTGCTGACGTTGTAGTCTTCGACAAAAATGACCTTCAAAAGGTCCCCAATTTCAGGATCATTATTGACCACATCTCCGACCTTGTTGATGAGATGTATGATCGTCTTCGCCATCCAATATCCTGGAGCAGCCTTTCCACCGAAAATTGAAACGCGTGGGACGACCTTCTTCCGATCCTGTGGGGACATTGCTTTGATTTTCAAATAGCGGTGGATCACACCAAAGATGTTAAGCTGCTGTCTCTTGTATTCGTGAATACGTTTGACTTGAATATCAAACAGTGCTGCTGGGTTGACTTTGACCGACGTGGTATCAAAGATATGTTTTGCAAGTCGGACTTTATTCTCGTACTTGACATTAGCCCACTGTGTCTTGAACTTTTTGTCGTCAAGATATGCCTCCAGTTTGTCAAGCAATGTCAGATCTTTCAAGAATTGGTATCCACCCAATTTAGAAGCAATGAGATCAGACAAGTGGCGATTTGACTGATGCAGCCATCTCCTCGGGGTAATGCCGTTTGTCACGTTTGCGAACTTGTCAGGGCCGTAAATCCGGACGAAGTCTTTGAAGATTGTCGTTTTAATCAGATCAGAGTGAAGTTCAGCAACTCCATTGACCTTATGAGAACCAATGATGGCTAGATGTGCCATTCGAACCATTTTGGGGCTAGATTCCTCGATGATGGACACGCGGGTCAACAAATCACGATCTTCGGGGAACTTTCTCTCAACCCATTGCAAGAACGACATGTTGATGTCGTAGATGATGGATAGATGGCGAGGCAGGAGGTGTCGAATCAGATCAACGGACCACTTCTCCAACGCCTCTGGCAGAACCGTATGATTTGTATAACCAAATGTGCTTTGGACAATGCTCCAGGCTTCGTCCCACTCCAAGCCCTCCTGATCAACTAGGATTCGTTGCAGCTCAACGATGGCAAGGGTTGGGTGTGTATCATTCAACTGAATGGCAACCTGGTCTGGAAACTCGCTCCAGGACCTCTTGGTTTTCTTAAATCTGCGAACAATATCAAATAGTGAAGCTGCACACCAGAAGTATTGTTGCTTTAATCGCAGCTCCTTGCCTCTATCAAGGTTATCATTGGGATAGAGAACAGCGGAAATGGTTTCAGCCCGTTGTTGATCTGCCACAGCACTCTCATAGTCACCTGCATTGAATTTTTGGAAGTCAAATTCACCGCTAGCAGCTTTGCTCGACCAGAGACGGAGATTGTTCGTAGTCGGCGTATCATAACCCGGGATTGGAACATCGTAGGCCACTGCTTGAACAATTTCACCACCTTCCCAGGAATGAATCAACTTCCCATCTTCATCGTGCCACTTTTTATCTTCACCATAGAATTGGATATCGACTGTAATATCGTGACGGGGAAATTCCCAAGGATTGAAATCCAACCAGTAGTCCGGCACTTCGATCTGGTACCCATTGACAATCTCCTGTTTGAAAATGCCATACCGGTAACGCAGGCCGTAGCCCCATGCTGGGTAGTTCATTGTTGCCAGACTGTCGAGAAAACACGCAGCAAGACGGCCCAAGCCTCCGTTTCCTAACGCAGCGTCGTTCTCCTGATCGATTACGTCCTCGATCCGGAAGCCAAGATCGGAAAGACCATCTGAGTTTCCAATTAGCAACATGGATCGACAATTGTGGCGTAGTTAGACAATACCCTTCGCAACATCCTTCAATCCGACGTTTAACATCGCGTTATCAAGGGCACGACCCATCAAAAACTCGAGAGAAAGGTCTAGTAGACGTGTAGGTCAGATAAAGATAGTTCTGTAAGAGCAGCAGTATGATCACGTACAGTATACGCGCTTCTGATCCGCAAAGGTCTGGCGCTGTTGGGTCTTATTCCAGTCAATGACGAGACGGTCGCGAAAGGCCAGAGCTGTTCCGGAATATGCAGCTCTAAAGATGACATTAGATCAATTGTCCGAGTAACATATCATGGAAGCTCATACGATTCATCACAATTGAATAGAGAGCGGGCGAGCGTGGTTTCCACATGTCGGACAACTTCTCTCTATACAATTCAGTCAGCATTGCTATTTCGAATTGAATGGATTCGGCCTCATTGAACATACCTCGAAATCACCTTTTGTTCGAAACCCATGAGGTGCCTATAGATGGTAAATTTCCCGTCTAGCATCCGGAGCTAAGAATACTAGGTCAAGAACGTACGACTTTCCGCCATCTATACAGCCAGTCAGCACCAGTGCAAACACACAATCCTCGGGCAGGGATACTAACGCTTCTCTCTGCGGCTCTGGAATACTGGCCTCGACCTTCTTGATGTCTTTGGGCCCGAATCCAGTGAACGTGCGCTTGTGCTTTGGGCGACTGAAGCCCGGGCCAACAGGGCCCTGCAGCTCGGAGATTGGCGCCGCCATTGAAGGCTGGCGTTCTCTCACAGGCGAAGTCATTGTGCCTGATCAATGGCAGGGGAGTTTTCTGGAGCTCAATTGATAAGTAGCTGGGGGTGGATGATGGGGGGAAGAAGAAGCTTGGAGAGGGAGGGGGAGGGGTGCTGGTGGGAGCTCATGGAGCAAGGCCAAGACGGGCGAAACTCACTGCACAGCAGGCGTGTGGAGCGTCAAAGGTCCTCGCGGCGACGTTGATGCGGGTCAATTGCTTGCGGGATAGAGTCGAGTCGAAGAGGTACAGGAGGTTGTAGAGGAAAGACAAAGAGGGTATGAGACGAGGGCGGGCAGCAATCATGTAGTTAGCTAGCTAGCTAACTAACTCGGGGGGTTCCGGTGACACAGCCAGGACGGAGCTGGTGATGGCATCAACCCGCGGTGCCTGAGCGCGCCATCGACGTCGCTGCGGGCCAATAGTGGCGGCCATGTGGACAAGGCCCGGAACAGGGTTTGACGCTCCGGGTTCGAAGGGTTCTGGGCCCCAAGTGCTTCCAAGGCACAATCCATGATGCCAGACAAGGAGCGGGTTTGCGGCTAGTAACGAAGTTTACACAGCAGTGAGTAGTGAGTCGTGGCGAGCAAGCCCAGGCGAGTTAAGCATCCCAGGCTTGAACCTTCGCCGGGGATCGCCCGCTCGGAACATAATACGATAACGATCCGGCTGATGACATCTGCGCCGCGGAGTAAGGGCTTCAGGCGGCTGTCAAGTGATGCGCGCTGCGAAGGCAGTACTTCTGTTGTGCTGTGCGAGTGACACGGCGCCGCCCTTTGGCCGGTGCAATCGAGGCGGCTGTCCGCGCAACATCGAGGTCGAAGCCATTGTGAAAAAAAAAGAGAGACAGAGAGAGCGAGGATAGAGACAGCGCAGTATTATTTTTTGTTTATCTAGCTATATATAATTCACCAGCTAATAGGAGTACAGCCAGGTGTCCTCCCTACATCCTGGGAGTATGAGGTGGGGAATAGTATTCCACGGAGTTCGTCACTGCATCATCCATGGCACAGCCTGGCAAACGGCTGTTATCGAGGAAGATATTCAAAACAGCGGGGGAATCCAATAAGAAGGTAATGTAGAAAAGGAAGATGAGACTTGAAGAGTACGCATAATGACTCCCCAGTAACTCAATCATAATAGACAGATGCAGGATTACATGGTGGTACCATAGAGAACAATTGGAAGACAAAATAGCGAGAATTTAGTGGTTAACAAGGAGTATAGAGTCAATCGCCTCAAAAAAACTGGGACTGTGTGCGTACTCGTACCGCAATAACATAAGAGTAAAACAAGACTGAGCTTTCAAAACAAATAAGATAGAAGATTTCATAGACAGATCAAGCAGGATATCAAAGAGAATGCGTGTTTCATGCCGCACGGCGCCGGAAATGTAATCAATTTATCGCCCTCCACATAACGCCGTCCAGAACCTGAGTGCCGCAAATGAGAATGGTAAAGAATAAAGGGATCGTCGGTAAGTAAAAAGCAAAGGCTACTGTAATATGGAGGCCAAAGGGCGGGGTGAGATTTGATTTGAGGTGCCGTTTTGAAATACGGGGTGCATGGTGACGGAAATTAAAGTAACATGGCCGAAACGAGGCTGGGGAAGCCTCAGAGATTAGGGATGCTGGTTGTCGGAAGTAGTTTATAAGATCCCAGAATCCTTCAGCGCGTTTCGTAGAATGGTTTCTTTGACGGCGGCAAAAACGAGTCTGATGTTGGAGGTATCGGTGGCTTGGGTTAAGCTGCAAGATAATTAGCTTAAGGTTCGGAATCATGACTGGGAGCGGAATCTCTTACTGAGGATAGAGGTTAAGGTGCGCCCGGTTGACTTGATTGAACCGCCAAAGAAGATACTTTGCGGCTCGGTTGATGTCATTTCCCCCTGAATAATCAGGGAAGTAGCGGCTGAGAGGGGAGCGGGCAAGCTTCTGCCGGAAAAGGTCGACTTTGTTAAGGAACAAAACAATACTAGTGCGCATAAACCAACGTGAGTTGACCACGGAGTCAAATAAGACTAAGCTTTCCATCATTCGATTCTATACGGTTCAAAGCGTGAGTAAGAGTGTTTTGGATAAGGCGAAGTGTGGGCTCCATACCTGGTTGCTTTCTTCCAGGAGTACCTGATCGTACTCGCTCAAGGCAACGCAGAATATTATTGATGTTACATTTTCGAAACAATGAATCCACTTCTTCCGTTCACTTCGCTGGCCGCCAACATCGAACATGCTAAAGAAGAAGTTGTCAGAAAGATACTTGTCTGAGACTAGGGCCTGGACGTACTGAATGCTGAGCTGGCCCATTGTAAATCTCGTCTCGTAGATACCTGTCGTCTTCGTTCGCGCTCTCAGGACATCAGCTTCGTTGGGTATATATTCAGGTGTTACAATTCGTTTGACTTCATCAAAAAAGCTAATAATCGGCAATCAGTGATAGATCATCGGGGTAAGGTGGAGGTCTTGGCATACTAGGGTGCGGAATCCATCAGATAGAATTCGTTCTGGCGGTCAAGGACGGCGGGGACAACAGGATCATTCCAGAGGTATGTCACAGCGTCGCCAATTTTAGGATCGAGAGGAATATTGGGGTCAGGATCGATGTTGTATTCGTCCAGAAAATCCATAAAATCGCGGACTTTTGGACTCGACGGCAGCATGTCGAAATCATACATGGCCGTCACCAGCGATTTTGCACACTCCAGTAGGTTTTTGTAGACCGTCAAGCGACACATGGATAGCTCCTCGACGGTATATCCGTTTTGGTGAATGATTTTCATTTGTTTCACGATTGTCGATTTTCCACTCTCTCCAGAACCTGTAACAGAACAGCGCGGTCAGACACAATTCGCTTGGGACTCGTCAAGAGTCCCCAGCTAGACAGGCTCTAGAGCATACCCAAAAGCAATATCTTGCACTCCCTTCGCAGTTTTTTCGAATCCTCCTCCAGCTTTTTATCAATCATCTGGCTTCGTTTCTTCTGTTCCCCCGAGCTTGGGCCGGGGCCCGAGCTTAGACACCCACCCATCGTGACCACGGAGAGTTCAAAGCTTGAACGTGCAAAACCCCCACGGTTCGGAGGGCGGGAAAAAAAAAAATTCGTCGCGATGTCAAAGAGTGGTATGGGAAAGCGTTAGTTGATGGGGCGGGAGGGAGAAGCGACCGGGTCGATAGCAGCAGCGAGCCGCGGCGGCGTTAGGCCACAGAGTCAGGCTAGCGATATAGCACCGCGAGGTGGTTGGCTGCGGGTTGTGGGTGGACGGTCAGGACGGTCGACGGTCGATTGGGGCCAGACACGGAGTATCAAACGACGGCGATTCAGGACGGCGCTACACAGCACGGGGGGTGCCAATTCGATCAGCAATTCGTAGAATGAGGAGAGTCCCGTCGCAAGCGGCTGGTGAACGATGAGCAGAGGAACAGCGGCGGCGGCGGACAGGCAAGCCAGCTGCTGGGGGGCGTGGACGGACGGGGCCGGGGAGATTTGGGGAAGCGCCGGAGGGCAGCGAGACGGGGAGGGCGGACTAGAAGGCAGCGGAACGGGGGGGCGGGAGGCTCAGGGCATGATTCGCGAGGGCGCAGGCGGGAGCGAGAGACGGGGAGAGGCTCGCAGACGGGGCAGGGCGAGGCAGCAGTAGTAGCGGAGCGGCGAGCGGACGAAGCAAGGTTGGTAGGCGACTCACTAGCGGGCAGCAGGTGGGATGTGCGGAGGTGCTGAGCTGAGCGAAGCGGCGGCGGCGGCGGCGGCAGCGCAAGTAGTAGCAGCGGCGGCGCGCAAAAGGGGGCCGATCCGTCAGCCCTGACTAAGCCGCCATACCGTACGTAACGCCGTACGCATGCACGCGGTGCAGCACGCCGCCCGTCTGTCCCGTCACGCCCCGTAACTACGCTCGCTGGCTCGCTCATCGCGCAGGAGCGAGGCGACGACGGCTGCCCGCGCGGGCGCCTGACCCTGGGGTTTCGAGCTGGCGCTTGCAACCGTCGCGATCCTTTTCGCCCTGATCTTCGCGCCAGAGGATGATTGTTTCGACCTCGCCCTGCCCGCCGCGGCGTTTCATTGGCTGGGCATCGCTGCGAGCCCGCATAACCATTCCTCCGTGCCCGCCGCGCGCAATCTGGCCGGCCCTAGCACCGCTACACCACCACCGAGCTGCCTCCCCCGCACAGCGTGGATAACGTTATCATCATTAATATGACGGCGCCGAAGGAATTGCGACGGCGCAGTGTACGCGCAAATCCTGGGGCGACGCTGGCGGCCTGTGGCGGGTTTGTCCGCTCGCTCACGATTGCTCTGCCCCCGTCCTTGTACCGCCAGGTTCCCGCCCGGGAGAGAGCGCCTGCTGGGGGACGGCTGACGCCCGCCGGCCCGCGGTGCCAGCGCCAATGCGGTACGCGGCGGTACATCAAGCAGCGGCGTACGGTAACTAACGAACAGAACGCGCGGGTCGGTACGGCCGCCTGACGGTATGCGTACAAGGCGCCCGCGGGCTGTAGCATATAAACCCGCATTCGACACCCAAGGCGTTTTAGAGCTTCACGCCACGAGTCCTGCACAGACCGCCCGCGACCCGTGGTTCGGGATGCCACTTGCGTGTTTGTCCAGCCCTGATGGGGGATCCTTCCGCTGCTGGGCCTGCGCCCGCAAGAATTCTTAGTAGTTGGTTAAGATTGGGCATCAAACGTGCTGGCCGCAGCACAGGCAGCGTGCCGCACCGGCACGGCCTCTCCGTTCGCGCGCAGCGTGGACAGAAGCCCTCGTCACGGACAGTCGCACGGGCGTCCCACCGGGCGCGGTATGTACCACCGATACGCATGCTCTGTGCGTTTGCGGCCACGGCCATGCAAGTGCTGCCGTTGACGTTTTTGACGGCCCTGCTGCATGTGACGAAGGAGCGTGCTCGCTGGCTGGCTGTCTGTCCGCTCCTTCGCTGTCACCACCACCACCACCACCACCACCACCACCGTCGCGGTTTAGTTAGCACCGTGGCCAATGGCGCCCGGTGGGCATGGCAGTGTCTTTATCCCTTTCTAGCATTCACACTTGACTACTAGCTACCGTTGTACCGACTGGGCACCTGTCCTCTCGACATACTACGAGAAGTCGGTGCTGCTCAGCCGTGCACTAGTCATATTATTATTATTATTATTGTCTTTGCTTGTTTCGCCGTGAGAAACAAGTCTCTTTCCCCATCAAGCCACCTCCTAATAGTCGGCCTCCGCTAGAGCTAAGACGTACGTTGCCTCGAGACTTGAAGCTCCTATCAGGGCCAGTGCTGACTCCCGCGCCTGGGCGGACGGGACAATTGCTTGTCTCTTTCAAGTCCGCCCCCGCTACTCGTCAATCCCAATGTCCTGGGACAACATCATGAATTTCCGCCGTGGCACGCCAAGAATGGTGGCCCCAATTCCATCCTGAAGCTTGACGCCCTTTGTTGTACACGCAGAAATACCCGCCATGCGTTGTTACCTAGCTCATATTAGACAGCGAATATGCCATTGAATTTTTACTAGTTCAAATGAATCCCTGATTTGTTGAAAAAAGGAAAAATAAATCACATGCAACAGCCGGAATTTGCTGGTGGTCACCCATCCAACTATTCCGTACTCCGTATTTCATATATCAACATCAACACTAGATCAGCTCCACACTAAAAGGATTCTGCGTCGCAAAGATGCCACATTTGTGAAGGGCGCCGAATATTTTGCTATCAATTGTCAAACATCAAGAGCAGTATTCGTCAGCCACGGCATTGAACGAAGGATCTTGCAATTGCAAAACCTGCGTGGCAGTCGGGCGCAATTCCGGGTTGAATCGAGCCCTCTGCACAACACTTATAGAACGTCTTATAGCTCGATTAGATCGGTATAGGACATACCCCTTTTGAGTGATATTTCAGAGGTTTAAGCTGGGCATGGTTTCGTCGTAGGATCGTACCACAAATCCAGCAGACAATCTCCTGGGTTTCTAGGCGGAGAGAAAGCCAGCATTTTAGCGGTTTCCCAAAGATCTTGTGTTTATACATTCAAGAACTAAGCCGCCAGACCTAGACGGTTTGCGTCACGCACATATGGTGACGTAATGGGGATGAACAGGAGTGTCTCGCCAGCCTGCACGGTTCCAGCCCTATGAAGCCTCTGCAAACCCTGCAGCGGCAGCTTTGCTGCGGACATTTATTGGACTAGCAGCGGTAACGCTAGAGCCGGGTGGACTTAGTCACTCGGAGCATGGGCCGTGAAAATGCCCCCGATCTTCTCTAGACAATCAGTTCCCTGACACAGATGGTGCAGAAAACACATGATCCCGGTGGCATGATACCGAGAGAGTGGTTTCGCAGGCCCCTGGATGCCTTCATCCTGATCCTCCCGTCGTTGGTAGCAAAGTCAGTATGGTCCGAGTCAGCAGTACCCAGCATTGCCATTCTAAGAGGTAGGTGTGTGAAAACGTCTCTTTTTTGCACTTGTAATTTTCATTTTGCTCTTGGTACGGAGTGCACTGTAGATTTTGCTGCAGGGGCGAATCCTGCCAGGGCTAGAACTACCGTGTTAATACCACTAACGTTGGCATACATTATTCCTTCAGCTTTCTTGGTGACACCAGTAGTGTTCTGGCCTGAATCTTATTCCCCTGATCTTCGCTCTCCTTGAGAATCAATATGATCTGCTACTAGGTCAATAGTAGATGCCTGGGGTTCTGGCCATTGTAATACGTATTCGTATCTTTGTAGACACATACCCACGTGAGGGGAAGCTGCATATACTCCAGTTACGGAACGTCTTGTCTGTTTGCCTTAATTTGGCAAACGGAACATTATTGCAGGAGGTATATCTCATCATCGATGCACTGTTCTTCTAACCCTAACAAAGGATTGGGCTCTAAGTTCAGTCTCATTTTTACTTAGGAAGAAGGTAAAAATTTTCCCCGGGTATCCTAGGCCAACAATGGATCACGGGTAGAACCAATATCATCTGTATCTTGCGTTGCCACAGTAGTCTACCAAGAGGGAGATACTGCGACTTGAAGCTGTCGAGATTGGCGCGTCTATTCGTTTTTCACCTATAACTATATAGTGCGAGAAAACGAAGCTATTGTGTGAGGTACACACAATGCACAACCAAGAGACAGAGCATACGGAGTACAGGCACCCAGATGAACATTATTGTTCAGCCATGAAGCCGTAGATGGGGCCGTGGACGATCCCTGCCAACCACTGAACGCCTGGGTAGGGATTTCAGTCGTCAGCCGCCCCGGCACCGGCCGATCCTTCGACCAGTAAGATGCTGATGTGTCTCTGCATAAGGCATGTTTAAGCATTATTCGACCATGGACCCGGCCCAATTCGAACTTCTTCCCGAAGTGAGGGCATATTCCCCGTCTTAAACAAAGCGGATTGAAATCAAGTTTTTCGGGCAGTAGTGGAAACAGGAACGGGCACGGCATATGACTGACTCGGATATGAATGGCGGCAGATCGGGTGGTGAGAAGCAGCTCTCGATCGGGGAATTCGTCGACAATAATAATACCGAAAGGCAAGCCAGCCCCGGCCAGGAACCAGCGCACAGTGGTTTTTCTCGCCAGGGCGCGGATGGCGGTTTTGATTCGTGGGAAAGGATTCCGCCTGGAGCCGAATCGACGCGGCCCCTTGGGGCTGGGCCTCGCCTGGGGTGAAAGGGGGGGGGGGGGGGAAGAGAGGCTTCTTACCTAAGCGCGGCCGTTCGAACTTGGGCGGAAATATCGCCGTCAGATGACCCTGACTAAGGGGCTGCCGGCTCGCCCCTGCAACGCCTTTTGAGGGGCAATAACTAACTCATAGGTCGCCGACGCTGGAGGGTAGTTAAGGTGTTCAGGGCCCGGGCGGCAAATAATGGAGGTGAAGAAACTGGTATCTGCAGGCCACAAGCTTGTTTTGAGGGCGTGTTTACACGTCACAACACTCGCCTGTGGCGTGCCCCCGAGCATTAATTGAGTAACTACTTGGTCCATAGCAGACAAGCATGGGCGAAGCGTCCCCAACGGTTTCCAATCGCCTCCGTGTAAATTGGAGCGTAGCGGCAGGGGCAATGGCGGACCCGTGTATTTTAGTTGAACTAGCTGATGCTACGACGTCGAAATTGTGATTGCAGAGCAACGAATGGCGCCGGCGGCCCCTGTCGCGCCTGGCAGGCGGGGGGGCCTAGACGGGCCGTTGGACTGGCCTCTGACGCCATCAGGTGGTGGCCGCGCAGTGGGGCGGTGAATGAGAAGTCGCGTTGCACGGCAGGAGGCCGGAGTTTATAGTTGAGATGACTTGCGTTGCTGGCCTGCTTTGCTGTGCTCGAGCTTGGCCGGCCGGCGGTGACGTCGTTAGCTCAAGCGACTACAGCGCCATGTGACGGGGCGGCACGTGCTGTACGGGGTACGTAACTATGTACCTGGGCCCGGCGAGCGCACGCCCGCCCGCGCTGGACTGGGGACTGGGGACTTGCGACCGGCTGTTGCGAGATGGTTCTCGCTCGTTCGCTGCTAGCCGGCGAACTAGGCGGTGGCATACCCTTATTAGTTGGCTGGTGAGCCCTGGGCTGCAGACTCAGGCTTGGCGTCGTTTCGGAATGCCAGGCCTCGCTCGCTCGCTCGCTCTCGTTGTTGCTGTCCGCCGCCGCCGCCGCTCGCTCTTCCACCCACCACCACCGCCCACCGCCCCGTCGCCCGCCACGCTGCCCGCCCCCCCCCATCGCCCGCATTGCCTCTCCCGCCCAACGACCACGCCCGCCGTCCGCTTCGCCATCCAGCAAGTGATGCTCACGCCGTCTGTCTTGCCGCACTGACTGCCTGCCTGCCTGCCTGCCTGCTTGCCCTCCCCTCCCCCTCACTTCCTCCCCCACTTCACCTCTTTTGTCGGCTCTCTCTCCACCGCCGCTCCTCGATCCGTGGCCCGTCACCACTACCACCACCACCACCACCTCCTTCACTGCCCGTCCAAAAGCCCGCTTCCGTCCTTTTTGTCCTCGCAGTTGAGTTTCCGAGAAGTGGACGGAGGTGTCGCTGAGTGTGACGGGGGATTCACGCCCGCGTTCCTCCATCGGTCTTCAACATGGCGGAGTTTGTGCGCGCTCAGATCTTCGGCACCACCTTCGAGATCACAACGAGGTAGCCGATGCCGCCTCCCCTTCCGCCATCCCGCCTCTTCTACTGCTCCAGAACTGACAATGCCGGCGTCGCAGGTACACCGACTTGCAGCCCGTTGGAATGGGCGCCTTTGGTCTCGTTTGGTATGCTCCCATCCATCCCCTGTCGCCACCCCGCACGGTAAACACCCGGCGACGTCGACGTGTTTGCCCGCGGAAGTGTGTGTGGATTGCGACTGATGCCGTGTCTGCAGCTCTGCTCGAGACCAATTGACCAATCAAGCCGTCGCCGTCAAGAAGATCATGAAGCCGTTCAGCACCCCCGTGCTTGCCAAAAGGACTTATCGAGAACTCAAGTTGCTGAAGCATTTGCGTCACGAAAACGTGGGTGTCTATACTCGCTGTTTCCACAGGATGCTTTGGCGCTGACCCGACACAGGTTATTAGCTTGAGTGACATTTTCATCTCGCCGCTGGAAGACATGTACGTTGCCTACGCACGCCCCCGCAATTCTCTACATTCCATAGAATTAAACCCCCATCCGGGTGCACTGACCAGGCAACAGTTATTTTGTCACCGAATTGCTTGGTACAGATCTACATCGCCTATTAACCTCCCGCCCGCTAGAGAAACAGTTTATACAGTATTTTCTCTATCAGATTCTGGTACCTATTCCGCCCTCAATCGACGGTATTGCTTGGAATGATGCTCATGACAGCTTTAGAGAGGCCTGAAATACGTGCACTCCGCCGGAGTAGTTCATAGAGACCTGAAGCCAAGTAATATCCTGATCAACGAGAATTGCGATCTGAAGATTTGT
Organism: Ophidiomyces ophidiicola; assembly: GCF_022830035.1. NCBI lineage: Eukaryota > Fungi > Ascomycota > Eurotiomycetes > Onygenales > Onygenaceae > Ophidiomyces > Ophidiomyces ophidiicola. Next base: position 730,602 of record NW_026054647.1, read on the forward strand.
GACTTTGGCCTGGCCCGCGTTCAAGACCCTCAAATGACTGGCTACGTGTCGACAAGATATTATCGCGCCCCCGAAATCATGCTTACTTGGCAGAAATACGATGTCGAGGTTGATGTATGGAGCGCCGGATGTATCTTTGCCGAAATGCTCTCTGGCCGCCCGCTGTTTCCTGGTAAAGACCATGTGAACCAGTTTTCAATCATCACAGAATTACTAGGGTCACCGCCAGATGATGTTATTCAAACTATCTGTAGTGCAAATGTATTTTCTCCTCAGCTATCCTCCCAGACACCTTACTGACTATTCGGAAGACCCTTCAATTTGTGCAGTCTCTGCCCAAGCGTGAACGCCAGCCATTAAGCGAGAAATTCAAAGATGCAGACCATTTTGGTAATTTTGACCCTCACAATCACAGTTCTAATACTAATGACTCTTTTTACACAGCGGTTGACCTCTTAGAGAAGATGCTTGTTTTCGACCCTAAAAAACGAATCACCGCTGCTCAAGGTCTTGCGCATGAATACCTAGCCCCTTATCATGACCCAACAGATGAACCTGAGGCGGAATCGAAATTCGACTGGTCTTTCAATGATGCCGAATTGCCCGTCGACTCATGGAAGGTTATGATGTACGAGTCGTAGCTCCCATTCAACTCACCCCAGGCAGATCTAACGCATTTCAAATCTAGGTATTCTGAAATTCTCGACTACCACAATGTTGACCAGGGGACTCAAGACGGCCCGGAAAGTACCCCTATCGATGCCACTGTCGCTGCCCCCCAGGTACCATTGTGAATTGGGAAGCCAAGGCTCAAACTATAGAAGAGTACTTGCAGCGGCTCTACAGATCCTGACCATGAAGATTGTGTTCATTTATTAATTGTCTGTAGCCGGTAATTCGGGGTCAGCGTGCGGGATCTGTTTTTTAAGGGAGGGGTGTTTTGTGTCTGTTTCTCTACAACCGCTGCTATCTGCACTTCCACGGATGGACTGGTTGAAATTTTCCAACCTAGGCTGCGCTGACAAAGGAGCGTAACGATGGAGCGATACCCCGAGCTTGTAAGCTCTCTTTCCGTTTATGGGGAAATCTTCAACTTTGGTCGCTGGAAAAGGGGGCTGGATTATATGGATAGGAATTGGAAAAAGGAATACTGACGTAGAGATATCTTTGTGTAATTCTGCATTTTACCTACATTCTTTAAAAAGGCTGATATTATTTTTGCTCATTTGTATCACTACTGTGTCTGTGCTGCCCCTTGTCTGATGCCGCATCCCGGTACAACTGGCTTAGTAAGCCGCCTCCAATCTCCCGATCTACTTATCAGGCGAGCCGCGACGATGCTCTGGGTTGCTGAGAATTCCCGGCCATGTCCAGCTGGAACAAAGCATACGAGAACCTCGAATGATATGGGCACTCGCCGCACTTCCCAGGACCCTATCCTCCTGGTTGTCGATTTCCACCATGCGAGGTGAGTTCGACCCTTATTTCCGTCTTATCTGGTCGTTATCTAAAAAAAAATACCTACCACACAACGACCAACAAGCCCGCTTCTTCGGGATCCTTCTTCCCCGCAATGCATGCCCGTTTGCTTCTTAGGCCTGTGCTGGGCACACTCGCTGACATCTATCAATTTCTCTGCTGACCATGACCCAGAGGTCCCGAGATAGAACTATCTTTCTGCGAAGATGGCACCGACCCCGTGGGCCAGAACGACTGGTCCCTGCTACCATTCATGGCCCTGACCGACGGCGCCCACGCGTACGCCTCCTCCCCTTCCCTCCCTAGAAATCCAGACTCCAGGATCAAACCCCAGACAGCTAGCTCACGAAGAAACCATTGACCCAGATCCACGGAAGACTTCTCCTACTTCACGCTTCGATGCAACGCGACGACGACCGGCGCGGCGGCGACCTCGCTGTTTGGGATCTCGTGCACGCGCCAGCTGGCCTCGAGCTCGCTGGTCAACCGGCCACCGGAGGTGACGCGGTCCACCGTGCAGAAGGCCGTGGTGGTGATCATCAACGAGCCGAAGCATTTTGGCCAGCTGCGCGAGAAATTGTCGATTGTGACTTCGGCTTGGTTTGCGCAGAGGTGAGGGGGCCGCCGGGTGGTTGTTTTGTTTGTATTTCTTTTTTGGGGGTTCTGACTGTCATGTTCTATTAGGGACTTCTCGGACACCGATATCTTGAAGGTGCGTTGTCTAATTTTTACCAATGACGAGTTTCTGACTTGGAGGACTATAGAAATTTTGGGAGAGCCTTAAGGATTGTCTAAATGGCGAAGCGGGCCAAAATGACCATGATCTTGGTTAGATCCTTTCAGACACGTTGTTTCTTGTGACTTTCGGCTAATAACTACCTAAGGGCTATCATTACGAGAAATGATTCACGAATTTAAGCATCAAACCTTAGTTCTGTTTAAATGTCTCTTGTTACAGCCAAAGGTGAAACAGACCTCTCATTATCTGGGAAGAATCTCGAATTCTTACATGACCATAGATGCTGTTTTTTGGATCTCGGTGTGAGCGATTATGCATGATACAGTTTTCCCTTATTTCGTTGATACCCGGCCTCCTGGATCATCTTGACGACTGCGCCGATCCGGCATTTGATACTTACTCGCAAACCGTGGAGAAGCCGACATCTCTAAGAACTAGCGAAAGAAGTTCATGTATGGAACCCAGTCAGCTGTAACTTTCTATAAATTCATTAACCAGATACTAGTGCTTGCTTATATGGGTTTGCCGCTCCAGATTTTTGGGAAGGTAATTGACCGACAGGCAACGCTGATCAAAGGCATTTAACACTAGACTAACGCGACCATCAGGGAAGCATGTTTGGGCCATACACTCCTCTACAACAACTTGACCTCCTCGCTGATCACGGCACAAAATCATATCTTGTTGGATCTACCAACTCATTACTTCTTCAACAGAAGGATCGATATAGCGATATTTTGATTAATGTATGCCATTATTTCTCCCATTAGAAGAAGATCTGCTAATATTTTGAAGCTTGACGAAGATAACATTACAATTTCTTCTCCTTCTTTACGATTGGCATTAGCTCTAACAGCTGCTGATCGACGATGGATCGATTTTCTTACGCAGATAATCAATGAGACGTGGGATGAAGCTCACCCAGATCGCCCCAAGACACATGGATACCTAGGATCTGAAGAGTTCATACGCCTTCAATTTGAAGAATACCTTCTAGCTTTGCTATCGTCCATGAAGTACCACGAACAATCCGCCAACCAGGCCCCTTCAACACCATCAAGCACTACGCCAAAATCACCAGCATTTCAGCCACAGCCATTAGATATCGACGGAGATCCAGCAGTGGACTTCAATCTTGACTTTTTACAGCATTGGCAAACAACCTCCAACTACTCATTATTCAGTCGATTGACGTCAGATTCGTTACTATTCTCTATTGTCGAACCCCGTCACCCATGTGCTGGTGGATTGGGGTTTGATGATATCCAACGCCGACTCGCTCAACAAGTATCTGAGCTACATCTCGATGAACGTGTCCGAGAAGGTCGAGAAGCACTGAATAGACACCTTGTCACGGGGCAAAAAAGAGTAACGGCTGCATTCAATACCTTTTGGTCCGACATCGAATCGATGCGCGAAGCCCAACGCAAAAAGGCAGACGAGAAAACCCCGCAGCAGACAACGGCGACAACGACGGAAGGCAACAAGGCAGCGGACAATGATCCTTCTCCGCGACCTTCATTCTCCTCCGTCCGATCACCCACGATTGGCTCGTGGGGCTTTGCACCTCGAAAGCCAACTGCTGCCGATTTTTCTCAAGCCCAGGCCAGTGTAGCTGCTGCTGGCCAACGGGCGTCTGCTTACTTCAGTTCGTGGGGCTCCTGGGCCACGGAACGGAGAAAAGAATGGCAGGAGAAGAGATCAGACCCCAATAGCAGACCTGGCAGTGTTCTCTCATCTCCAACCCAAACGCCCAGAGGGTCAACTACTCTACCCAACGGGAGTTTTATCTGGCAAGCCGACGACGTTATCAAGGAACGGCGGAGCAATGATGACAAACATCGGGATGCTCCTACTTCCCTCCCTAAAGAACTTGAAGAAGATGCAGAGGTGCCGAAGCTAGAGTTAAAAACTAATATTCTCGAGCGACAAGACCCTCCCGTAACCTCTCAGAGTGCGGCAGCATCTTCCGAAACAGCTAGCTCTACCACCGCGGACCCTAAATCGGTCCCAGAACTGCCACCTGATGCCCCAAATAAGTCACTGGCCCCCGATATGTCCTCTAAAACTTCGAGCTCCGACCCTCAGCCACCCAAGAAACCACGAGTTCCTCAAGATTCGGAGAAAAAGGCAAATATTTCCCCATCTACTCTCGATGAAGATAAATCCCGTGCCGCAATTCCTGAAGCCAGTCCTGCAGCAATCTCAAAGCAGAATAAAGTAGAGGCTGGAGAATCGAAAGATTAAGAAAGGGCTGCTTGGGATGGGCGAGTAAATACGTACGTACATGAATATAATGACGGTATATTTTAGGGTTTACATATATGGATAATGGTCTTAATTTGTAGTCTCGTACTCTGTACTGGAAGGGTTTTATACTCACTGCAATGCAGTGTCCTATCGGATAAGATGATTTTTGGGGACCGTGACATTGTGTCTGCGTGAACTACTTGAACGATTTATGCATTCTCCGTATCACTACGGAGTAAGTGGGTAGGGTAGGTAGTAACTAAACCTTACCCTTATTTTAGCCGCTATGGAGTAAATCGTCGCCAGTAGGCCTTTCATTATTAACTATAAAAGAGAAGAGATGCTGTACTCCATAACTCAGGTCGCATCAAATGCTCGACGCTTTTCTTGTTTTATGAAAACTATGGCATGTCTAATGCCGTACTGAAAGAAAACCACGCACCATTTCCCTGGAAACCCGGCTCGGAACCATGACTCTGAATAGCTGAATTCAGAAGATACACAAATTACTATCACTTGAATTGCCTCTCCACTTCCTTAAAAATGCAATCCCAGGGAGTGCACAGCAAATGTCCCAAATAAAACTTCCATGGCGAGCTGAAAGAAAAAAAAAAGCGAGCAGCTAGGCAATATATGCTAGTTCATCACCATCCAGTCGCTCAATGTATTCTTTTTCCATCAATGCCTCGATATTCTTTTTGATATCGGGAACCTTAGGTGGAAAACGGGCTTTGACCTGTTGAATGACTTCTTGCACAAGTTGTACATGTTTCAATTTCTTGCGGGACTTCATAATGCGGACAATTGCAGACTGTTGTATGGGTTAGCAATGACACAAACTACAGGAAAGAAAGAAAAGCAAACCTGGAGCAGTAATTTGCGATCTTCTTCAACCGTTTTGTGTGTATCCTCAGCCTCAGTTTTCTGTTCTGCTTTGACTTGAATGTTCAAATTAACCTTGATTTTTTTTGCTTTGAAGCCATAATTCAAGGAATAAGAAGTTCCAACACGGGGCTTGCCATCCTCTGGGGTAGGAAGAAGCACTTTTGCCTTAACTAAGATGCCAAGATTTGGGTCTAGTATGTCTGAAGACAGTGTAGTGGCTTTCTCAATTTCTTCGTAGTCCAGCGTGTCATGCTCATTATACAATAAAAGAATTCCCATTTGATAGGTTGAAACTTGGAAAGTATATGGAACCTTCGTATTTTTGATATAGTTTGCTTTCAGTTCGCCTTTGCATAGTTGCCAAAGCCATGTAAGCTTGCGGCCGCTATGTTTATCACAGTAAAAGCTCTTGAATCGTTCGGTTGTCTTCAGGATCTCAGCAGGAGGGATAAATTGAGAAGTAGGAGGGTTCAAAGGCCAGAACCCAGTTCCTAAAATTTGGAAGTGCGGATCAATCATCTTTTTACGATCCTCTTCGTCAAACGTGCTTGCTGCCCAGTCTTTATAGCTAGCATTTAAGTCCTTGGAAATCTGAATATCCTGGAACATGCGTTGAAGTTTGTTGGTATATTCAAACCCACAGGCTTCTTTAAGCTTGCTGATCATACTAGTCTCCGCATCATCAGATACGGAGCTAACATGAACAAGGCGCTTGGCAAGCATTCGCGAATAGAATTTTTGAAAGACGTCCTTATCTTCAATATATTTGAACACAGTCATAATCTGCGAGAGTAATTCTTCATATTCAGATTCCTCTGGTGATTTCACGCCCTTTTTGAGTAAGGAGTCGGTGTATCGAGCAAGGAGCTCGGGTGATTTCGTAGAGCTTGTGTGACAGAGTGCATTTCGATTCACAAACTCGCGACATGCATTGTCTAGTGATCTGACAAATTCTGACTCTCCGTTGAAAGCTGCTTCGACCATATTTCTGTATTTTGAATGTACTTGCAACAATGCATCGATGTAGGCTTTGGGCTCCACACTATCACCACCAGCAGCAATTTTATCGATAGCGGTAAGGCCGGCTCTTCTAACATGAGTCTCAAACTTGCTTCGTAGAGGGTCAAGGCCATCTTTAATTTTTGATAGCAGCCTATACATTCGAGCAAGATCATCCCGCCTCTCAGCATCTAATAGTACTTGGAATTCGTCACGCAGTAGTAACGAATGGGCGGAAACAAGAACATTCAAACAAGTATCAGTCAGGTTTTTTGTGATATCAGGGTGTAGGTAGAGATCTACTCGAGCTCGCTCCTCTTCTAGCCTAGCTTCCGCCTTTTTCATGTACTCCACAACACTGTTTTCGGCAACGAAGTTTCTCGACTCATTCTCGTAGAAAAGTTTGGTTGCCTCAATGAAAGGTTTTTCAAAGTAAAACTGATAAACTATTAAGGTTGTTTTGGATGTGTCGTTCTCATCCAGGCCTAAGGAAACGAAAGAGTCGACAATGCTTTTGATCTGGGACTGTTCGATAGTTTCGCCATTCCGTTGTTTCTCAACTAAATTCAAAACTGCAGTCATCACATTCTCATGCACTCTCTTGAAAAAATCTTCTCTCCATTTAACGAGATGAAGAGTATATACGTCAAAGATTTCTTTCTTCCCTTCGTCGACCTCTCGTTTTACCCAGTGTCGGTTTAAGTATCGGAATAAATGATTTATGTATTTTGCCGCAGTAGTATAACGTGACCATTCTCGAATATAAAATGCCAAAAGGGCTTCTTCAGAGTGGCCGAGAGAGGCTTCATAAATACCGTTTAGATGCCTCGTCAGGTAGTCACCGAGGGGAGTGTAAATTTCTTCTCCGAGGAGATGCGCTTAAATGGTTCACAATTGTATTCAGTTTCTCTTTATTTGTACTAAATATGAAACCAAGAACTTACATTTTCCGCCACGGTGGTTTGTATTCGACGAGTGGTGGGCAGGGCTTTGGAATTTCTGAGAGGTGCAAAAGTTATGCACGGCGCTGAATTGAGTTAGCGGGGCATTTCAAGGAAGTAAAATACAGCCCAAACTAACGTGTATATGCCCATATACTATTGATCTCGTAGGTTAGCATTCGGCACGCGTTGGGATAAGCTCAGATTGAGTTTGAATTGGACGTACTGTAGCCATATCTATGCCACTCTCAAGGTCGTTCATAACTCTTTCAACGCCCTGCTCGAGGAACAGCCATCTAAATACCAGTATCAGTAAGGTTGTGAGGTATAAAGGTAAACAGTTGATCATCTGGACACTCACGTCTCCACAGCCTCCTTCTGCTGAGGCAACATGTTGGAGGGCGGCATGCCTGCAAAGCAAGCCTGGGCGTGAAAGAAGGGACTTTCGAAGTTAGGACGGCGAGTAAGCAGGTGGAGAACTGTAGTCAACATACAGACAATATTTGGTCACCTATTCGGAGGAGAAAAACGGGTTTGCGGTTAAGCTGAGTTGTCACTACCCAACAAGTGAGACGAACACACAAGCTGTACGCCAGTTGATCAGTAGAAGGTAGATCTCCTGGCGTTCCTTGCAAAATATGGTAGGTCTCAGCTTGAGAGGAGTGGAGTGAATAAAAGAAATGGAGGTGAAGATGTGATGGAGTTGGAGTCAATATTGCCTGTCGGGAGCCTGGGAAGATGGGGTATTTAGGTTGGGAGGTATTTGACGGTACCACACCGCGCTCAAAGGCCGTGGGTGAACCTGGCGGTACCTCACGTCCGTCCGCACCTGACTCTCCTGCGCTAGAGTAAAATTGGTCTAGCGCCACTACCGTTATCGATAAGGGGCCTGACCTGATGACGTTCTTTACACCCTTTGTAGGCTGTTGTAGGCCGTGATGCTGGGCTAAATAATTACAGGACAGAATGCACAGCAAATAAACATGTTATACTAAGTAGAATAATGTTAAACTAGAATACTAATTGGAACTGTGTTGCTCCTATGGCACAATCTTGTTTAGAGACGGCCAAGCTTTTAATGTCCAGGCACGTTTCCTCCAGGAATTTCAAGCGGAGCAAAACCATCTATGGAGTAATGGCTGCCATATACTACTAGTGCGCCATATTAGAGAAGGAAAAGAGTAAATATATTTAGATATTGGGACTGTGAAATGTTGAAATTGAAGTTGACGTATTAATTTTGCTCACCATATGGCGCAGGCGTGGTGATCATAATTGATTGTACGTAATGTAAAAGTGGTTCTGTTAAACTCTTGCTCTGGAGATATACATTTGATCACAAAAAAAGAAAATAATTTTAGAACAATCGATATATTTTCCATTTCGCCTCGCTTCAGGTAAGAAATAACCAAACAATTAGGGAAGCCACAGCAAACGAATATTATGCCTCAAAAATACACTCAAGAAAACGTAACTAGCCAGGCTGAGAGACAGAAAGATAAACAAAAAAAGGGTATAAGGGCGTCATATCCTTTACTATGCCTTCTAGTATGCGCGTAACTGTAGGATATCAGAAAGAAAAATTATAGGATGAAAGAAACTACTTTGCGGCTACCCGTTCCACAACCCTATTCATTGGACCGTTAGTACCTGGGAAGCCTACAAAAGTAAGGAAATTAGCATACCTGAGGACGCTGATGGAAAAGGTCATTAGCCATGCAAGTAATGCAAGAAGCAGTACCGATGCTAGCGCTTTCTGTCTTTCGCATATTGTATCGTTCTTGGGATCAAACCTGTCATTCACCTTCGCAGATGTACACGAACTCGTCACATCCGATAGAGATTCAAAAGCTAAGCTTAAATTTGCTGACCCAAAAACAATGAAAACGAGATCCAAAAAGAGGAGCCTCATTTTAGTTTTTGGCGCTCGCAGGCCAAGTGGTTTTCCCGTGTACTCGTCGTATGTAATGTAGACAAGATAAACAAGAGCCACTGCATCGACAATGATTGCCATTTCTGCAGATGGCCCCTGGGGGTGGTCATACTTTGTAGCGTAATGACGGATGGAGCCTCCAAGGCCTAGTGCGGCGACAGAATATATGAAAACGGTCAGCCGGATAATAAGGGGGACCATGGGGCTTTGCAGAATGGTTCGCTGGAAACGCTTGGTGAATTTTTTCCGCCTCTGAGTAAGGCTCATATTGCCGAACCCGCTCTCCAAATCCGTTTCATCAGTCTTGCCTTGCCATGGTCTAGAATAGTCTCCAAAGTGCGTGTCTAACCAGTTGTCGTCCACTTTTTCTCCGCTCATTGCCGTCGTTTGAGTGTGTAGGGTGGACTGAACAAACGGTTTCCATCTTGACTGGAGCCGACCGTCATTGCTAATCCCATACCCTTCATATCTCGCGTTTTCCGATATAGAAAAGTGGTGGTCTGCGACGCGCGCTCCGCCAGGTAGAATTGGCGCCGATTGCGGGGAAATGCCCAATTTATTGGCCTGGGATGCACTTTGCACCCACGCTGTGTCAGTTAGCGACGTGTAGCTACAGTGTAACTTGCAAGTCAAAAATATCCAAAAAGCGCTTACCAGGAACAGTTCTCACGGGTAGACATCCTGTGTTTAGAAGGGGTTCCTGGAGGATTTCATGCTTTTCGCTGGAGGGCCAGCTCGGACCACTCTGGTGTGTCGGCCCCCAACGCTTCTCATCAGTTAAGCTAGATCGGGTCATCGACTGCCCAGACTTCCTGCTTGGAAGGGGTATATCGAGTAGCATCAGTTCCGGCGTCCGTCGTGAACCTCCGCTGCGTGTTGTTGAAAGCTGAGAACGCAACGAGGCGTCCCCATTCCCAGCCATGGCAGTCTTGTCAGAAGTCTGTGGCGGGGGGTGGCGGCTATTCTATCGACGGGGTCGCCAATACCGGTGGCACATGGTTTCAAGTTGCCGTGCGGTCGCGTCGGTGGATGTGCTCCCAAGTGTCTGCACACAGGGACGGGCGGCGAAAACGGGCGATGTGAAAGAAGAAAAAAGAGGCGATTCAAGAATGAAACATAAAACGAACGACGGCCAGGAGACAATCAAACAGGCTGGGCTGGCCAGGCATCCCTGATTTGGCCGCAATCTCGAGTCCGGAGCGCCAAGCCGCACATCGGCCGCTGTGCCACAGCCACCAGCCTCCCGCGCCAGCCTGGTTAATGACGTCGGGCGCGACCTGGCGAGTTTTCGCGAAGCCTCACAACGCACAGCACGGCGTCCATCTCGCGACAACACAGCCGCGCTGCTGAAAATGGTTGCTTTTCGAGTCGACTGTGCTCTCCAGATCGCCCCGGACCATTGAACCCACGCTCTGCACCCCGACAAATCCTGCGATGCGGCTGTTTCTGATCCCAATTTCCACCCGGCGCACCCTGCTCTACTGCAAAAAGGAGACCTCCGGCGCGGTGGCAGAACTTAGCTACCTCGACAGAATCACGAACAAGGCGTCGGCTACGTGGGTGAAATGGGAGGAGGCCGATGGAGGCTGGAAAAAAGCCCTGACCACCTACGGCCATCGCGTGCTGCAGCGCATCCCATATGAAGAATGGGGCCTCAAAAGTGTGCCCCCGCTGAACGCGCGGAGGGAAGCGCACGAATTGCAGTCACAGAAGCCCATTGAACTGCTTTACCCTGAAAACGTGATTCGCGAAAGCCGCGTGCTTGGGATGCTTCGAACGCTTGCAACAGAGCGCCAGGACCTGCATCGAAGGAGGATGTGGTGGAGTCTGGGGGTGGCTCCGCTGACAGCACCAATTGCCCTGATTCCAGTGTGAGAATTTCATATCCTTCTAGAGAGCGACTCTTTTATAGACTTTCTGGAGACTCGTTTGTCTGACGTTCGCTCCTCATCTAGAATACCCAATATACCTTTTTTTTACCTAGCATACCGAGGATGGTCACATTGGAGAGGTAGGACTCGTTTTTTTATTTTTGCCAATTTCTCAAGCTCAATGTGTCTAGCTCTGAGGGGCTCTCAACACCTCGAATTTCTCCTCAATCATCGTCTCGTCCAGCCGATATCCTCCCCCGCCCTGGAGCATCTCTATTCAAGACACTCTGGTCTTATACGAGACAACAGTGCTGTCGAAACAGCCAACGAAAAGGCTGTGCCGGATCCCATCACCCAACTGGAGCCGCCGGACGAGCAAATCCTTCTTGACATTGCTGACGGAAAAGCCCTTGCGAAAATGTTAGATGCACCAGAGCTACATGTCGAGGTTGAGCGAGCTGTTGCACAGGTACAAAAGCTATTGAACCATGGAAAGGGAACAAAATGATGTTTTTGATGAGTGGACACTGTGCCCACCTAGATAACGGTTCTAGCTATTCGAGCCTTCTTTGGATCTTTTTGATTAGGTGCCAGGTGAATTAACTCCATTCTGTGCTCTTTAGACCTCTCTGCTCATGTACATTATTATTTGGTCTTGTTAATTAGAGGCATATCACAGGGCGGCTGGGTAGGGAGTACGCGGATAGACTTGAAGGTCAAATCCAACATAATATACCTTGATGCTAAAAATGAATAATCTATAGCTACTAAAGGAGTCGTATTGACGCCTCGGCTATTAATCTATGAAAGCAAAACCTCGTTTTCCACTATCTATTAGACACGTGTACGGAGTAGTACTGTTGAGCAGGAGTCAGGTGACTTGTCAGGTGACCAGGTCTCCAAAGGAGGAACCGGAGAACCATAGGTTCGCCACCTCCTCTTCTTGACCATGGTACTGATTTCATTATCTTTGTCTATTGGGCTGGCAGAGGTTTGCTAGGGGTTTTTCATATGTTTTTTCCATAGCCTCAGTTATAGCATGTTCATTTATAAGTATTCATGTCTTGTTCATTAGAAGCAAGACCAGACACAATATTATAGACATTCAGTCACATGATCATTACATGCTTCTGTGTCATTTAATAGTTATGAGTCCAAACTCTTTCAAGAATTTGATTGTTATCTAAAGATACATTCAAGATACTTTATTTTACTCTTGTTACTCATACAAATAGAGATCACTATTAAGTATCTTGAGATCATACATTGAATTCTCTATTTAAGCTTAAATCTTAATTGTGGAGTTTATGAAGATCTAATGCATCTATATAATTCTTATCAATCTAAGTCTACAGAAAACCATAATCTAGAGTTAATGTCTCACTTCAATAATTAATTAAAAATGAATGAATCATCTAGAAGAGTTGTTATGCTGAATAGTTCTGATGATTGAGAAGAATGAATTGAAGACATCAAGTATTTAGTAAATCTTCACTGATTGTGATCATACATTAATTCAACAAAAGAAATGCATTCTGAACTTCAGAAATTCATTATAGAGAATTTTCTTTCTTCTGAAAAAACTGAAGAAACTGCAACTTCTGCAGATATGAAACATGTAAGAAATATGCAAAGAGATTGATACAGAACTTAAAAGAAGAGAGTTTTAGCAATGCAAGAGCTACAGAAGACAATAAGAGACTGTGTAGATCTGTCTCTGAAAATTCTTACAATAAGTGAATTGAGCAGTATAGAAGCTACTGCAAAAGAACATCTGAAAGCTCTATATGCTAGAAATGTGATGAATGCTTCTCAATTAAAAGCTAGACTAGTAGAGAGATTCAAAATTCTAGAAGATGAATTAAAGAATTAAGTAATTAAAGCATATTTACTGAACTATAAAGAAGCATTAAATCAGACTATCATGTACAATATGTGCAAATATATTCACAAATCTTTTGTCTTCAAACAATTTCTGAGAGCAATCTCTCAGAATTACAGAGAGTTCTTCTATATGTATCTGTCAAAGCTTCTAACTGAAGAGAATTTGAATTGAAAGCATGAGCTGGATGTTTATAGACATATTTAAATATTTCAGCAGACATTAAAGAAGAATTCTGAGCCAGACCAACAGAATAAGCTGTCAGCATACTCCATCAAAAAGATAGTTCAAAATAAGCTGTTGGGAAAGAATAATGGAAATATGAACTTAACATATCTTTGCAGAGAGCAACATGATTGGGCATACTGCTCATATTTTAATTCACTTATTTAATCAATGGGCTGGAAACTGGATCCAAAAATTAATAATAAGATCAATAAAGCATTGAAGAATCCAGTGAACAAAAGAAAATTAAAGAAAAAGATTGTAAATTGAAAGAAATTGAAGAATTTAAATACTACTGAAGAAGTTAGTGCTTTAGACAATGCAACAGATGATGATGCTAACAAAGCTGTTGTCAAGACATTCTCTAATTCAACTATCTTCACTTCTGTAACAGTTTTTAACTTCACTAATATGAGCAATAAATATGAATTCTATTCATTATGGGACAGCTTCATATTAGATGGGGGTGCAGATGCACATATTTGCAATGATTTTACAAGATTTCAAAACTATTGAAATGCTGATTCTTTGAATATTGTGCTTGTTGGAAATACTCATTGTAAAATTCACAGATACAGTGATGTTGAAGTTTATATTTAAACATCAGCAGATGCTGGCAAGATATTACTAAAGAACATTCTCTATGTCCCTGACTTTTATATAAATCTAGTAGCACACAGATTGCTGCATGTGAAGAATTGTTATTTGGACAACAAGTCTTTTACAGTTTACTACATCAGCACAAGAAATATCTTGTTCAATTTGACTGTTAAAGAGAGAAAAATGATTGTTGAATACAGATCTATTAATGTTGCAACAGACAGTATAACAAAGAGTGTCTTTACTGCTTCATTGAGCAGAAATTTAATTAAAAAACTGATCATGATGTTGATCTTTAGTTTGCTGGAAATCATGAATATTTGGCATCTGAGACTTGATCATCTAGAAAGAGAGTCTCTGACTCATCTTCTGAAGATGTCTACTGACATAAAATTTGAAAAGATCTCTCAGAGTTCTCTAATGATGAAGTGCAGATCTTGTGCTCTTTCAAAAGTAAAGTAAATTATACACAGAACATCATTAGAAAGATCTATACATCTATTCATAAAGATGTTTGTTGATCTCATACAGTTTGCTTCAGATTATAATGAAGATAGATGGGTGGTTCACTTATATTGTGATTATACTCATCTACACTACATGGAAACAATGCAGCAAAAATTCAAAAGTTTGACATGCACAGCAAAAATGATAAGAGTAATTCTCAATTTATATTAATTGACTATATTGACTATTTGAATTGATGAAGAGATCTCTATGCAGTCAGAACTGACAGTGTTGACTTGAACATATAATATAGTTGTTCAACATTCAGCATTCTACATGCTGGCTCAAAATGAAGCTGCAGAGTGTGCAGAAGCTTTAATAATGACAGCAGCATGTACAATATGAATTGAAGTCAACTTATCTGAGAATTTGTGACCAGAATGCATCAAGACTGCAGTGTATATTTTAAACAGAATTCTGATTAAAGATCTTGATTGAAACACTTCTCTTGAATTCTTAGAGAAATATCTTTGAACTGCAACTTCTTTAACTGAAATTAGACATATAAGAGTTTTTGGCTGTAGAGCATATTCTTTAATTAAGAATGCACAATATGGAAGAAATCAGAAGCTGACTTCTAGAGTGAAAGTTAAATATTTTGTTGAATACAAATCAATGAATATTTTTTGCATTTGAATTTCAGTATGATGAAAGATTATATTAACAAGAGATGTTATATTTGACAAAGATACACTATTTAATTCTAATGAAATTAGCAGTGAATTTTTATTACAGAAGAGCTTCATTGTGCCAGATACAATATCTTTTGTTGAAGTAAGTGATATTAACAAGACAAGCTTGAGCAAGCATGACAGCAAAGATGAAGACTCTGAGAAGAATACATCATATAAAAGTCATAAGACTGTTGATCAGTCAATAAAATTGATAGAAACAATGACTAAGACAGTAACTGATCAATTAGAAGAGATATGTGCATTGTCAACATTAGAGTTAACATCAGAGTCATCAGCTCTAGACATCTATATTCAATCTCTTTCAGATGATTCAACAATGCCATTGACTGAAATAGAGACACTGAATCAACTTTCATTCACAGTCAATCATTCTGCTGTGAAAGCTATGAGGGCAGTGAGTGATGTTGTAGTTGAGCTGTCTGAAGATATAACATCTACTACACTTTCTGTCACTAGTTCTACAGAGGCAGTGAGCATAAATGATGGACAATTAATAGTCAATCATTCTGCCACAGAAGCAGTGAGCATTAATGAC
This sequence comes from Ophidiomyces ophidiicola, assembly GCF_022830035.1. Taxonomy (NCBI): domain Eukaryota; kingdom Fungi; phylum Ascomycota; class Eurotiomycetes; order Onygenales; family Onygenaceae; genus Ophidiomyces; species Ophidiomyces ophidiicola. Next base: position 746,143 of record NW_026054647.1, read on the forward strand.
AGAATTTTAACAGTCAATTATTTTGTCACAGAAGTGATGAATAACTCAGCTGAAGTGAGCTCAAACAAGCAATCTTCATCTTCTAGGCAAAGTGCTAGAATAAGATGTCAAAACACAGATCAAATTGACAGATGAACAGCTTATACAGTGATTCTGCAGCAAACAGTGCAATTGAATTCATTTTATAGAGACTATTTAACAGCTTTTACAATTACAAATTCTAAACTTTACAGAGAGAATCTTCCAAAGTCTCTGAAGCATTATTTTTCAATGTTGCAACATCCATATGCTGATGGATTTAAGATCATCATGGATGTGGAAATGAAGAAGCTACAAACAAAGAAATGCTTTGAAGAAGTAGAGAGCTTGAAAGAAATATGTTCAATTTCTTTAATGTGAATTTATATGTATAAATTTGATGTTAACAGTTTTTTGAAATGTTATAAGACAAGACTCATTTTTCATGAAGATCTGAATATCAATAATAAACATAACATCTATGCTGCTACACTTACTGTGTGAATATTTCACCTTTTAATGACTATAACAGCTTATTTTAAAATGGAGATCTTTCAGATTGATGCTGTTAATGCATTCATTAATGCTTCATTTGATAAATCTGTTTATTGCAGACTGACAGAGAGTTACAGTAAGAAAAGAGATGTTTGAAAGATTCTACATATCTTATATGATCACTCTGAATCTTCACAACTTTGATATGAAGATCTCACTTCAACACTCCAGAAGCTAAAATTCTGTCAGATTTATGAAGAATCATATCTATTTGTTGATAAGAATATTATTATCTTCTTTTACATGAATGACATAGTATTTTTATATCACAGAAAGAATGTTGAAACATTTGAGCAGTTATTGAAGAATCTACAGATGTATTATAAACTTCAAAAGATTGAAGAGCTAGAGTGATTTCTAGATATCTGTGTTTTATGCAATAGAGATGCTCAGAAGCTTTGACTGTGTCAGAATAGTTATATTGAGAAGATTGCTAATAAATTCAATCTTATAAAGTTGAAGTCATCATGTACATCAATGATAACTGCAGATATAGCTTCTTATATGAAGGCACAAGATAAGCAACAAATACATATCTATCAACAGAAGATTGATTCAGCTCTCTACACTGCTATTATAATGCAGTCTGATATTTCATTTACTACTGCAAAATTAAGTGAGACTTTGATTAATTCAGAATCAGAACATCATACAGCAATTGAGAGAATTATCTCATATGCTTTTTCAATAAAGTACTATGCTCTTGAATTCTGTGCTGATTACAGATTGAATACTCAGAGAGAGAATAATAATACTGACATCATTAACATTCATTTAATAATTGTCAGTAATTCTTCTTTTGCAGATGATTTGAAATCTAGACACTTCTCTCAGAACTTCATATTCAAGCTCTTTGAAGACTTAATTAATTGGAAATTCTTCAGACAAAAGACTGTTACAATGTCTTCAACAAAAGCTGAGCTTTTAGCACTATTCTATACAGCAAAAGAGACCATGTGGTGAAAATGCTTATTTAAGAATATTATGTTGAAATTAGAAAGAGATTTTGATATTTTATGTGATAATTTATAAATAATACAGTTACTGATTTCAACAGCTTCATAACTAATTATTAAGCTTCATCACATTGATATTCATCATCACTGATTACAGCAAGCAGTTACTAATAAGAAATTGAATATTAGCTGAATTGAAAGCAATAATATGTCTGCAGATGACTTAACAAAGATCTTATCTAGACAGAAATTTGAAAGATTTGTTAAGTAATTGAGACTCATGAATATTAATTATTTAATAGAGAGAGATTTGCTGCCTACATCACTGTCAAAACTATAAAGATGTGTTGAGCAGAAGTCAGATGACTTGTCAGATGATCAGATCTTTAAAGAAAAAACTGAAGAACTGTAGATTCATCATCTTCTCTTCTCAATCATGATACTAATTTCATTATCTTTGTCTATTGAGCTGGCAGAGATTTGCTAGAGATTTTTCATATGTTTTTCCCATAGCCTTGATTATAGCATGTTCATCTATAAGTATCCATGTCTCATTCATTAGGAGCAAGACCAGACGCAATATTATAGACGCTCAGTCACATGATCATCACGTGCTCCTGTGTCGTCCGATAAGTACATATTATTTTGAGCCCCTATCAAGCTCGGATAGTTAACAATACTTATGTAAGCATCTGCAACATCCGCCATGACATAGTTGCTTCACGGCTTTTGACTTGGGAGTCAAGAATGCGCCCCACACAGTGATTTGTCGTTTTCTTTTTTCTAATATGTCTGAAAAGAAAATAGAGCAATGGGAGGTGGAGCGTTATTGGGAAATCTTCTCTTCCCTCTCCAATGGCCAGTCCCGCTTGAATAACGCTCAAGCGGCAACCGTTCTGAGAAACAGCCGGTTAAGGGATGACCAGCTGGAGAAAGTCTGGGATCTTGCAGATGTTGACGGAGATGGAGAGCTGGATTTTGAAGAATTTTGCGTGGCTATGAGACTTATTTTTGATCTCGTTAATGGAGTATGAGCAATGTCGCGCTGTAAGGAAGACTACGCATCTCGCTGACCAACATGCCAACTAGGAATTAGCAGACGTCCCACGCCAGCTACCAGAATGGCTGGTCCCAGAGTCGAAAGCTCATCTTGTCCAGGCTACACAAGCACTATCTGGCCACCAGCCGCAATTCGAAAGAGTAGAGGACGACGACGATACACCAGGCTTAAAAGATGGCTTCGATTGGTACATGAGCCCTAGCGACAAAGCCAAATATGAAGATATATACTCTGCAAATAAAAATCACCGTGGAGAGTTAGCTTGTAAGCCACTCCTATCTTATTGTCGCATTTTATGCTTCAGTATACTGATGAACACTTGCGGCTAGTCTCTTCGCTCCAACAACTCTACGATTCCCTCGCCGTACCTGACACAGACATCCGCTCCGCCTGGAACCTGGTTAATCCAAACGCCTCTTCTACTATTAATAAAGACGCATCCCTCGCATTTCTTCATATACTCAACAATAGACATGAAGGCTATCGCATCCCACGAACCATCCCCGCTTCCCTCCGCTCCTCTTTCGAATCAAATAAAATCGATTACCAGCTTGACAACGTTCGCACCGCTAAACGATGGGGTGTTAATAATGATGGAGACACAAGTACAGGCCGCAAGGCAAAGTTTGGGGACGCATACCTCAGCCGATTGGGTGTTGGTGGAAGAGCAAGCTATAAGCCCCAGGGAACTGATTTCAGTGGAACAGTTCAAGATGAAGAATGGGAGAAGGTTAGGCTGCGACGTGAGCTTGCGGAGCTAGAAAAGAAGCTGGAGGCTGCCAACACGGCCGCCGAAGAACGTGCTAACGGCCGACGGACCGCTGGCGGCCCAAATTGGGCATTAATTAAAAAAGAAGCCCTACAAATGTTAGAATATAAGGAGCGAGAGCTGAGAGAATTGAGAGAGGGCACAGGCAGAGTGAAAGAAGGCGAGAACTTGCAGCGTTTACGAGATGATGTGCAGACTGTGGGCGAGCAGCTTGAGGGTTTAAAGGCACACCAGGCCAAGCGGAATGAAGCTTTGGCAGACTTACGCCGTGATATTGAAGAGGAGAAGCGTAATAGATAGTTTATCATGTCTTTAGTCTTTTAGCGTTGGCAATAGTATATATCTACTTTCATAGATTTATTCTTGGATACTAGTTGACGCTTTAAAAGGAGCACATTCACGCAACGTTTAGATGTTTCGGCGCGCTTTATTAAATATTTTATTCTATTGCATACTTTGGGCATTAGATAGGTATGTACTGTACATTCTATAGAGTAAGATCCTTCTTCAACTGCAAGCAAATATTGAATGGGATGGCGATACGGCGGTTATGCTGCGCCATCTATTCTTTCAGAATATCCGTTACATCGCCCCCGCGGTTTTTCTTAACTGCCAGAAACGTGTTCGCGCTTCTATCTAGACCATTTTCCGCTCTATTATATGCTTCCTCGCTTCTATCCGTTAATATTTCTAGCTCTTTTCTTGATAAGAGCGACTCTGGCTTAGATCCGGCACCAACATCAAATACCTCCAACCGATCTCCTTCAAGAATTTTTCGTAATTCGTCAGTGTCTTTTTGCTCAGTAGAAGACATGTCAAGTAAATTCTTGAATTTGCCTTTTTGAATGACCAGTCTCTCAAGTCGACGCTTGGAATCTGCGCTTTCTAAAAGTTTTTGCTCAACTGTTCCCCTGGAAGCCAGTCTATAGACGATTACAGGCTTTGTCTGTCCAATACGGTGAGCACGATCTTGAGCTTGGAGATCTAGCTGTGGATTCCAGTCCGAGTCAAAAAGAATGACTGTATCAGCAGCAGTAAGGTTAATACCTAGGCCGCCAGCTCGAGTACTTAAAAGAAATATTCTATGATCCGGATCGTTATTGAAAGAGTCAATCTGGAGTTGGCGGTCCGACTGGTTAACATCGCCATCAATGCGGCAACACTTCCAATCGCGGAGATATGTCCAATCCTGAAGAATGTTGAGTTGTGTTTTGAACTGAGAGAATATCAGGATCTTATGGCCCCTGGATAGCAGAAAGGGAACAAGTCGGTCTAGAAGAAGCATTTTACCAGAGGCTGTCACGAGGGACTCATCAACGTCAGAATCTTGGTCCCAAGGCCAGTAAAAATTATGAGGCGAGTTGCAAGCCAAACGAGCCTGCATTAGGGGGTTTTGAAGCTTTTTTGTAGAAATCTCTTTTCCTGTAGGTGATGTTAGTAATGTGTATCCCATCCCAGGTAGAGAAATAAGGCAGCATACTCGCTAATTGCATAGTCTTCACTCGTTCAATCTCTATCAACTCGTCCTCACTGAGTTCCGACTCTTTGAACTCTTCTTGCTTCCCATTCTCCAACTCCCTCAGTTTCGCATTAAACTCTCGATCACTAATCTCTCTATAATCCGTTTTCCGTTTTCCACGTCGTCTTAGAGTGGCGCCGGGTGTAGAACTTTGGTCGGATCTGATGCTTTTATTCGGGGTAGAACTGCCGCTCTGGGTGGAGCTTCGTTTCAAACTTCGGGATCCTGACGGCCTCCCTGACGCATTTTTTTGCTCAAGTCTGTCAAAAGCTTTACCTTCCAGGTATTGTCGACCAGTACCTTGGACTATTGCAAGATAGAGCTCCTTCTGTTCTGGAGTCAAAGGGGCATACAATATATATTCCCGCTTCTTTGGCAAATTTGTTTCAACGTCTGTCTTCACTCGGCGCAACAGGAATGGTTTCAGAATTGCATGCATTGTTGACACCAGATTTTGTTTTCTCTTTTCAACAATATCTTTTTTTGCCGTTGAATCGAGGATAGAAGAAAAATCAAACCAATTTTGAAAGCTGTTTAAGTCACTAAAAACTTCTGGGAGCAAAAAGTGAAGAAGCGACCACAGCTCCGCAATATTGTTCTGTAGGGGGGTCCCTGTCAACAGGAGTCGGTTTGCGGAGTTATACAACATTAACTCTTGTATCAGCCGGCAGTTCATGTTCTTTAGCCGATGGCCCTCGTCCTGCTCAGTGGTCAGAATCTGGATATTATGAACGCAACCAGCCCTCAACTTACAACAATAATGTATTTCCATTGGTAGTCTGCAAGAAATTTCCGGTCATTCATGCATATTTCATATGAAGTGCAAACTACAGGAAAATCGAAGTTTTTCTGGTCCTGTACTTTCATTCGTAGCTGTCTAATCTGAGCACGATCCTCCTTTGTTCCATGATACAAAACAGTTTTGATTTTAGGCGTCCATCGAGCAAATTCATTCACCCAATTGCTTAGTGTGCTAAGCGGCGTTGCGATCAGAAATGGTCCAGAGATTTTATGTTCCTTGAAAAACGCAATCAGCGATATGGCTTGCACTGTCTTTCCAAGACCCATTTCATCTGCAAGAATGCCGCAGAGCCCGTTCATCCACAGGGATTTTAGCCATTCCAAGCCTTCAAGCTGATAGTCCCTCATCCGCCCGCCCGTGACCAGTGCAGGTTGCTGAGTTGCCACTAATTCCTGCGACCCTAGTGTAGTAGGCTTACTTTCGAATTCTTCTGCGGCTTGAGCAAGCGCTTCTTGAACAGTTGGGTTATTCTCTGGTATGCCAACATCGGCCTTGTGGAAATAATTTGTAAGGGAGTTGCTGGAAATGACTACTTTAGCCTGGTTTTTGATGAGTGCTTTTGGTAAACGCGGCTCTGAAGCCAAGTCCTTGCTGGGTGCAGTGGGCTGGGGCTGTTTAGCTTGCTTCTCATTAGCCCTAGTCACTCGTCTCGAAGTAGCTTCATTTGATTTCTTTTTCTTCTTTTGGTCGGCAGCGCTCTTCTTAGCTGCTGCTTTTCGAGCCTCTTCTTGTTGTCTTTTTCGTTGGTCCTTCATTTTCTCCGCCATAATTGCAACGAAAACCTACTTAGTATGTCAGTTTATCTACCAAAATCTCTAGTGTAGGATAATATCAACGTACAGAACTAGTCTTTAATAGTTTTGTCAACGCTTTAGCCTTGAGGTCCATATCTTCCTCGTCATCCTCCGAATGGATGCCCAAATTGGAAACCCCATGGTCATTATCAGCACCTCCCACGTTCGTTATATTTTCCTTTTTTGGGGAACCGGAATAAGGACTAGTGATAGGTGTGGAAGGTAGATATATGGAAGATTGACCAGATACATTGGAAGACATCGCTTTAGTTCAATTGATCTCCTACACAAGGATAAAAGGCATTAGAATTCATGCTTCATGTCTATAGATATACACTTACTTAGCATATATGTATACTCTCAGATTGGTTTGTAGGTATTCAAATTATCTTCAAACAAGAAAGGTACAAGCACTTTGATGTTTGTCTTCTCAGCCGGTCAGCATTTGATGTTTGACAAAACGCCACACCAACGCGACGCGAGTTCACGTGTTTGGCATTCAATTTAACTCACCCTTGCCAAACATTTAGTAAGCTAGTAAACTAACTAACCAACTCGTCTGACTAAGCAAGTCCTTGGTCGGGTCAGTCAGGTGATATATCACGGGACTTATCAGGTGACCAAATCTTTGAGCCCTGGGAGTTGGCTGGAGAACTGCAGCAGTGTACAGAGTACGGAGTAGGTTCAATAGAATGATGCCATGGAGGATTGAGAAGTCAAGCTCAATCTGATTAAGACATCAGTAAGACGCCTCCCCAATGAATTGTGTTACCTAAAGCAGATAGCGAATGGTCAAGGCGATTGACGGCATTCAACGGGTCCACTTCGCTCTAGTTGAACACAATGACCCTCATCCTAAGAATATCATGATCGTCCCTGGCGCCCCGGCAAGAGTTGTGTGGATAGATTAGTAATACTCAGTAACTTAATCTGATTATACAATATCAAGATCTGTTAAGTCACTTTGCAACATCTGGGGACAGTTCAACCCGCATCATCTCAGTTGCACACTCATAACAACTGTACTTGGAATCACTAATTACCAGTCAAGACGCCTGGGGACCTGCAAACGGACAAACTGAGTCTAACTCAATACAAAACCCATACCAAGTTACAGTTTTCCTACCACCTTTTTTAAATCCATAGGAGAGAGGGACACCTCAAAGGACGAATGAAACATTTACACAAACAAATTCACTCAAAAGACAAAAAGAATTGGTTGAACCAAAGCAAAACTGAGACCATCACAAACAAAAAAAACATCAGCCAACATAACTGCATCGTCCAAGATACCAGAATTCAAAATTTGTACTGGACATTTGACCTGGGTGGGCGCAGGGCTCTCGTTCCAGGCGGGTTTAGCCTTGAGCTTTTTCTTTTCTGAGTCTCTGTAGGAGACCTCTTCCCCTGTCGCTTTCTGGTCTTGCATATTTTTAACGACTCTGGCAAGGTTGGCTCGCTCTGCACTCCAGGCTGTTCCGAGTCACTGGCAGGTAGTTTTTCATAGCTGAGATTGTCGAAGTCTGGGGTATCATCACCTCGCCCACCAATTTCGGTGTTCTGTGCTGTTCCATTGAAATACATTTGCGATGGTTGAAACACGGGTTGTTTGGCTGTAGCCTCACGCTTGAACTCTGCATTTTGGAGCACAGACGAGGTTGTGTTGACCTCCGTTTCGGAGATTAAGACTTCGGATTTTCTCTCTGCACTGATGTTTTCCTCTTCTGTTACCACAGCAGAAGCTTCTAAAAGCATCTGTACCAGTTCGTCTGTCATAATTATGTCATCGTTACTGGCAGCATGGTCTTGTCTAGAGTTCAGGAGCTCAATAGGGGCTTGTGGAAGTGATACCGGCGAATCTGGTGGGTCCTTCTTAGACTCATTCTTCCCTTCCAAAATGAGTGTATTTGACGCTTGGCCTTGTTCTTCTTCGCTATATTCACCATTTGTGTCGGGAGAATCCAGCATGGCTGAAAGTTGATCGGAGCCTACTTCTCGAGGTGTTGTTGGTATGTCACTAATGTTGTAGAAACTAGTATTACCTGCCTGCTTTAGTGGTGAGGTACGGATAGGGAGCTGCATGGCTTGGGGTTTTGTTGACGCTTGATTATGGGTATTTGGCCGGGATAAATGGCGAATTTCACTTTCTGCCCTGACAGGTAGCAATATATCCTGTAGGTTCTTTCGAGCACTGGATTCTGCAGTCAAGGGAACGGAACTGGAAGCTAGAAGATCGTACCACCATGAGCCAGACAGTGCTCTCTCCAATGGCTTTTTGTGCTTCTGCTTCCCTTTTGTCGGTGTTGAGGTTGGCTTTACATTTTCCTTCAAGTTCAATACTGCCGATGCCTCTGAAAATGAATCGGATGGAATGGGGTCAAAAGATTGCCTCTGGGGAGTTGAGACAGAGCTAACGAAAGGCAATGGCGGACTGGATGGGAATAGTTGTAACTCCACAGGAATTTCAAAAAAGCTATCAACCCTCGCAGCGCCTTCTGGACCGATACTTACGCGAAAGATCGTATCTTCAGAGTTTGCTTCTGATGCAGCATAACTTCGAGGGCTAAAGGGTGTATTATAAGGTGTTTCGTTTTTATAAAGGATGTCATTGGCTGTGTCCTTGCCTGAGGAACATAATCGATATGGTTTCGTTTCTGCTGTCTCCTTAGGGGGACTTGTTTCCTTAAAGTCAGTGTCTTTCGGTATCCCTACAGACTCAATTGGGCGAATATTCGGTGTTAGTTCTGAAGCATTCACTGGATGTGGAGGTTGAGACACAGGGTTAGGGCGCTGAAGGCTGCTTCGTGGGGGGCTTTGTGCACCTATCGCTGAGACAGTATCCTGCTGAATCCCATCCGGGTGATTAGGATCAAATACCCACACAAGGTCCTCCACGGCAGATTGGTTATTACCTGATGGCGCCTGGATTTCAGCAAAACCAGAACTCCATTGACCCGCAAGACTGGGGTCGAGGCCGATCCGACGCAAATAACACCTTGCCGCGACGACATCCTTTGCTGTGCTCATCCAATAATCCGGGCGTGAGCCTGTGGTCAATTCTCGAAGATAACGTTCTGAATTATTCTGGAATATAAGCTGAGCTGGAACGCGCGATTGTTTCAATGAACTGTTATCTATTTGAAGAAGGGCCCTGTGCTGCTTATCTCGCATCTCTTTGAGATACGTATTCTCCCTTTCTACCTGCCCCACCCGTGCCGTGATATGTTCAAATGCATCTCTTTCGTCTTGGGGGGAAAGCTTCAGTAGCGTCATAATCTGTGCCCAGTGGTACCGATCGCTCAGGTTCTCAATGATCGTGGTTTGAAGAATGGGCCCAAGGTCTCTCCATTCCACATTACGAAAGTGATCGGGATTAATTCCGTAATCCACAATATTATTCCCATCCCCTTCTTCAACAATGTTATTGTCTTCTTCCTCATCACTCGTCTCAAACTCGTACATATCGAGAACATTTTCTTCTTCAGGCTCGATGCCATCACCATCAAAGTCCATCATTTTATTTCCTAGTTCATCTCGCGGTTGACATTGTGTTTGCATTGGGGTCATATCTGGTGGAGTTGGGAGAGGAGGCCTGCAGCCGCCTCTCGGAAACTGTATTCCTGCCGCTTGTCCTCTTTTTCTCTTCTCTGATAATGACCTTTCTCCTTTAGACCGCGTCTCACTCTCCGGGAGAGGATGGTCTAACGTAGGGAAAGAAGCGGAGTTATTAATACCACATTCAGTCTTCATCGGAAACACGTTTCTGGAATACACGGAAGGGGACGGCGATGTGCCAGGAGAAGAGACCGAACGGGTTACGGACCGGGGGATCGTAATAATGTCATCTGCAAAACGAACAGGTGGGCGAAGAGCGCCCCGCTCTCGAAGACGCATTGTTTCACCAACGAGTGTTTTGCTATTTTGAATATTTTATTCTTCCGTTCCCTTTTTTTTTTTTTTTTTCAGGGCTGCAAAGGGAGCTAGTTTAAATGGAAGAGTGCAAAGGCACAGCCAACTAGCTTCAACACATATAAGCAGTTGGTATGAACTCAGGAAAAATGTGAGTCTATGTTTTAATAATGGTTAAATGAGCATAAGGTTACTCAGGATAGAGAGGTAAAAAATAATCACAAAAGATGCCTCATCCTCAAGGAACAGGTATCAAGGAGAGTCAAGAGGATGTAGAGTGAAGGACTGAATCTTCACTAGGTTCTCTGAGTAACTGTAACGGGCCAATATTGGATTGCCTTGCCGCCAATGTTGTCATGCTAGAAAATTCCGCTTGTATTAGAGTGAACAGAAAGATTTCCCGTAATTTAAGGGAATATTCCCCCTTTGGGGGATAGAAATATAAACAAAGATATCATATATTAGTGATGAGATGCGCTAAGGATGACGAATACAATGAATTTTTATTGTATGGGCAATTTGTCATTCAACGTGCGCGCCATATGCTATAAACATGTGCAATGAGTGAATTCAACCCCAAGGAAGAGCTTGGTCAGTGATTCAGACACACTGCCTGTAAAAATAGAAAACGAAGGCATATGAAGGCACCCTAAATCAAATCTTGATTGCTTCATATATTAAAAGCTCACCTTGAAAACAAGATGTAAGATGTTACCCATGCGTCGCGTGATGCCGTTGCAAAACGGCAGCAAGATAATTCCCCGTCAGTTTACAGGAAGAGCGAGCCACTCAACACAGATAATAGACTCAGTCTTGGATCAGTTTTGTTTCCTCCAACGCCCTTCCCTGTCCTGCATCGAGCTCAATTCCCTCGAGTAGCGGCTTCCCGGATAGGGACTGGGGTGATCGATACCAAGCTTGCATTGAGCAAAAACCTTCAAAATATTTAATATGGTTTTGAGGGGCTTGGAGCAGGCGTTTGGCATTTGTACAGACACAGGAGATCATAATGTTGCCTAAAGCTCTACCCACCATGCTATCAGTACGCCTGCTCATCGATTCCAGTCTCATAAAGGCGGATACCGTATGCACCACAGGAGAAGCTGCACTTAAAGGTAATAAATAGTAGTAAACGTGGCTTTTTTTTATATTAAAGGGCTGGAGGAAAAACTGCATGGTTTGGTAATGTCTCGTGAGGCCAAAAGAGGAGCTAAGTATAAAAAAGGGGGATATAATGAGCCTCTCCGCTTGTCGAATGATAGCCTCGACGAGTAATAGTCGACTTAGCCATTCTGTTTCTAGGGATCGAAGAAAATTGGGATATACGAAATGACGACACGAGTAACTGGGACGTCGTCGCTCCTAAAGGGCGCAACCCTGTGTACGACGCATAAGCAAAACCATTTTTTGTGTTGGTCGAGTCAAATGTGCCAGCAATAAACAATATCCACAAAAGACTATGGGAAAAAGGAAGAGATATATCTTGTTTGTTTGGGACGAAGGCAGTCCTGGAACCGCTAAATCGAGTTTTTTCGGTGTCGCCTCTTCGCTTTTTCACTCAGGAACGCAAAGAGAGGGTCAAATATGACGGTGGTTTCTTCATATGAACATGTGTGTGCGTGGTATGCATACAAGGCTTGTAGTCTCGTAACAAGACAGATAGACTGGAGCTTCACGCCGTGGGTTGTGACGGTGGCAAGTCGTGGGAAGTGTTTTTGGCGCCGGAGTGGGGTCACTTGAAGTTGAGTTTGGCTAACCCTAATCTGGCGCCCCTTGTAGAGCCTCATTTTGAGTCGCAGGGGCGCCCCTGACATCCTTTAAACCGCCAACTCACGGCGGCACAACTTGCAGACCAGCATGTTAGGCGAGGTGGTGCCCTAGATGCACCACGAACATCACACCCGTACCAGCCAACCGGCTATTGACACCTCCCTACGCAAGAATGATCAGGTCTAATGATACAGGTAACGGCAGTGCAATGCTTCATCTACAGAGTATATGATATCGCTCTTCAAACAAAGAAACCCGCGTTCCTGATACCGCTCATGTTGGATAAGGGGTACATAGTAAATAGTTATATTCATTTGCCTTCAGGCAGAAAAAAAGTACGCTGTCGAATGCATCGGACGGGGTATAATGCCGGAAACGCTTGCTCACGAGGCCGCCCAAATTAGTCAAACACAAATTTTTCCCGAAAAAGAAGGCAGCCACATTTTATCAATCATCCGATCTTGTTACTGCAAAAAAACGCTGAACGCATACAAGCCCGTCCAGCCCCATAACTAGAAAGACAGGCTGACTATGCTGCCAAAAAGAAACACCTGCAGATGCATTCACTCATTCACATTTAATCGTCTTCCGCAACTCTTTGACGACTTTCTCTAACTCATCTAGTCGAGAATCTTTCTGCTGTATTTCAGTTCTAAGGCGAACGACTTCGCCGCGCAGGGAATCGACACCAGAGCTGTTTCCGGGATCGCTCATTGTTCGCTTTCTTTTTTTTGCCGGTTGAATTGGTGACGCCGAACCAGAGACTTTTCCTGGTATCTTCTCTGAGCCAGAAGGGCTTCGTTTTGTTGAGGGGGTTGAAAGAATCGTATTTTTCTGCGATGCTCTACTGTGTAGTCGTCGCAGGTGCTCATTAAGGTTCTCTTGCCGGGTAAACCCCTTTCCTGAGCTACGGTTGCACTCTGTGTGTGGGCACATTAACCTTTTTTGCGGCGTGTGCATGTCATGCACTTCTCGCTGATGTCGAAGCAAACCCCCTGAGTATGTAAACCCGGGTAGCTTTGTGCAATCTGGGTTGCAACATTTATAGGGTCTGTCATGTTTGTCCATATGTTTACTGTATGAAAGTGAGAATTGTTAGGCTAGATGAAGCAGGCGGTAAGAGCATAGGGGGAGTACTTACTTCCATTCGCAAGGCCTACGAAAAGTTGGAGTAATATTTCGGCATTCAGGGTGATCACAATAAATTTGCCCTGCTTCATTTCTAGGGGGATCGCGCGCACGTTTAATTGCCAACCTTGGGCGTTTTAACCCTCCTGTTAAGCGGTTGCTTTTGGAAGCCGCTGACATGACCGTCTTTTTTATGACGGCCACAACAGTGATCGGCGTGGAGGCCACAGCCCGGGGACTAGAGCAGTCAGAATCTCCACTTGCGTCAGACATGAGTGAAATATGGTCGCTTTGAGTAGTATTCTTTGATGAGATATCAGACTGATACATTTCCACAGGTACAAGCAGGGCGATTAGGCCCTTATAAATGGTAAACAGGGCGGCAATATCGAGCACGATTATGTAACCTCGATGCGGCTCATCAGTGTGGGCAGATTCAACTGGCGGATGGCATTATTGACCAGTAGAAGAATGGGTAGAGCGAGAAATGTCATTTGAAACTCTAAGAACAAACGCGTCCTTCCGCAGGGCTTCTCAGCGCTTAGAGTAGTGGCCTCACAACGAACAGCAATAGAGCGTTTCCCTAAGTGGAGATATTAGTAGCTAAATGACGCTGCCTAACCGTATTCGTGCTATAGCATTTCAATCGAAGGACAAGGTATGTCGCCGTACTAGGGTACACTTGCCATTCCCATTTAAGCAAGCAGGAAGAGAAACTTTAGAGAAGGCTGTGCCGTGACTCACTATGTAATCAGCGACTAAACTTTCAGCACAATCCGCGGAACTTCGACTAGTTATCCAGCCAGGTGCAGGGGTGTGGATAAAAATGAGTTATCGGAGTTCCTTAACTAAATAGCGGACTCACGCGGGTCCTAGACGACGATCACCTGAGACAATCCAGGTCGGGGGATTCCAAATCAGAAGCTCGACCAACGACTATAAGCGATACAGTCAAGTTATAACTACCTGTTGGTATGTCAGCACATCAAAGACTGGAACGAGCCCCGGAGCCCAAAACGGAGTAGCGCAGTCGGTGACTAATGGGCGGGATGACATAAACGCTCGGTAAGGCGGGAAGACGCGCGCCAGGAACGGTGTGATGGGGCAGGCGGCGCACGTGATGTGACGAGTTCGCGCCACCACGGCGACTGCCTGGTCACACTTCGTCACGCCTTGGGTTTCGGGGAACAGGGTGGCTTTGCGGTAGCCTGCAGGCGAGAGAAAGAAGGAAAGCGAAAAAAAAAAAAAAAAAAAAAAAAAAAAAAGGAGGTGCCTGTTGCGCACGTAATAAGTACTATTTCCGCAGGCTGAGAGATTTTCTGCCCGGAACACTTGTCCCAAGCTTCTTATTTTGAATATACGACATTTTGTTGCCACGGGTTCATATTGACAATTGGCAGATGCCCGTCGCTAGAAAGCTACGGGTATCGCTGTCTGAGAGTAGTGGTTAAACCTACCTCGCTTTCGTGTGCCCACGATAAGGCTTACACGAATCCGTTTAAGTGCGGTGCGCAAAGGGTCGTAAAACGGCATCGGGATAAACACGTCGATATCTGACATGCAAAATGTGTCATCTATGTCGAATGCTCTGAAGCCACGTTGTGCCTGGTCTGCTTGATAGTCATTGGCCGATTGTAATCCTGGGATTAGCATCATGCTGCCGAGATAATCAAAAACGGGTCTGCCTGGCAACGTAGCCGTGGCATTGTTTTCCAAGGCATGAAGACCGCGAATTCATCCCAAATATAAAGGCCAATTCCCCTTAGCTTTTCTATTACCATTGCAGGAGTTTCAAATTTCGGGTTTTCGAGTATCCAAATTCACAACTAGGGGCGGAAGAGGTAGATTTTGAGCTGTTATCAGTATAACATGACGTATTGAGTGGTTACAAGATCCTAATCTTTTTTAGAGTTTGGGGTTTTTGAATTTCAACCGGTGCGTGGAAGCGTATACCCAGGGCCAGGTGGCAGCTGATGAGCTTTCATATATCCATTAATTCATTCCAGCAATTAGTGCTGTGCGAAGGTCTAATTCTCCAAACTCATAAACGGTCGTCCAACGGTAAAGGTATTTGAAAGTGGGGGGGTATTTGTCCCCAAAGAAATATATAAATGAAAAGTATCCATTTCATAGGAAACCGACAACCAAACCTCCAAGAAAAGGAAATGTCGTGAGTATAACTGGAAGTTTAGGAGCTAAGGAATTTCCTGTACTCGCCACTTGTCGTCCCCCGCTTCCAGAATTATATCCATTTGCTAGTCCCGAATGGCCATCAAGTCCAGAATCGGAGTTGGGGATCGACAAAGGCGTTGGTGACGAAGTCAAAGAAGATTCAGAACTTTCTTGGGGGCGCCTCGACGTCCAAGTAGGGGGGTCTGAGGATGGCGCTGGGTGAGAAGTAGCCAAGGAACTTTTCAGCGTTTGTTTTGGAGTACGACTTGGAATCGGTATGGTTTCCCAAGGCCATTTAAGGCCGGCTTCATCCGCAGGTTCTGGTTTTTTTGGATCTTTCAGAGGTGCACGATGTTTAGGGCTCCTAGCACCCTTAGACTCAATAGGCGAGAGCACACTCAGAGAGTTTGGTGAAACAGTAGTTACGGTGGTCAGCGCCATCGCTGTTATGACATCAAGTCACCTAACAAAACGTCTGACGCTGGGGCTGCCAATGGATGACATCGTTGCAATTAGCAGGGCGCGGCGATTAAGGTCCAAAGCTATTTCATGGATATAAGCACACAAGCTTCAGAATGCATAAAATAGAGACGATACCGCTCACTACCAATTTCTCAAGGATAACTTTCTTGTCAAGGCTCCTCGAGGTAGCCCAAACCATTCTCTAGAAGTATCGTTTGGGGGCTGGGCATCGCGTAGTGTTTCTGCAATGGAACATGGACCGAGGAACGAAAACAAAAGGATAAGATGAAACCCAAACCCTAGTAGTGGCACCATTTTAGACCTTGAAGTTTCTTCTGTACTCACCATAAGTATCCACGAACCTGCCTTCGCTTTTATTTTCCGCGTCCCCTTTCCAGAACCTGATGCCCATCGAAGTGGCATGGGCTCCATTCCAATGCTGTGCTTGCTGCGAGAGTTCTAGAAATAGAAGGCCACCGGTTGGTGGGATTCGGGGAAAAACAGAATAGCGGGCCACCTTCTTGGCCGTTTAGGTCGCCCTGCAGCCACAGCCACTTTGATCGCCGATTGTTGCTAACGAACTAGTTACCCCGCCTTCACATAGGATCAGGGCGATATCGGGCCAGGGACCCATGCTTAGTTAACTAACTACGGCACAGCTACGGAAGTTCAAACTTAACCACGATGAAATCCCAACACGCGCGACCTGAAACAAGCTGAATTGTCTATCTACCTGTACAACTACACTGCTGAAGGTTGAACTAACAGTGTGGGTCCTGTTCAGCTCGGGGTCTAAAAACATCCAAGTATGCTTGGTACGACACATAGTTAGCTACTATTCCACGCCCACGCCGTATCACAAAGGAACTGCCACCGCGGCAATCTGAGAAACTGCCTTTCCATTCTCTCCGATGAGAGGGAAAGTTCCCTGGCAATCGACTTCCAATGTTTTTTTGCATTGCAGTGCTCTGTTTCGGAACTGTTCGCAGACTCCGGTTCCCCACCAATGATTACGTCCCTTCACTTTACCAGAAATCGAGCTGCTAGTTTGTGACTGTTGTGGCGGAGTGCCCTCGCAAGGATAGGTTTCCTGACTGCCACACGTCCAACGAGGTCTAGCTTTGCATTTGCCGCTGATTGTTACCGAGTAGGTCACGGTTACAAATCGACATTCGTGTTTGGCCGGACAATCGATAGTATCCCATGTCTGTTGAGTCGTCGTTTCGGATTTTTCAGTGCTCTGAGAATATTCTGCCGAAAGGTCAATCCCGATACCTTTTGCCGTCCCAGTCAGCTTTCCTCCCAGCTTCCAACCAGTCGAGGTAGCAACCGTGCGTGCTGTTGATTGAATAAGCTGCATCTTTAGGGTGCCGGTCGTGAGGTGATTTTGTCGGGTCATTTCCGTATTTGGTCTGGGAGTCACGGAAACGTTGATTACTTTTGTCAATGAGTTGCGCGTAAAGAACGTCACTTTCCCCCCACAATGGCGGCGCTCCTGATCACAAGTTGTTTCGGTAGTGTGGCCGTTGTCGAAGATTGGCGGCTTATTTGGAGAGATTGTATGGCGGGTTTTGATAATATCAACCAAACGATTAACTTCTGTTTGCCTGTCTGGTGTAAACTGCGCTTGTCGTTTAGCCACGGCTTCTTGCATCAGTTTTTGAAAGACCGGGCTCCGATATAATATTGCTATTTTCTGATTTTTTTTTGGCACACTTCTCCATGTAATGCCGGCCGCTGGCACAGCAAGCTCTTCGGTAGCCGGTATCGCATTTCCAAAGACATACACGGTGAAGGAGAGAAAGAGGAGGATAAAATGGCTAAACATTGTTGAGGTTTTGGAAGCCAAATATCTGTGAATCAAGAGACTTGGGCTGACCGATTGCAATGTAAGAGAACTGTATTGAAAGCTGATACAGGCTACACTTGAGAGTGCAGAACGCCCTTTATATACCCGGACGTCGCAGGTATAGAGACTGGAATTGAAAGCCTCGGGGCCCATCTCTTTACTTCCAGCATTTTTTTTTTATGTAAGTGCTGGGGAAAACATGGGGGGAAGGATGCACTATGCTGCTATGAAGAGAGTCCAGTGGCCGCAGGAATTGTTGGGCTGATCAGTTTGACGTCGTCATTTTCTCGCCTTTCCGGTTGCCGATGCTAATAGCCCGCGACGGCTGGATATACAATCCTTCTGTCGGGCGCAACAATAGGCTAAGTCCAGTGCTGCTAGCCGTTGTCCAATTGGAGGTGGAGTACAGTAGAGTACGCATGTTGTTGTTAGTCACGATCCTTCCCGTGCCATGAGCCCCGCCCCGCTCAAGTTTCACGCAGCCCGCGTACACGGGTCCCCTCACATGCCTATTCTGTTTTTGCCTCCGTCCCGGCTGGCATCATCCTCACAACAGACCCCGAAGCCATCTGTGGGAATTGTGAAGGATTACATTGTATCTTACTCCCGCCTTTTCTTTCAAGCCTGCGCCTTTTTATACATGTCCACAGTTGGCCACGAAGGTTCCATTGGTGATGTATCATTCCATTCCGCAAAGTCCACTATCCTTCAACACACGGGATGGCTGGCTCAACTTGACAGATGCGTTTGTGGGACATCATACCTTAGTATAGCAGGCCATATCCACTTCGTGCCTTAGAAATTTAGTTGCTTTCCAGAGCCACAGAAGGAATATCAATTGGACGCAGGACTCTGGCTGAAAATTTCAGCTACATATGTTTTTTATTGTATGCCCAACCTAAACCCTAGCTCAGTAAAGGTGTGGTAGAAGTCTCATATTCAAATCAACAGAGTGTCACGGCTATACCTCAAAGCATAACAACACTTATAGGGCAGACTGCAGAAGAGAGAGAGCGCGATATGAAACTTCCCAGAGAATCTCTCAAAAATTGTATTTCCAGGTACAGTAGGCGCTCTGTAGCTACTGCAGAAATATCAACTTTACTCATCCACCCTCATGGTTTCAAGAAAATGCATCCTTAACAGATATGCTGCCGGCCTATTTCAAATAGGTATAGCTAGCATGTACTCCGTGCGGAGTATGCATAATCAGATGGCTAGCTAACTAGGAAGGAGACTGTACCTACCAAGATAATAATTAACCGGATGCGGCTAGTGCCGCACCCCAACGCCTATCATGCCCAAGGTGTACGGAGTACGGAGTACTCCGTAGTACTTCGTAGGATCTCTAGTAAAGTGCGAGTTCTAACTAATAGCAAGGTTTATCTGTAGTATGGAGTAAAGTTGAACATGATTATTGTGGGGGGCAGTTCTGCTCAAAGGCACGGGCTGCCACCCCAAAAAAGGAATAGCGGTCGTCTTCGATTTTAATGTGCCAGCGCATTGGGAAATTGGGGTTACGGTTTTACATGTATTTTTGAAAAACCACACGGAGCTCGGAGTAGTTGACTTTAACTACTCCGTACTCTGTCACTTTAGGATAGAGAACTTGCAAACCTATCTACTTATACCAAACAATCATCAAAAACATGATTATAGGCATTAATAAATAGAATAAATACAATGAGAATCTGGCTACAAAAAATACACGCCTCTGAATGCAGCATGCTACTCCATACTGGGTAGGTACTTAAGCTATCGTCACTGCTACTCATCGCGGTGAGCTCTTTTCAAGTTAATGTCAGAGTCAGTGCTTCATCTGCTGGCCCCATAACTATCACTGAGGCTGAATTACCCAAGTGTTCTATTAATTAAAATGCTTTGTACTGGCCTTAAACTGCTCTTTATGTCCATTCAAAAAGCACCGTGGTCAAGGACCACGAATGCCCCTCCCCCCCACGTTCTCGTTTCCAGTGCCGCGCGTCCCCTGTCGCTTTATATTTCAGGAGTTATCTCTGGCCCAACCATTCCTACGAGAATAATAAGCCCTCTAGAAAATTACCACATTTCTTTGTCGGCGCATTATCTTTCCCTCTTCTTTTCTGTTATGGGGGCGGGCGCTTAGAGCGCGAGGCAATGGTAACCAACAAAATGATAGCTGGGCGCGGGCTATCAGCCGACTTTTCCCGTTAATACGGTACCGGATTATCACGAAATACAGATTATACACGGCAAAACAATTTATGTATTTGGGACAGTGTCGGTGACTTTGGGATTTCCTGATCAGGAAAGCTTTGTGGTTCGACATGCCTATGATGCCAGCGCTCCCAAGGGCTTTGCATTTGTCGCTGCTAGAAATGGGGTGATGGAATGCCAGTTCTACGAAGTGCTGGGCAGGGAAGATGGACGACCACTGGCACAATATCCGTTGAACTGCGAGACTGAGAAAAATATCGTCGCGGAAACTCTCTACCACTGTCTTTTCTTCAGGAATTAATATTCCATTTGTATTGAGCTTCAAACTACAACTTCTTCGTCTATTACTACTACCTACCAACTAAATTCAATCCTTAGTTCTAGAACACAAAATAGGCGTCATTCCCGAAAATAAATTCTTAGATAATTTAGCAAAAGGTAGTATTTTGAAGATCGTTCTTTTGCATTAAGATGAAACTGATGTGATTTGGGATCATTGAAAAGGTTCTTCCCCACCACAATCCCTCAACGTCCTTAGTACAACTTCATGAATAACAAAGCAATGTTCATGAATAGGAGGTATCCACTCTCCATTAACCTCAAACTATTCATGTCAGAATATTCAAAAAGAGACTTATGGAAGCTGGTACTAACCTGGAGCCATGGATAATTGAAGCCAATTCCCACAGCACAGATCAAAAATTTTAAGTATGTTGGGGAGGAGGAGAAGTGTATAACATGCTCTCCATAGTCTCCCGAACGATCAAGGGCAATCCTTTGAACCCCAACACGAGAAGGGTCGAGATACAACACTATCTTTTTCAGATCCTTAAACGGGATGTATGTTGCCTTTGACACGTAACTGAAAGGATCTGTTGGAGCAAGTGGCGACTTTATTGGAAAACCTGCATCAACCCACGCATCTTTGGGAGGATAGGGGGTTTTGTAGAAGAAGGGTTCTCCTCCCGTCCGGCTCAATACAGTAATCGCTCGGCATTTACGAGACTTTGAAAGGCCAAATTAGTGGGCGTGGCAAAGAGGCATAGATTTCAAACCACAAACATCTCGAATAACTCTCAGACCACGAATATCCACACCTTTTACTTCAGAAAACTCAGGGTCAAAGGGTTCAGCAGGATTGTTCAAAATCCAGCATGGGCGCCTGTTTTTCTGAGAAAAAGCAATGTCCACAATGCCCATCTCGTCACTTTTGACAGCAAAGTAATCTTCAAGGGTATATTCAGTCCATTGGCCACCTTCAGTTTCGTTAAGAATAGGATCAGAAACACGATTCAGATATAACCTCTTGCCGATGTTGATATAATGGATTCGTATTGAGGAGGTTTGTAACTTCAACTCAGTAACTGTAAGTCTGGTGTCTGGAATTTCAACGGAGTCAAGTTTCTCATTCGCTAACTGAGACGCTGTTTCTAGAATAAATAGTAACCGGCCAATATCATATTCCATGATCATTTTTTGGATTTCTTCTGGTAGCCTTGAAATTCCTGCCCTAAAGTCAAGCTTTTGTGCGTTCGAAAGAAGAATACAGTGAAAGCAGTCCAGAACGCCTTTATTAATTGCATTAACTGTGTGAGGTATGAGCTAGTCTTGGGTAAGGATATGCATTCTCCCTGTGGTTCAGGGTGGTAGAAAGCGCCATGTATGCTTGGGGGTGGAATCGATTTTAGGCAGAATGTTGGTTCAACCAGGTCAAGCAAGTGATACAGCTTCATAATCGAAATGCCATTGACAAGCCGGAGACATGGTTTGTGCAACAGCCATGCTCTTTCAAGGTAACTTGGTCCGGGATAACCGCAGTATGGGGTGAAAGAGTAATCTCCAACATTGAGTACATGGACATATGTCAGTTTGACAGTTTCTTCTATAAGACTACCGGCCTTTTGATTCACTGGCAAGACTCGGTAGCTGTCAGGCTGCGTAATATTCACATTATGCTGACAGAGGGGGCACGGATGGTAGTAGTATCCAGAAGGCATGTGGTAAAACACCTTCCAGAGAGTGGCGAAAATCGAGAGGGCTAGCTAGCCGTTCTAAGACGCTTAATACTCCGGACCCATTATTAGCATATTTCATGTTGTCTGAGAACTTTAATAAATATTAGAAAATAATGGTTTGTTCGCACGCACATGAATTTTTCAAGAAAGGAGGCAGATTTCTAGATAATAGTAGATTAATCGACACGCAACAAGATTCAAACCTTTCACATTGCACTGATCGTGTATGTTGGTGCTGGGCTGATGCTGTGGATGTCGTGAGCATTGCGTAGAAGATAAGTAGTTACGGAGTACGGAGTACTCTGTAGTTAGGCTGGAATTTTCCACTACTCCGTACTCTGTAACGAAGTGCCAATAGTCAACTTAAGTGATTAGTCAGCCATTCAAACGCGATCCTTTGATGACGGCGTACTCTGTACAGAGAGCCAACAGGTTTTTGTTTTGTGACCCCTAGGCTACGCTAAGAAGCTCGAATCTTGAACATTTCGCAATAATATGGAGCACGGAGTACGGAGTAGAGTCGTAGAGCAGCCTTGTACGGTTACGTAACTAGTGCGTAGTTAGTTACTTAGTGGATGACTTGGCAACCGACGTCGCCTCCCTGGCAGCTTGAAGTATCTCGTTGCGAAAAAACGGTCTGTCGACCAGAAGCGATTTGAGACTGCAGATTCTCCGTGTTACTGCCCATTGCCATGTCGCATAATGTGTCATTCCTGGGCACAAGGGGTGAGTGGCCTCCAACTACTTACCTACAGGTGCTAGGGACTAACAGGTTTGCGCCTACCAGCCTTCAACCACGAACAGAACAACGACGCGGAGGCCGAATATGATCGCCTCAGAGACTTGGCCAGGCAGGAGGCCAGCAAGCGCGGATCCTGCTTTGAACGCGTTTGTTTCCCGTCCTTCCCTTGTTTACGTAGTACATAGGTCCTGACAATAACTGCGGGAATTAGTCCAAACAAGCCTACGCTTCGGGCGATGGCGCTCTGGCCAAAGAGTTGTCGGAGCAAGGCAAATCCCACGGTCGTAAGATGGAGGAATACAACAAGCAAGCATCGGAATTCATCTTCCGCGAGAACAACTCAAATGGTCGCGTCCCGGACGACACCATTGATCTTCATGGCCAATTCGTAGAGGAAGCCGAGGATATCCTCGAAGAAAGAATTAAATACGCTAGGGCGCATGGCCAAACGCATCTTCATGTGTATGTGCCTTTGTCTTCACACAAGTATTACTGACAAAATTGACTTACTTTGATTCATAAAGTATCGTGGGCAAGGGTAACCACTCTGTTAACCACATCCAAAAAATCAAACCTCGTGTGGAGCAAGTCTGTCGCGATTTGGGCCTGCAATATCGCACTGAGGAAAATGCTGGAAGGATCTATGTCAACCTGACCGGTGGTCCAGCTGACATGCCCCCACAAGGGCAGCACCACAAGCCTCCACAGCAACATGGGGGCCAGCACCAACAGCAACAAGGGGGTGGTGTTGTGGAGGAAGTCGTTGCTAAAGCACTGCCAAAGATTTTGCGCAAGTTGGAAAAAGCTTGCTGTATTGTTATGTGAACTTTTTGACCCTCTCTGCAATATACCGCGGAGTAGATTTTGATATAACTCGGCTTTGTTAGGAGTTCTACTACTGGATGGATGGTGGGATCTTTGGACTACTATTTTTGGAATATTTATTAATTTGATATCCTGGTTGGTGGGAGATCTTCATGCTGTAGAGCGACGCGTGTCATTGCATTTAACTACTCCGTACTCATTTTAACAATTAAGAGTAAGGTTTACTGAGGGTGTGGAGATGATATACATATGTACGTATGGAGTGCTAAGTATATACAAGCAAAGCCCGCCCACTCTTTGCTACTCCACTCTAGTGCTCCTCCCACAATTCTGTAGGCAAAAAGAGGCCAAATTTGCGCCCTGCGCCTGCTCTCCACCTAAGCCATGGATAAGTGCGGAGTACGGACCAATAACAGTAGCTAGTTAGTAGGATTTTGATGTTGGCAGTGACATAATCAAGGCCAAGGTTTTACGTAACTAACTAACTTATAAACGCGGGGAGGGTGTATGGCGTAGTTGGTAAACGTCTGCAGGAATCCTTCTGGCATGGTTCATTGTTTTTGGGGAACAACCATCTGGGAAAGAAGGTCGTGAGTTCAAATCCTGCTATTCTCAAATGGTATTTTACCAACAGAGAAGCCTCTTCTCTGGATGGAGAGGATTCTCTCTATGAGACAAGGTTATTGGCTGCTGGGAACTAGAAAAGTTTAGAGTGGGTGATGATATGGGAGTTACATAAGCATATGCTAGATTAAGTTAATAGACTGAGCTTGTCAGTCTTAGTGTGATCTTATACATCTTGTTCTGATTTTCTATTGGTTCTTGTCATGTTTAGATATACCAGCTACACCTAGGTTTTGTGAGAATTTCTCTAGGGGGTATGATCTAAGAGGAGAATTTGATGAAAAGTCAAATAAGAGATCTTGGCCCCCCCTGGACATGCTACAGTTTGAGACTTAAACAGAATGGAGTGGTGGGAGCTCAGATATCAAGGATAACCCATGCTGTAACTAAGCCAGATTAGGGAGAGTGGCTCTTCAAAGTCTATGACTCCATAAGAGCCTATGAAAAATAATGAATAACAACAACTTATAAACGCCTTTATTCTCATAAGTACGGAGTACAGTGCCCTAGGATGTAGTACACTCTACAATGCCTATTATAGACACAAATGTCCTTAAAATTATCCGTGGAGATGCTAATCAACGCCGCCAGCCCTTTAGCAGAAAGAGTCCTGGGTATATACAAAGACAGATGACCATGCTCAATGCAGATTCGAGAAAAAAGCCCATACACAAAACGAATATATCTGCCACTACTCCCTCCCCATCATGGCATGAGCGCTGGCTCAACTATCCGGTTCAAAATAGATCGCACCAATGCTCCGTTTCCTTCGGACGTTTCACCAGAGGGGCCCTGAAGCCCGCTGATGGTGTTTTCAAGCTCGTCAATCATGGTCAGAGCTTTATCACGCAATCGTGAAATGGTTTTCCTCGTATATCCAAAACTACCAGTGCTCTCCATATAATTGATGGCATAACGCTTGACTTCTTCATCCTGTGTCTTTTGTTTTAAAATATTAATGAGCTGCAAATTATCTGGTTGTGAACGGATGGAGTGGATAACAGGAAAAGAAAATTTGCCTTCCGTCAGGTCCTCACAGAGTCCCTTATTTTTGCTATATGTTGGGTTGGAGAGGTTGAGATAGTCGTCGCAAATTTGAAAAATGAGACCCATTAAGTTAACGAGGGGAATGCAGTCACTAAGCGACGATTGTTAGACATAAAAACCTGCAATCGGGTTAGAAAAACTTACACGGTAACGCTGCTTTCAGCCTGCATTAGCTTAATGGCCAGTCTAAATAACCCCCCTGTCTTATTTCCCACCATCTGCAAATAATCTTCTTCATTTGGACACGTAAGGGTGTCTCTCCAGAACAAATCCATGCCCTGCCCACGATGAAGGTTTAAAAGCTCTGTTGTAAAAATTCCTATTGCATCAGGATTATGTAACTTCTGTAATTCAGCCAGAGCTAGAAAGTATATATAATTCGCCGAGTTAATGGTTTGCGCAGTCCCGAAAATATTATGGGCGACGGGTACTCCGCGACGGAGCACAGATGAGTCCTCGACATCGTCAACTCTAAACAAAGAAACCCTCAGTCAGCCGATGTATCTCTCCAACTCTCTCGTGGAAGGCAACATACAACAGCGATGCGGTGTGCAGCATAAGCACCACTTTGGAAATAATCGTCAAACTCTCCTCTGGCACGTGCAGCCACCTGTTGAACGCTGCGATGAGCTGCCTGCGAATATCCTTGCCCGGCTGATGACTCATATATTCGTATGGTCCCAAAAGAATCTTTTCTTTATCCGCAGACCACATCCCGTCGATATTACTTATCATGGTTGTCGTACAGATCGTTGCGGCGTCCGTATTGCTGGCGCCTGTGGACTTTGGGGACGATATTCGAGCAGTCCCGTTTTGGGTAGGAGATGTTGGCTTTCTGGATATCCATTCTTCTTCGGGGACTGGCTTTAAGTTGATGCTCCATGTCGAGGCTCCATTCGTGACACCAGTGGAACTCGTGCGGGGAGGAATGGGGTTGGGAGATGAGAGTTCAGGCATGATGATGGAGGCTCAAACACTTCAGTTCAGGCGAGACAAAATAGAAACTCGAGGTGAATATGATAACGTGGCCAGAAGGCAAGCTCTTTGGAAGATGCAACTTGCTGGCGTTGGGGCGTTTCCGGGGCCAGATGTCGCGGGGGCGGGATCGAATGCTCGGCTAGAGACAAGTTCTTCTATGTTATTATTATTATTAGATGGCAACGCCACAAACAAGAATATCGACGCCTAGATCTCAAGAGAGTAGTGGCTCCAAGACGCCCAAGACGACAGGAACTGAGGCAGAAACAGTCTCACGCCGTCGTCACATGCCGGGCCGTCATCGTCGCGTGTTAAGCTTTGACGCGCTCTTGGCGCTGCCTCCCGCAGTCCCGCCATCTAGCCGTTTGGGGCGGCTATGTCGATGAGCTTTTAGTCTCGTATTGCTCTGGGGTCCGTTGGTAATGCCTCAAACGTGAATGAATGAGTCCTGCCGAGGATGGTCGATATGTAGTCAGACGGGGCTATGGCTTCGGAGATAGGCAGCCTGCCGGACAAGCTCTGGGTTTAAGTATGGTGCAAAGACGAGAACTACCACAACTCTGTCTACTGTGGGTACATACTCTACTCAGTTTCTCAAGTATATACGCATTGCCTGTTCTTCTTTCCGCATAAAACAACTTTTACCTTCTCTTTTCTCTCTGCATCCAAGCATGTATCAGAGAACATGGATGATCCCGAGGGCCTCTTCCGGTTTGAGGCTTGAGCTTCCCCGGATCATTGCATCCTCACGAAAGTACTGAGGTTGCAAAGTGTTTAATCGGGCCAGGTTTGTTCAGAACCAATCTTCTCAACCCGGGCAAGGATTTTGCAGCAATGGGCTCCGAGAAGCGGGCTCCTGATTATGAAAGTCTGAATGCCACCACTGATACGAATATAGATAGCTTCCACAGCTCACAGTTAGGAAATTCGGTGAAAGGGACTGTAATAATTTATGACATGGTTACGTCAAGTGGGCATATGAAGCGGCCAGGAGAGCTGGGTAGCAATACAGTACATCGAATATCTAAGAAAGCAAGAGAAACACTTGAGAGTGTTGAAAGCTAGAGGGAGATCAGCAAGATGAGTGACTATTCTGATGAATAATGGGGGTGAATTTTGAAGCAATTCAAGAATTCAACTTGTCCTAATTTGAGAAGTATCTGTTAGGTGCTTTTACCACCAATAGTGATAAAAATAACATAACACCTTCGGGTTCTTTTCGGATTTTGACCAAACTGCAGGTCCTTTGACCTATGGTGTGTTACCCTGCTGGAACTACAGCTTAGGCTTCATGGGCAGTTTAAGGGCCGAATGACTAACTGCCTGTTCACCAACATGTGTTTTTAACCCGAATGGTAAAGAGCAGTGACTAGTCCTCCACTAGCAATATTAATGCAGCTAAATAACACTCTACATGGCTAACAATAGATCCTTCCTGCTAGACAGAATCGCGTCGAAGTATCAACTACCAAAGTTGTGGGTAAGGGGCCGATTAATAAATAGGGCCAGCACAGAGTGTGACTTCACAGTGCCGCATATTTGAATCACACTGAAAATTGCTAAGTAATCTTCAACACGTTACTCATTCTAGACATATACAGTTTGTCATTTCAACCTCACTTCACGAAAGAAAAAAAAGACTAGGCCGCTCATGCCTTCGATTGCTCGACGCGACGTTCCCTGAGCTGCTCTGCTTGAGCAGGAGCATCTAGATGATACAACTCCGGGCACACAGCATGCTTGCGCATCAAAATATATCTCTTGAACCACCAAGGAAGCACCGTGGTGAGCTGGTACTTGGCGTGAGTGCGAGTCGGGACGGCGAAGACGTAGTCGAGTTCCTCCAGGGTGCGCTGTTTGGTCTCGGGCAGGAAGAGGAAGATCAACACCAACGCGATGAGGTTGAGCCCAGCATAGAAACAAAATGCACCGGTTGGTGTGAATGCACGGATTAACCGTCTGAAGGTAAGCGCAAGAACAGAGGCCCAGAAGTTGTTGGTCGCGACAGCCCAGGACATGCCAACTTCACGGTGTGAAAGTGGGAACACCTCGGCAGAGTAAGTGAATGGCACAGGACCCTCACCGGGAGAATAAAAGGCCGCAAACAGGTATACGAAGAAGGCGATGAGTCCGAGATGTGCCTTGTTGCTTTCTGGGATGTAGAAGCACATTCCGGCTGCCAGCAGGGTCCAGAACATTTGAGGGAATGTGAAGATCAACAGGCCTCGTCGACCGAAGGTATCGATGGTCCATACCGCAGGCCAAGCGAAGACGAAATTCACCAATCCGAATCCAAAGGAGGCAAGCAGAGCTTCGATGTTGCTGGCTCCGGCCTGTTCAAAAATTGACGCGGAATAAAACGCAATAATGTTGACTGTTTAATCAAACCCAGATTAGAAGGTTATTCACTTTTTTCATTAACGGAGAGAAATGACTTACTTCCACACATCTGTTGTGCAATCATAACAATACCGGAAGCCTGGGTGGCACGCCGAACACGGGGAATAGTGAACAGCTCAATAAACCGGGTGAAGAAGTTATTATTCTTAGCGACACCAGATTCCTCGAGAAGAACCTGCTCATGGACAAGCTGCGCATGGATATAGTACAGATCTCTGGCTGCCTGGAGAGGAGTGTTTCGGAGGCGGAGCAATGACTGGTACGCTTTGAGATATTTGCCCTTCTTAAGCAGCCAACGTGGTGATTCGGGGCAGAAGAAGATGCCGAGAGCAAGTGGAACAGCTGGAATGAAGGCGGAGCCCAGTTGCAAACGCCAGGTGATTTTTCCAACGTTGACCACAGCCAGATTGGCGCAAGTTCCAAGGAAGATACCAAACGCCGTCCATACCTGCCAGGACATGACCAAACCACCACGAATATTGGCGGGAGTGTTCTCTGCTGAGAAGACCGGAACAGTGACTTCTTTCAGGCCCATACCAATACCAAGCATGATACGGCAAATCGCCAGCTGCGGCCAGGTATGTGTAAGACCGGATCCGATGGGCGCAAGAATACTGAAAATTGCGGCAATGAAGATAGTGCCACGACGACCCAGGATTTCATTGATGGGGTCAGAAAGCCAGCCAGCACTAAGAAAATTATTGTCATTAGGACGAGTTCATGAATACCAATCTTTATGGAACAATTGCACACTCACAAGAGAGCAATTGAGATATATGGCATAGAATTGACGAATCCTACAATCCAAGCGTTCCTGTCACAGTCCGCTTCGATCGCGCAGCCCGAATCTGGAATACCGAATTCCAGGGGGAATGACAAATTGGCACCGTTGGAACCTGCTTTCGATTAGCATAGTATACAACGCAACACTTAATCTGGGCGCAACATGCCAGTTTGATCCCATCCCTGGATAGCAGCAGCAATGGAGTTCAGAAGAATGGTATAGTACAAAGCCCATGGGTGTCTCCACCGATGAACGACTTCGTTCCGCAAAGCTTCCCTGTCCGCTTCGTCCAGATCGGCAATGTTCTCGAAGTCGGCAGGGCTCTGGGCGACCAACGCTCCCTTGCGCAGCAGCGGGAGGATATCTGTGAGGTTTTGCTGGTTGGCGAAGTCGTCGACATCCTGAAGCAGTTGTTCACGGGGGATATCAGACAAAGGATTTCGAATTCTATGAATCTATGGTAAGCCCAGACTGGTATATTCAAGAGCAATTGGGACGGGCGCACGCACTCTCCAGTGAGATTTTGGGACATGGCCATGACGCTCTCCCGGCGATCGAAGCCGATGGAGTCATGGCTGTGACATGGGGTTAGCTTGGACACACGTATTGGGTGGCGCACATGAGTGTCTACACACCGAGCATCTCCCTTGTCAGCCATGTTGGGCTACTGTCCAGGCGGCCTCAGTTGGGATAGGACGAGAAAGAAAGGAGACAACCACCGTCCACCTCGACAGAAAGCAAGCAAAAATGAGTAGACCTGGAGAAAACAGGGAAACACGGAAACAGCTTGGGGAAAGCTATATATTAAGTAGGCTGGGGCCAAGCGCATGCAGCCTTTCTCCCGCATGAATCCCTGCCGCCATGAAAACTCACCAGATTTAAACTCGAGCGCACTCTGGGAAGGCCATCAAAGAGGGGTGGAACCCCTCCGGAAGGAGGACTACCGTGGCTCTGCATGTTTTGTGGCTTTCCCCCGAATCACTCGACCAAGTTGACCATGCTAGTATAGTACGAGGAGGGCCTCTGCGGCGCTGGAGGCAAAACAAAACAGCAGGGCTCTCCCTAGCTGGCACGACACCAACACTTGGGAGGGTCGCCAGGCAAGCCGCCATAGACGCCTCCGCCGCTCTCCGGGCTTCTTTGTTCCCGAATTCTTCTCTTGTATAAGCACCAGACGGCGCGGAAACGTCGCCCAGCGAAGCGGCTGGGCAAGCTGGGCTTGAGAGCTTAAACCCATCGTGACTTTCGGTGTGGCGGTGGGTGGTCGTCGCCAAGGCGCAGGGAACGGGCATTGATTTGAGATGCTCAGGGTGGAAGCTTTTTTCTCCTCCAGCCAAACGCATGTATCTGCATCCCACCCGGGGCGCCATTTTGCGGGTTTCTTTGACGGCCGCTTTCAGCGTGTTGGGCATGATTATACGGAGGCTGTAAAGTGTCTAGTACCAGGCTGCGCTCTGGAGCACTCCCAGCCATCCTCCCACTACCTCGAGCAGCTTCGAGCAGCCGCCAGTCCGTCGCATGATGGTGACGCCCAAGCTGGGTTGTCCACGCCTTGGATGACGACGGCGGTTGCTCCGTGTTCTTCGGGGCCATTGGCTGCATCCCGGCGCTGATCGCCATGCCGCCATCTAACTGGCTGTTTTTCGCGGTTTACGGCCGCTGATTGGCCCGCCGGGCTGAAATTCCCCCCTGCGATCCTGGCGGTACGGTAACGCGCTTACCGTACCGCCACCTCCCGCCAAGACCGTGATCGCCGGCCCCGGCGCAGCGCCAAGCCTCCCCCACAGGCTTCTTTGTTGCGCCCGCGAACGCCGGCAAAACCGCCAGCAGAGCCGTCGCACCACGGCCAGGACGAAAAACAAAATATCCCGCATCCGACGAGCAAGACGCGAAAGAAAAAGCCGCAAAATGGAAGATTCGAAAGCCTTTCCATGCATGGGGTCTGGGGCTCCCTCCAGCCGGGGGTGCGTGGACTCCAGCCCACGGCTGATGGGGGAGGCAAGAGTGCTCGTGACGGGGGAGGAATAATGCTTAGCCTGGCTGGTTGGCTCTGCGTTCGGCATGGCCGTCGAAGGCTCGTATCCTCTGCCTGGGTCTGGCTTCTTTGTATGAGCTTGGGCCTGGGGTATATGCAAGCCCGTAGAGACGAAACGAACTGTAAGTATCGAGCCGTGGCCCATCCGTTGTACTACTGCGTGCTCGCAGGCTCATCGACGGTTGCACTGCAGGGAGCGGTACAAATGCCACGGCGTTGATATGTTTAGCATCCCACCGTTCCTCCAGGGTGTGTGTTGTCCATGCGTCACCCACAAGACCCACCCGATGCAACCCCCCTGCTACCATGGATGATCTGTAGCATGCATGGCATTCCAAATCCTTGGTCGTCCAACGGCCCGGGGGGAAGCGGTTTAAAATCTTTCCGCCGTGGGCTTCA
Organism: Ophidiomyces ophidiicola; assembly: GCF_022830035.1. Taxonomy (NCBI): domain Eukaryota; kingdom Fungi; phylum Ascomycota; class Eurotiomycetes; order Onygenales; family Onygenaceae; genus Ophidiomyces; species Ophidiomyces ophidiicola. The sequence continues at coordinate 777,951 of NW_026054647.1, forward strand.
ACGTCCTGCGTCCGCAGAGGAAGTGTGGTTTACTCATCTGCTGAGGATCAAGATCTGACGAAGCTTTGATATTCATGATGCATATACTTCGCACATCTGCACCTACAGTACCCCGTTTGATTGTTTGCGGCGGTGTAGCCCGGGCGCGCGTGGACCGAATCAAAATCCCACAAAGAACCCAGCACCAACAAAACAGGCGTCAGCAAGGTGCATGATGGCTTATGTTGTCTGCCTCTCTTTTTTTCTCTTTATCTTACATCTCGTCTCTTTGATCGAGGCGTCGAGATCACTCGACTCGGCGTGGAGCCTCGATGGCGCCCTAGTTGGACCACTCGGCCATCCGGATCCAGCCGTGATTCATGTCCTGGAAAGGTATGGTAACTGCGCACGAGATCGTTGAGGGATTCTTTTTCTATTAGTCCCACCCTCTCTGCACGCAATGCAGATCCCAGATTCAGCCTTATTCTAGGGTTTGAAACTACGCATGGCATCCTGGAATCTTGCCCGTACTACGCGTCTATGCTGTGCTGTGCAGTTATCCAGACGAGCAGTTTCAGAAAGAAAACGCAGCAACAAACAGCGGAAAGGAGGCCCTTAAAGAAATCCCTCAGACTTTGACGCCGGGGAATTTCCGAATTGCTGGTGTGTTTCGATGCGGAGCGGCTTAGGCCTGCTGTTATGACGTTTGCTCGCAAAAAATTGTGTTTCATACCCTAGACGTTTTCCCAGGAAGGCTCTGCGTCGACTCCATCTCGCTCACCGGAGCACCTTTTTCTACAATTTGCGGGATATCTGCTGTGACTCTGGGGTATGGGGGCCCCACCCAGACAAATTCCCCGGCGGCGTCTGGAGAAACCCCCGCCGAGACGGATAGGCGAAGAATCAGAGTCTCGTCAAGAAGGTGCCGCATTCAGCCGTAATAAGCGACGCCCGAAAGGATACCCGCATTGCGTCTCCTTGCCGACTTCGCGTTTAGCGAGACGATGCACCATTTTTACCTTCTTTCTTTGCACGAATTATTATTATTATTATCTTAGGGCCGTTATAGGGTGGGGAAAAACCACCCAACGGCGGGAGGTATATTTGAAGGCGAGATTAGATTGTGGATGTCCGGATGCGTTGTATAATATTATTATTCCGAAACGGCGCCGATAGTTTGCTAGTTATATCCTCCGAGAAAATTCCCTCGAAGTGAAATTCTCGTAGAAATTTCTTTTTCCCTCGATCGCAAAGATGATTCTTTAATAAAAGAGTCCAGAAGATCCGGCAGGCTCAGGATATGCGCAGCGATACAGTTTGACAAGCGATGATCGTCGTCAATGAAATTCCGACTGATGTACAATGCATCGATCGGAGGGACACTCTCCATAGAGTCATTGTCTCAAATTTAAGCACCAGACACTCAAGTCAGATTAGAATACTGCGTGCATACATACATAATAGCTTCTCCCCTCATGACAGTCCAAACTGACCTTCGTCGAGCGAAGTCGCCCAAGGCGGGCACGGTGCGTTACATAAGCCGTTGCCGTGGCAGCGAGGGCGGGTATTTGGATTTACCTAATTTAGGCAACCAGCTGTGATGGGTGTGGCGTCATCGGCCAGCGGGCGGGCGCGCAATGCCGCTTCATAAATAACTAATCGAATCCTCCGCCCCGGCGGAACAATAATAATAATCATCGTTCTGCACGCCACACAGACAAGACATACGCATTCATATTATTATTCACACTCCTTTCACCGGCCCCCCTCTCTCTCCCCGCTTCCACAAGGACCTGTGTCGACGGGACGCAACGATGGAGGCCCTCCTGGCGCACTCGTTTGACTACTTGTCGTCCTACGACCAGACAAAGATCCGCAAGGGGCTGCGGCAGGTCGAGGGGCTGCTGGCGCAGATATGTCTGTCGCGAGGAGGGGGAGCTCCAAAGCCCTCGGCGGCAGACCGGCGGCGCTCGACAGTGTCGGTCAACAACAGCAACAACAATAATCATAATCATAATAATGCGAGTAATACTGCGGCAACGCCTGCTCCACCGAAATCCCTGAGCGAACTCTGCGACGATCCGGCGTTTAGGGAGTTCTACAAGCTTCAAGAAGGATTCCAATGGAACGGTACGTGTGTTTCTTCCTCCTCCGCCTCTCCTCTTACCCGGTGCCACCCCCCCAGCTAACACCACGACCGCAGTCGCGCTGCGCCTCATCTCCTGTCTTGAACACCTGCTGGGCCGCGGCAGCAACGGCGCCAACGACCTACTCATCATCGCGGCGCTGGACCTGATCCAGGGCGTGCTGCTGCTGCACCCGCCGTCGCGCGCGCTGTTCGCGCGCGAGATCTACATGAACCTGCTGCTGGACCTGCTCGAGCCGGCCAACTGCCCGGCCATCCAGTCGTCCACGCTGCTCACGCTGGTCACCGCGCTGCTCGACAGCCCCGCCAACACCCGCACCTTCGAGGACCTCGACGGCCTGCTCACCATCACCTCGCTGTTCAAGCTCCGCTCCACCTCCCGCGAGGTCAAGCTGAAGCTCGTCGAGTTCCTGTACTTCTACCTGATGCCCGAGACGCCGATTTCGCCGTCATCGAGCCCCGGCCGCCCGCATAAGGTGGCCGCTGGCGGCGGCGGCGGAGGAGCGCGGGCGGCCAGCGGGGTGAGCGATGCGGGCGTTGCTGGCGGTGGCCGCGACGTATCGCGCGACACGAAGAATACGGAAGAAAAGCAGGCACTGCTGGGCAAGTACCTGAGCAACGTCGAGGATCTCGTGGAGGATTTAAAGGAAACGGCACCGTTTGGTGGCACGGTGTACTGACCGGATGATCTTGCTCTCTGGGTTTCCCACCCCAGCCCCCCCTGTTTTCCTTGTCTTCTCTGATCTCTTTTGTTTTTTTTTTCTTTCTATTTTTGAAATTTCTTTCTTTCTTTCTTTCAAATGGTGGTCTTTCTCTTTCAATGGCTCAGCGATCAGCGTCGGTGTTCCACGGGGGTTGGCGTTTCTATACCTATAACTAACCAATAACTACTTCGCGGGCGCGGCGTTTGCACGACAGCAAGCCTCGACCCAAAAAACTTGCACTCTGGCTGGTGCCACACTGGTCCCCCCGGAGAGGCCATTTTGCAATCGAAACAATCTGCAGAACAAAAGAAAACGCATCATCATCATAATAGTGCATCATATGGTCGATTTTATATGTTACTTCTCTGTTTCTTTTATTGCTCTCCCTCTCTGCTGTAGAACAATCGGGCGCTGGATATAAAGCACCGTCGCGCGATCTGTGTGGTCTGTGGGTGTGTGCAAACGGGTTCGCCGAGAGAGGCGCGAGAAACGGGCCGTGACTCATCACTTTGCTCTGAGGAGCTAGTATATATATGATCCGAGGGACGGTATCATCAAGCCCCCGTGTAAATATATACATCGTTGATCAGCGTGTTGTCCCCTATGCTGCTGGCTTGATTTTATTTTGCTTTCATTGTTGTGTGTGTCTGTCTGGGAGATAAAGAAATCGATCGTACTGTACGTACAATCCAAGGGGAAAGGAGCAGGAGAAAGAAAAGAAGTATTGACTAGTTGGCTAAGTGGCTGTTGGAATACAGTTTTGATTTACATCAGCAACAATGCCGACCCCGACCCGAGAGATCCAGTACCTTGAGACGATTTCCGCGTACGACCAATGGGCGGAGGTAAATACTCCTTCTTGTTCCTCCCCAAGCACCCGCACATGTACGTACTGATTACTTCTGCGCAGGTCTACGACACAGACAACAACTTCCTCCAGCGACTCGACACGCTTGAATTGCAAACGCTGCTCCCGGCATTCCTGTCCTTAGTGCAAGAGCAACAACATGAACAAGAACAACAGACCCCCACAAAGATCGTAGACCTAGGCTGCGGGACCGGCAGGAACACGCTCTCCCTTCTCCGCGCCACAGCCCCAGCGCCGGAGGACCCCGCCAACACGCCGCCAACCCAGATCCTCGGCCTGGAGCCGTCGACCGGCATGCTGGCGGTCGCCCGCACCAAGGTCGAGGAGTACTTCACCAACGGCGGCGCCGCAGCCGGCGACACACGCGACCGCGTGTCCTTTCTGGAATACAACATCGCGCCGGAGGGCGGAGCGGAGCCGCCGGCGGCGGCGCAGGGGGCGGACGGGGTGGTATCGACGCTGGTGCTGGAGCACGTGGAGCTGGCGGGATTCTTCGGGGCGGTGGCGGCGATGCTGCGGGCGGGCGGGGTGGCGCTGGTGACGAACCTGCACGCGGAGATGAGCGCGGTCAGCCAGGCCGGGTTCGTGCAGCCGGCCACGGGCGTGAAGATTCGCCCGACGCGCTGCTATGCGTACACGGTGGCGCAGACGCTGGCGGCCGCGGCGGCCGCGGGGCTGCAGCCCGTGGCCGAGGTGCGCGAGACGCGGGTGTCCGAGGAGCTGGCGGCGGTGCTGGGCCCGCGCGCGACCAAATGGATCGGGGTGTATGTCTGGTATGCCTGCTGCTTTCGGAAGATGTGAAACGGAGCGCGTTTCTTAGCGGATCAGCGGGGGCGTTGGTTCTAGATTTTGGATTTTTAGTTTTTGATTTTTTTTTTTTAGATTTTGTCTTATAGAATGAAACAATAGAGAGCGCCTAGCAAGTTCGAGAGCATGTTTAGTTTGCGCACTCGTTTAGTTTATTCAAAATAGGCTTGAAGAATCCGGTTGCGATGTCGGACAAGATTCTCGTATTTCGTCAAATACTTTTTCAGCGGGTTCCTCTTCCAGCCAAACGACTCGTCCAGGATCAAATGGGTATATGCAAACAGACTGGCGTCCAAGATGCCCGGGGTGTCCGTGCCGGTGAAGTACGCCTGGTCCTTCAGGACGGTGGAGAGCACCTCGAAGGCGTCCTTGGCGGCCGACAGCAGCGAATCCACCTCCCTGAAACGCGAGAAGGTGTCGAGCTCCTCTCGTGCGGCGTGCCGGAGCTGTGAGGCAATGGCCATGCGCACGAGCGGGTGGGTGCTGCACGGGTCTACGTAGATCCGGCGCACGACGGAGTCGAAGTTCGCGTCCTCCAGGTACAGGACGTGGACCTGCAGCGGCGGATATTGTCAGCCTAGGCTGGGGAGAAGAAGAGAGCAGAAGCATACCCAGGCACGCCGGATGGCATGCTCGACAAGCGGGCAATACGTTGCGAGACTCAGGCGATGGCTATGGGCGGCGGAGGTCTTTTGCGGCTGGCCCGTCCGCTTGAGCACCCATTTTTCGATATCTTCTCCAAGGACGACGGGCGGGGCGGCGGCGGTGGTAGTGTTGGGGTCTACGGCGGGCACCAGGAAGGGCAGGGCCAGGTTTGGCGAGGCGTAGGCGGAGGACGGGACGGTATCATAGCGGATAGCGTGGAAGTTCAGGTAGGCCTGGGAGAAGCCAGTTAGTTAGTTAGTTGCTGTGAAGAGGCCAGGCTGGCATTGGGACCACGGCTTACGATCCATTTGAGAGACTGCGGGTGCGGCGAGGGCGTGGCGGGCGGCGGGCGCGTGGCCGCGGGATGAGCGGCAATGTAGAGGGCGGGGCGGGGGGGGGGGGGGGGGGGGGGGGCGGGGGGGTAGG